>NC_053391.1:450696774-451006774 GCF_905171765.1 Bufo bufo
ACCCAGTGATACTAGTCGTGACGTCAGTGGGCCTGCGGTAAACAGCGAGAAGGCAGCAGCACTACTGCCAGCGCCTCTGCCTTCTCAAACAGCTGATTGGCAGGGGTCCCGGGTGTCGGACCCCCACTGATCAGATGCTGATGATCTATCCATTTAGAATGCTCAGTCTACATGTGGAGGGGGGAGATCACAGGTAGCATTATAGAGGTTTTCAGATAGTTTAACCAAAGTAGGTCATCATTCAGTATCTGATTGGTGGGGTTCTGACTCCCGACACCCCTGCCGATCAGCTGTTAGAAGAGGTCACAGCTCTCCAGAGAGAACTGCATCCTCTTCCAAGGCCAGCGATGTCACTGTCATTGGCCACATGGCCTAGGCTCAGCTCAGTCCCATTCAAGTGAATGGGCCTGGACTGCAATACCAAGCACAGATGCTATACAATGCACAGTGATGTGCTTGCTAAGCTGTGAGGAGGCTGCAGCACTCACCGAAGAGCTGTGACATATTCAAACTGATCGGTGAGTGTGTCGGGAGTTGGAACCCAAAATAAGCATAAGAGATGGCACTCACTGATATTGTCCAAAAATGTCTTTATTCCTCACATGTAGTAAATGGCAGAAGGTTACAGGACACCACACAGGGGCGGTAAACGGCAAAAAATATGGAACGGTCCACGAATTTGCAAGGATGACATGCAAATTTGTGAAGCGGTCCATATTTTTTGCCACTTCCTGCTTATGTGTGGTGTCCTGTAACCTTCTGCCATTTACTGAATGTGAGGAATATAGACATTTTTGGACAATATCGGTGAGTACCATCTCTTATTTTGGGACTATATGTGGACTATTTGGGGGATAGAGCACCACCGCAGGTCCGAGTAGGCCTATATCCACTACGCACCACTCCTGTTTCATGGATATTTTTGCCCTGGTGTAAAGCAGTGCCATCCATGATTACTCTACATGTTACTGATATATGGCAGGGGTGCCAAGTGTCAGACCCTCACCCATCAGATACTGATGACCAATTCTGGGGATAGACCATCAATATTAATCTCCCAGAAAACCCCTTTAATGTAGATAAAGCTACTGCAGAACCTGCATGGTGAGGGGTAGAGAAAACACAGAGAAACAATCAGAATTAGTATAGGGAACCTACAGCAGAATCTACAGAGGAATGAGGAAGAGATCCTTTGTGTCAAGTCAGCAGTTCTTCTGTATGGAGGAGGGGGAGATCCTTCACATGAGGTACAGGAGGTAAAGACAATACAGGAATGAAGCATCATGGACATCAAGCCTGTATTTCTACATGACAAAAGTCAGAAAGAGGAGGGGGTCTTAAAAATGAATGAAGACTAATTATAGGCTGAGACTTCCTGTTCTGTACAGATCACTTTTCATCAGTAATCTCATTGTCATCACAGGTAGTATTACAATGACTCAATCTATCTATCCAAGCCTATCTATCTATCTTATCTGTCTAGTTATCTTATCTGTCTAGTTATCTTATCTATCTATCCAATCAATCTATTCTATCCTATCTTGTCTGTCTATTTATCTCCAGACTGAAGGTTCCCATGGCCCATATGGCTGCTGTTAACCACAGCTCTGACGAGATGGCTACCTCTATAATCATGTACAGAAAACTACAGTAAATGTAAAAGCGTATAATCAAATAATAAAAACAGTTAAAGGGTTTCTGTCATCTGAAAAATGGGAATTAAGCTGGCAGAGACTAGCGATGTGCTAATGTCAGCTGAACATAACTATATTAGTGCCATCTCACTGCCTAAAGCCGTTATTGAGAAAAACTAACATTTATAATATGCTAATTAGCCTCTAGGAGCAGGAAGGGGGGGGATTGCACCTCGCTCCTAGAGGCTCTGTTCTCCTACCTCTTTTCACACCCTTCTTCTCTTGATTGACAGGGCCAGGCAGCGCTGCTCTCCTCCCGCCAGCCGTGTCTGCAGTGTAAATCTGGCGCCGTTCAGTATTCAGCGCAGGCGCAGTGAGGAAGCCAGCAGCCACGGAGTGTCCTTCCCTCACTGCGCCTGCGCTGAATACTGAACGGCACGAGATTTACACTGCAGACACGGCCGGCGGGAGGAGAGCAGCGCTGCCTGGCCCTGTCAATCAAGAGAAGGGCGTAAAAAGAGGTGGCCAAACGGAGCCTCTAGTAGCAGGTGCAACGCTTCCCCCCCCCCTGCTCCTAGAGGCTAATTAGCATTTAATAAATGTTTGTCTTTCTAAATAACGGCGACACAGTGACATGGGACTAATATAGTTATGTTCAGCTGACATTAGCACATCGCTAATCTCTGCCAGCTTCATACCCATTTTTCAGGTGACAGAAACCCTTTAAAACAATGGGTTATACAGTCCCTTTAAACATATATACAGTCAGGTCCATAAATATTGGGACATCAACACAATTCTTACATTTTTGGCTCTATACACCACCACAATGGATTTGAAATGAAATGAACAAGATGTGCTTTAACTGCAGACTGTCAGGTTTAAGGCTACTTTCACACTTGCGTTGTTCTTTTCCGGCATAGAGTTCCGTCACAGGGGCTCTATACCGGAAAAGAACTGATCAGGTATGTCCCCATGCATTCTGAATGGAGAGTAATCCGTTCAGTTTGCATCAGTATGTCTTCAGTTCAGTCGTTTTGACTGATCAGGCAAAAGAGAAAACCGTAGCATGCTACGGTTTTATCTCCGGCTAAAAAAACTGAAGACTTGCCTGAATGCCGGATCAGGCATTTTTTCCCATAGGAATGTATTAGTGCCGGATCCGGCATTCAGAATACCGGAATGCCGGATCCGTCCTTCCGGTATGCGCATGCGCAGACTGAAAAAAAAGGTGAAAAAATAAATGCCGGATCCGTTTTTGCCGGATGACACCGGAAAGACGGATCCGGCATTTCAATGCATTTTTTCGACTGATCAGGCATTTTTAAGACTGATCAGGATCCTGATCAGTCTTACTAATGCCATCAGTTAGCATACATTTTGCCTGATCCGGCAGGCAGTTCCGGCGACGGAACTGCTTGCCGGATCTCTCTGCCGCAAGTGTGAAAGTAGCCTAAGTTGAGGGTATTTACATCCAAATCAGGTGAACGGTGTAGGAATTACAACAGTTTGCATATGTGACTCCCACTTGTCAAGGGACCAAAAGTAATGGGACAATTGGCTTCTCAGCTGTTCCATGGCCAGGTGTGTGTTATTCCCTCATTATCCCAATTACAATGAGCAGATTAAAGGTCCAGAGTTCATTTCAAGTGTGCTATTTGCATTTGGAATCTGTTGCTGTCAACTCTCAAGATGAGATCCAAAGAGCTGTCACTATCAGTGAAGCAAGCCATCATTAGGCTGAAAAAACAAAACAAACCCATCAGAGAGATAGCAAAAACATTAGGCGTGGCCAAAACAACTGTTTGGAACATTTTTAAAAAGAAGGAACGCATCGGTGAGCTCAGCAACACCAAAAGACCCAGAAGACTACAGAAAACAACTGTGGTGGAGGACCGAAGAATTCTTTCATTGGTGAAGAAAACACCCTTCACAACAGTTGGCCAGATCAAAAACACTTTCCAGGAGGTGGGTGTATGTGTGTCAAAGTCAACAATCAAGAGAAGACTTCACCAGAGTGAATACAGAGGGTTCACCACAAGATGTAAACCATTGGTGAGCCTCAAAAACAGGAAGGCCAGATTAGAGTTTGCCAAACCAAATCTAAAAAAGCCTTCACAGTTCTGGAACAACATCCTATGGACAGATGAGACCAAGATCAACTTGTACCAGAGTGATGGGAAGAGAAGAGTATGGAGAAGGAAAGGAACTGCTCATGATCCCAAGCATACCACCTCATCAGTGAAGCATGGTGGTGGTAGTGTCATGGCGTGGGCATGGATGGCCAATGGAACTGGTTCTCTTGTATTTATTGATGATGTTACTGCTGACAAAAGCAACAGGATGAATTCTGAAGTGTTTCGGACAATATTATCTGCTCATATTCAGCCAAATGCTTCAGAACTCATTGGACAGCGCTTCACAGTGCAGATGGACAATGACCCAAAGCATACTGCAAAAGCAACCAAAGAGTTTTTAAGGGAAAGAAGTGGAATGTTATGCAATGGCCAAGTCAATCACCTGACCTGAATCCAATTGAGCATGCATTTCACTTGCTGAAGACAAAACTGAAGGGAAAATGCCCCAAGAACAAGCCGGAACTGAAGACAGTTGCAGTAGAGGCCTGGCAGAGCATCACCAGGGATGAAACCCAGCGTCTGGTGATGTCTATGCATTCCAGACTTCAGGCTGTAATTGACTGGAAAGGATTTGCAACCAAGTATTAAAAAGTGAAAGTTTGATTTATGATTATTATGATGTTCCATTACTTTTGGTTCCTTAACAAGTGGGAGGCACATATGCAAACTGCTGTAATTCCTACACCGTTCACCTGATTTGGATGTAAATACCCTCAAATTAAAGCGGACAGTCTGCAGTTAAAGCACATCTAGTTTGTTTTATTTCATATCCATTGTGGTGGTGTATAGAGCCAAAAATGTTAGAATTGTGTTGATGTCCCAATATTTATAGACCTGACTGTATTTTTTTTCTTTTTTCTTTTTTCATGTTATTATCCTGAAATCTTGCAGTGTTCACATTGACCACCGGGATCCATACAAATGAGATTCATAACCTAAACAAAGTCCATAATCCTCTTCACCAAACCATGTTCCATGCACGGATATGTACACACTACTTGGAAGGATTTTGTGGATTTCCTATAAAGCTTGGATTCTTGTATTTCTGATGGAATCTTTTCTTATTGAACTAAGTCTCCTAGACCCATCTGCATAAGGCCTAAGACTGGGTTCAATATAGCAAGTTTTAAAACTTTTTTTTGTAGAGTTTTTAGGTTTACAGTTTTAATTTCATTGCTTAGCATTCTGTATTTTGTTACTATATTACTATGTTTATGTATAATAAGGTATAATAATTTTTATCCATATATTATGAGGTTCTGGCAAGAAAAGTTGTTTTGCAGACAAAAAAAAGGGTATCGTACACAGATGACAATAATAATTTTCATAATCCATCACCTACATACATTATGTTCAATACGTTTTTAGTGATCCTACTTCCATTGACATTTGCATCGTCACTTCCTGTTATAATGGGAGTCACAATGCAGTGCTATTCCTTTTGTCAAATATGACAGATTTTGCATAACATTTGTCTTAAGTTTGCAGCACATGATTGAATATATAATAATGACTAAAGATAATTTATAAGTCAATGAGTCCATTACCTTCCATGTTTCCTCCCATTATACACAGTTTATTTAGCTTTTTGGGAAGACATGGATCAATCTTGACTGCCAGGGCCAGATTAGTCAAGGGTCCCAAGGCCACCAGGTTTATCTTGATTTGGTATGGGGAAAAAAAAATAATGAAGAATTACATTCACATAATGTGTCAACCACAGAGCATTAAGAGTGTCAATCCAGCCTTACACAATGTAATTTATTGTCGGAGCAGAAGAAGACTGGCTATTATTGAATGACCTGATGAACCTTCATTGAGACAATGAGATGAACATGTTTGTGTTTAAAGGGAACCTGTCACCGGGATTTTGGGTACAGAGCTGAGGACATGGGTTGCTAGATGGCCGCTAGCACATCCGCAATACCCAGTCCCCATAGCTCTGTGTGCTTTTATTGTGTAAAAACATTGATTTGATACATATGCAAATTACCATAAAAGAGTCATATCTTACTTGTGTGACCAGAGAAGAGTCATATTTTCAAGCTCTGACTCATCTCAGGTTAATTTGCATATGTATCAAATTGGTTTTTATACACAATAAAAGCACACAGAGCTATGGGGACTGGGTATTGCGGATATGCTAGTGGCCATCTAGCAACCCATGTCCTCAGCTCTATACCCAAAATCACGGTGACAGGTTCCCTTTAAGACAGAGTAACCTGAATATTTCACTAATTGGTTTTCCAACATATTCTAAATCAGCTCATCTCTTATCTTATTTCAAGTTGTAAATAAATGCCTGAGATATTTGGAACCTAAGTTACATATAATACATCAGATGGACTCATAAAACAAGATAAACTTCCCTTAATGGGGTTGTATCACGAAACATATTCAACATTTTTCAAACCAGCACCTGGATCTGAACACTTTTGTAATTGCATGTAATCAGACATTTAATATAGCCAGCAAGCTATTCAATAAAATGTATCTGTATAGCGCCACCTGCTGCCTGCTGTTTTCCTTATTTTTTGTCTGTCTCACTGAGCTGGTCGAACGTGCTCTATTTAAATCTTCAATTGCCACCAGCCATATAGAAACTGTGGTAGTTACAGGGAGAGAGCAGCAGCAGGAAGGACATGCCCCCTGAGCACTGAAAAGGAGAGCAGCAGCAGAAAGGACATGCCCCCTGAGCACTGTTAAGGAGAGCAGCAGCAGAAAGGACATGCCCCCTGAGCACTGATAAGGAGAGCAGCAGCAGAAAGGACATGCCCCCTGAGCACTGATAAGGAGAGCAGCAGCAGAAAGGACATGCCCCCTGAGCACTGATAAGGAGAGCAGAAGCAGAAAGGACATGCCCCCTGAGCACTGATAAGGAGAGCAGCAGCAGAAAGGACATGCCCCCTGAGCACTGATAAGGAGAGCAGCAGAAAGGACATGCCCCCTGAGCACTGATAAGGAGGGCAGCAGCAGAAAGGACATGCCCTCTGAGCACTGATAAGGAGAGCAGCAGCAGAAAGGACATGCCCCCTGAGCACTGATAAGGAGAGCAGCAGCAGAAAGGACATGCCCCCTGAGCACTGATAAGGAGAGCAGCAGAAAGGACATGCCCCCTGAGCACTGATAAGGAGGGCAGCAGCAGAAAGGACATGCCCCCTGAGCACTGATAAAGAGAGCAGCAGCAGAAAGGACATGCTCCCAGAGCACTGATAAGGACACGCTCCCTGAGCTGCCAGGCTGAAAATAATCTAGCAGAGCAATTGGAGCAATGAATGGGGAGATCTCTGGATCCATGTGAGATACAGGGCTGGTTCTAGTTCTGTTACAAAGAGGTTGTCATGTACTATATGAGGTCTGATTTTCATCTTTTACATCAATCATGGGATAACCTCTTTAAGAGACTTATAATTTAAAGGGGTTCTCCAGGAATTATGGATTTTTATTTCATGCCTGCAGCCTGCCTCTCTGATCCGAAGATTCATACTTAACCAAGAGTTGTTGTTTTTACAGATGAAATGTCAAATGAATGTGTTTCACCTGTAAAAACCACAACTTCATGAAAAGTGCATCATGGCTTTTCAGATACCTGGTTAACTGCACTTCAACCACTGCGTGTGAACTTGCCCTTAGTGACAACCCCTCTTATGGTGAACCGTACTATTTTGACTAACACACGCACACACTTTACATCCACAGTTTTGTATAATCTTACTTACTTGACCCTCATACTGATTAACGATCCTTATGAGGGCATGTACAGCATCTTCCTTCTGTAAGTGTTCCAGTCCCGGGCTGTTTGGATCATCTGCATCTCCCAAACCATCGCCTCCAAAATGGGTAAACTGGGGATTAACTTCTGCCAAAATTGAATTAGATGCACCACGAAACACTGGGATCTGATAATTCATCAAACAGATAATACATTAATATTCTTCCAAAACTGTACAAACATCTTTGTTTCCCAGTCTGCCCTTCCCGCCCAGTATTTCTGTAATCCTCTTCCCTGTACCATAAACACAATGCGGCTACTTTCACACTAGCGTTTGTGACATCCGTTCAGGGCTCTCAAAATGGATCAGTTTTGCCCTAATGCATTCTGAATGGAAAAGGATCCGCTCAGAACGCATCAGTTTGGCTCCGTTCAGTCACTATTCCTGCAGTGTTTTGATGTCCGCCTAACGAAGCGGAGCCAAACTGATCCTGGCACACAATGTAAGTCAATGGGGACGGATCCGTTTTCTCTGACACAATAGAAGACATAGTCCAATCGGAACCGTTCATGACGGATGCATGCGGTTGTATTATTGTAACAGAAGCGTTTTTGCAGATCCATGGCGGATCCGCAAAAAACGCTAATGTGAAAGAAGCCTAAGTCAAAATGTTGTGTTCTGTTCTTTGTGAAGAAAAATCTTAGTTTCAAATATGCAAGGAAAACTATTAGACAATGATAAAGCCCATGTAACCTGGTGGCGCACACAGCGTGTTTCAGAAAAATGCCATGTTTTTCAGCTTTTTTAAGCATTTTCGTGTGGCTAGGAAACAATAAAGTCTATTTGAAATGCACTGCAAACAGTGACATTTTCAGGTCAGTCATGTTTATTTTTTTTTAAGTATAGCATATGATGTAGGTATAGCATATTTTCTGATGTTTTTCGTACAGGCCTTAAAGAACACACAAAAAAAAAAATTCATGTAGAAAAATGTAACAACATAACAAAATTACCAAAAACACTTGTAAAAGGGCTATGAAAAACACTTCAAATTCATGTTTTATTTTTTTAACGTGTTTGAAAATGCTGGCAAAAAGTGCATACACGTTTTTTTTTTTAATAAGGGTATTTCTTCAGCATGTTATCGGTGTTTGCAGTTATACACCTCCTGTGGGATGAACTTCTGCGCCTGTATCCCTGCAGGAGCAGTTCACCATCATCATGGAGACCTTGGACCTTAGCACAAATAAAACTATTAAAGGAGTATTTTGATTGGTTGCCATTGGACCGGGTGTCCCAGTGATAACACTGACAGAGTACAGGAACGGGAATTACTCTCATGGGAACACAGATGCAGAAGCCTGTTATAACCTGGAGTAACTGATGGATAGTCTACACTTTTTTTTGCTGATGAGTCTAAGGCTACGTCTACACGACGACATTTGTCGCGCGACAATTTTTATAATGGCAGTCTATGGTGTCGCACTGCAACATGCGACATGCTGCGACTGCGATGCAACAGTCGCAGAAAATCCATTCGAGATGGATTTTTCTGCGACTGTTGCGTCGCAGTCGCGGCATGTTGCAGTGCGACACCGTAGACTGCCATTATAAAAATTGTCGCGCGTCATTAGTGCAACAAAATGTTGCGCTACAAATGTTGCAGTGTAGTTGTGCCCTATCTGTCGCGCAACAAATGTCGCCGTGTAGACGTAGCCTAATGGAAAATAAAAGTCCAGCAAACTCCCAAATCTATTATTACCTCCATTCTGTTACACACTTGAAGGACCCTCAGGACATTCTTACAGACACGATCAACAGTTGTGTTCCCGAAGCAGCATGTTATTCCTAGGACTTCAACCTCTGGTGCTGCCAGAGCCATCATCATAGCTTGAGCATCATCCACCCCACAGTCCACGTCCACTAGCAGCAGCTTCTTTGCCATTCTTCTGTAAAAAGTACTATATCACATAACAGGTTTATTTGACACGCCATTCTAAGCGGTGCAGCCGCATGCTACATATCTGCAGGTATAAATGACTCATGCTGTACACTGTGCCAACAGCAAAGGTCAACTTAGGTGGAACACTGCTCTACAAGAACTGCTGCTACAATGGTAGGAAGACCATGTGCTGCTCTTACTGCCATTGGCTTTAGTAAGTGAAATATAGACTTCAAAAGAGCGATTAGAAAATATTTAGAACTATATAACGCAGGGTCTAGTCTTGGGTAATAAATCACTATGGAACTTTCTTATATTTCCTTGCTGTCAGTGAATCAAAAACATTCAGTGGCTAAGGGTACTTTTACACTTGCGGCAGAGGATTCCGGAAGGCAGTTCCGTCGCAGGCATTTCGGACGCAAACGGATGCATTTGTGAGACGGATCCCGATGCAGATCCTTCTGACAGATGCATTGCAATAACGAATCCGTCTTTCCGGTTGTCATCCGGAAAAACGGATCCGGTATTTATTTTTTTCTCATTTTTAAAGGTCTGCGCACGCGCAGATCGGGAAACCGGATCCGGTTTTCCGGAACACTTAATACCGCATCCGGCATTAATACATTTCAATGGAAATTAATGCCGGATCCAGCATTCCGGCAAGTGTTCAGGATTTTTGGGCGGAGAGAAAACTGCAGGATGCTGCGGTATTTTCTCCGGACAAAATACGTAAGAGGGACTGAACCGATGCATCCTGATGCATACTGAACGGAATGCTCTCCATTCAGAATGCATTGGGATAAAACTGATCAGTTTTTTCCGGTATTGAGCCCCTGTGACAGAACTCAATACCGGAAAAGAAAAACGCTAGTGTGAAAGTACCTTAAAATATTTTACCTATTCTTGCCCATACAGCTAAGATGGGCTACTATTGTCTCAGATAAGAACCAGTTGGCCCATCTAGTCTGCCCAATATACTAAATACTATGGATAGCCCCTGGCCCTATCTTATATGAAGGATGGCCTTATGCCTATCCCATGCATGCTTAAACTCCTTCACTGTATTTGCAGCTGCCACTTCTGCAGGAAGGCTATTCCATGCATCCACTACTCTCAGTAAAGTAATACTTCCTGATATTACTTTTAACCCTTTGCCCCTCTAATTTAAAACTATGTCCTCTTGTAATCACCTGCGGTCTTAAATATAAACGGTACACTCCCGCAATTACATAATACCACAATAAAGAAAAAGAGTGCGTAACACACCGGTATGAGAAAATACAAATCAATTTTATTCAATATCCATAAAAGACATACATGATACATATTATAAGACAATAAATAAGCAGGGACAGCCACAATCCTGCATCACACTGCTACCTGCCCCATCAGATGGATGGACGTAATGGAATCTCCATGTGTATAATATATAAATGGTCAATTATCCCCATGGATATAGTGCCGGATGAATGGAGAATCTACAGCAAGGGTGTGCTAGCCTCAATAAACCGGTGTGCATAAATACCAAAGTTGCAGACACAAGGTCCAAAACTACTAGGTAAAGCAAGTGTATAGGGCTACATACCAACAGAGCTGGGACAGGTACCAGGGCAATGGCGCTCCTCAACGCGCGTTTCGCGTATAGTTTGCTTCCTCAGGAGGAGTTAAAGACCAGGGAGGGAGAGAACACTAATAAGGCGCCGTCAGCCAATCCTGTGTCTATTCTAGCGTCATGTGATTCTCTGTGAAATTCCATGTCATCACGGCGGCGCATGACCAATCAGCGTCTGCGACGTCATATTACTTCCGCCCTTCCTCTGAGGCCAGTGGGGGAGAGGGCGGTCGCACATTCAATGATGCCGATCGCCATCGCCACCACCGCCCTGCACAAGAGAGAGAGGGCGGAAGGAGACGCCCGGACCCAATGGTCATGCACACGGATGTCACGAAGTATAGGAAATCAATGAAACTCAATCAAGAGTAGGTATGGATCTAGTCATACTGTATACATAAATATAATATTTTATACATAGATACGTGGAGGTCCCATAATTTGCGCATGATAAAGTGAACATTCTAATTGAAACATAGTGTTATTCTCATAAGTGTACAAACAGTACAGTGATCATGACATTACATCATACAATCAATAATTCATTCGACATGATTACATAAAAAATAATAAGTAAATACCCGTGGTAACCACAGTGTTTGTTCAGATGTGACAAGATTATGGAAGATAACATACCCTCCATAAATGCATATACATAAGTGAATATACAATAATTAAAGTGCAAAGTGCAATAGTGCTGTGATACCATTAGAATTATACATGGCATTACAGCACAAAGCTGTAATGCCATGTCGAATGAATTATTGATTGTATGATGTAATGTCATGATCACTGTACTGTTTGTACACTTATGAGAATAACACTATGTTTCAATTAGAATGTTCACTTTATCATGCGCAAATTATGGGACCTCCACGTATCTATGTATAAAATATTATATTTATGTATACAGTATGACTAGATCCATACCTACTCTTGATTGAGTTTCATCGATTCCTTTTACTTCGTGACATCCGTGTGCATGACCATTGGGTCCGGGCGTCTCCTTCCGCCCTCTCTCTCTTGTGCAGGGCGGTGGTGGCGATTGCGATCGGCATCATAGAATGTGCGACCGCCCTCTCCCCCACTGGCCTCAGAGGAAGGGCGGAAATAATATGACGTCGCGGACGCTGATTGGTCATGCGCCGCCGTAATGACATGGAATTTCACAGAGAATCACATGACGCTAGAATAGACACAGGATTGGCTGACGGCGCCTTATTAGTGTTCTCTCCCTCCCTGGTCTTTAACTCCTCCTGAGGAAGCAAACTATACGCGAAACGCGCGTTGAGGAGCGCCATTGCCCTGGTACCTGTCCCAGCTCTGTTGGTATGTAGCCCTATACACTTGCTTTACCTAGTAGTTTTGGACCTTGTGTCTGCAACTTTGGTATTTATGCACACCGGTTTATTGAGGCTAGCACACCCTTGCTGTAGATTCTCCATTCATCCGGCACTATATCCATGGGGATAATTGACCATTTATATATTATACACATGGAGATTCCATTACGTCCATCCATCTGATGGGGCAGGTAGCAGTGTGATGCAGGATTGTGGCTGTCCCTGCTTATTTATTGTCTTATAATATGTATCATGTATGTCTTTTATGGATATTGAATAAAATTGATTTGTATTTTCTCATACCGGTGTGTTACGCACTCTTTTTCTTTATTGTGGTATTATGTCCTCTTGTAGCAGTTTCTCTTCTTTTAGAAAAACTGCTACAAGAGGACATAGTTTTAACTACGCTTTTTTTTTTTACCCATGGCAAAGGTTCAGATTGCCCACATCTGAAACATGCTATTTCCAACGCCAACTAATGTAACATAACTTTTTTCCATGGTTTTATTTAAAAGGGGTATCCGATCATTTGTCACTAATGACCTATCCATTAGATACATTATCAGCATCTGATCAGTAAGGGGGGGTCTGACACCTAAAACCCCCCCAATCAGCGGCTTGAGAAGGCCTGGGGCTACTGTGAGTGCCGCTGCCTTCTCACTGCTTACCCTAGACCAGCTGAGCCCCATTCATTTGTTGCTGGAAACATATTGAAAAGCAAACAATTTGTGCTACAAAACCAAAGAAGATGCAACTTTTCTAAATAAAATTGTTGTATGGCCCCACACAAAGCTGACAAACAAAACTACGCCATCCCTGGAATCAAGTGACTTTCTTTTGACAAATTCCTACTTCAAAAAAATACACATACACAGCGCCCACCTGACGCTGCCATACACAGCACCCCCCTGACGCTGCCATACACAGCGCCCACCTGACGCTGCCATACACAGCGCCCACCTGACGCTGCCATACACAGCGCCCACCTGACGCTGCAATACACAGCGCCCACCTGACGCTGCCATACACTGCGCCCACCTGACGCTACTATATACATATTACATACACAGCTCTACCACATGCCCATTACACAGTTTACTATATACACATTGCACACACAGCTCTGCTACATGTCCATTACACAGATAGAACTACTGTGTGCACATTACACACAGAAAACTGTACAATAGACTGGTTACACTGACATAGTCCTGCTTTATACACACCCTCCATACATAAAGTACCTCTGCATTCTCCACCATCACAGTCCTACACAGGAGCCTGTGTTCCCCTAACTCCTCCCACACACATGGCTGATCACATGACTGTGACATCACCACAGGTCCTGTAACCACAATGAAGTCTGGAGCTGCTCCTGGTGAGAGACAGTGATGGGAAGTTCAAATCTTTTAAGTGAATCGGTTCATTTGAATCAGTTCATTGAAAAGAACAGATTCATGAATCAAATCTTCGATTCACTTGCTGAGTCGGCTGACAAGCAAGTGAACTGAAGCTCAGGAGTTAAAAAAATAAATAAAAACAAGCATCCAGGGGGCGGGGAAAACTCAGGACTGGGGGGGGGGGGGGAAGGGTAATTAATATAATTAAAATGAAAAAGACACAAATGCAATAGCACTCTGCAACCAGCATTCTGCCCTGCCTCTATGCTGGATGAGGCATTGGTGTACATTTTGGCCAAAGCGTAATAAGCCACTCACCACGTCAAGGTCGCCTCTATGGAGTGGTCCCTAACACTAGTTCCTACCTGTTTGTGGGCCATGACAGCCACACAAAGTCCAGGGAATGCAGGTGCAGCATGCACGCCAAGCACACTCTGCTTTTAACCCTGTCCGGTGCCATTACAGCTTTCATCGGATCCAGGATAAAAGCAGAGTGTGCTTGGCGTGCATGCTGCACCTGCATTCCCTGGACTTTGTGTGGCTGTCATGGCCCATAAACAGGTAGGAACTAGTGTTAGGGACCACTCCATAGAGGCGACCTTGACGTGGTGAGTGGCTTATTACGCTTTGGCCAAAATGTACACCAATGCCTCATCCAGCATAGACTCAGGGCAGAATGCTGGTTGCAGAGTGCTATTACATTTGTGTCTTTTTCTTTGTATATGTATTTCGCCATAGCGATGTGCACCTGCATATAGGGTTGTGCTGATTGAATCCCCCACAATATAACATTGGTGCAACAAAATGTCGTGTGACATGTCATCGTGTAGTCCTAGCCTAACAGCCTGGACATGCTGGGAGTTGTCTTCTCTTGTTCTCCCTCTCTGAATTGTCCTCTGATATCCTGTAATAACAGCCTGGACATGCTGGGAGTTATATTACTCTCCTCTTATACTCCCACTCTGAACTGTCCTCTGACATCCCATAAAAATGGCTTGGACATGCTGGGAGTTGTAGTCCTCTCCTCTTATACCCCCTCCCTGAAATATCCTCTGACATCCCATAAAAACGGCTTGGACATGCTGGGAGTTGTAGTCCTCTCTTCTTATACCCCCTCCCTGAAATATCCTCTGACATCTCATAATAATGGTTTGGACATGCTAGGAGATCTAGTCCTCTCCTCATATCTGCTCCCTAAAATGTCCTCTGATATCCAATAATAACAACCTGAAAATGATGGAAGTTGTAGTTTTCTCCTCTAGTGGTGACTCTAGGAACAATATATAGGGGAGGGGGGCACATAAGATACCACAGTCAAAAATGGGGGGGCACTAATAATTTTCACCACTTAATCATACTACTGAAAAAATAAATAAATAAATAAATATATATTAATAAGATTACAAAATATGAGAGTATTGCAGTATGCAGGGATACCTTTTTATTGTACTAACCTAATACTTAAAGAGGACCTTTCACTTGTAAAAACGGAGCGGCGCCCGGGGATAATAGTAAGTGCAGTGAGATCCCCGGGCGCCGCTCTACATGGCAGCATACTTAGTTCACATAGTTTTTACAAGTGAAAGGTCCTCTTTAAAAAGACAAGCTTTCAAGAGTTTTCCTTTCTTCCTCGGTATTGCTTCAGACCTGAGAGAGAGAAACACTGTCAAACTTTTCTTTATAGTTTAAAGCAGTTTCAGCAAACACCAGGGCTGTGTAAATAATCCCATATGTTAAACATGTCCCTAAAGAAGACCAATGAACAGACGCTTACAGGCTTATTCACAAAACAATCTATCTTCGACAACATAACTGAATAGAAAAGTGAGCTGAATTAGAGAATTTTTTTTCAAATCAGCTACGTTGTCCTATGTTGTTCACTTCTCCTGACTTCTCCAAACTCTTCACCCTTTTGTGAAATAACCCTGTGGTTGTTGAGGCGGTCAGGGGTGTGTGTAACTCTGGGTGCGCTGGTCAGGGGTGCATGTAACGCAGGGGGCGCTGGTCAGGGGTGCATGTAACGAAGGGTGCGCTGGTCAGGGGTGCATGTAACGCAGGGGGCGCTGGTCAGGGGTGCATGTAACGAAGGGTGCGCTGGTCAGGGGTGCATGTAACGAAGGGTGTGCTGGTCAGGGGTGCATCGCAGATAGAAAAGGTACTTACAGTTCTGATGTGCTCTGTCCTCATGGCTTCTTCCTCTAGGCGTGGTGACAGGGGGAGGGGCAACGATGTTTCCTGATGTTAAATCCCTAAGTCACACTCTTTTCTGCCTCTGCAGGTCCTGCTAGGCTGAAATACACAGACAGCCAACGGCAGTGCTGCCCTCTCCCTCCCAGCCAATAGCAGCTGAGGTGGGCAGGGTAAGATTCACTTGGCTGCCGACTGCCAAGGAGCCCGTAGTGAAGCGGGTGGGCAGCATGGGCAGTACTTTCAGTTTGGCAAAACTGACAGATCCAGGGCCGTCTTTAATATTGATTGGACCCTGGGCAAGAATTTACTTGGGCCCCCCTCCACCACAACACACACAAAAAAATAAAAATAATCCACACACCTCGTAGAGTAGTAAACTTTAATAATGATGAGTGGCCACTAGAGGTGTTCCTTGGCAGTAATGTAAATACTGCCTTTTTTCTGAAAAGGCAGTGTTTACATTAAAAAGCTTGCAGAGACATGCTATAGACACCAGAACTACTACATTTAGCTGTTGTGGTTCTGGTGACTATAGAGTATATAGAGAAAAAAAAAGAATCAGCACAAAAGTATCAAATAATATGGCTGTATCATTACTCTAAAAATTAAAAAAGCACAACTTCTGACACAAATATATAGTATTTTGCAGATTATTATTATTTTCTTTTCAATGTGCGGATAGTACTGTACTACTAACCCCTCCAACCACCTCTACATACAGGGCAATACAGCGCCACATACCTCTTACATCCAGTGACGTCTCTTTGATGTAGATGTTCTCTTTCCTCATCTTCTCCTTTCAGACCAGACCACCATTTTTCAGCCATTTCACGTCTCTGCAGTTTGACAAACAAAATCTTAGTTTACTACTTTTCCATCATCCTCCCATCTTCTGGACAAATCATCCTACCACCCCCAACACTGTGCCGCTGTGCTCCCCAATACTATACTGCAGAAACAGATAAACCCCCTGGTAATACTAGTACCATGCAGATAGTGCCCTTCAATAATTATTGGCACACAGTGCCCTAAAATAACTGCGCCCAGCAAATAGTTCCCCTGACACTAATAGTGTAAACATAACGTCACCCCCAAAAAATTGTGGTAAGCTGATACTGTGCCAAGGTGCCCCCACACTAATAGTGCTCCCAAAAGTCCCACCAATAGGAATAATTATCTGCTAGAGCACACATGGTAGTAATAGTGTTCCTACAGTGCCCCTAACATGTCCCCACTGTGCCCCAGAAGTAATAATGCTCCCATAGTGCCCATACTAGTAATCATGTTCCCCATAGACCCCAGTAGTAATAAGCCCATCATAATGCCCCCCCAGTAGTAATAATTCTCCTTCTAATGTGCCAGTACAAAAAACACCCCCTTTTAATGCCCTCAGTTGAGCTAATGTCCTCATAGTGCCCCATAATGTGCCAGTATAAAATGCCACTATATAGTGCCCCCAATAAATGCCCTCATATTGCTCCTCTCCCCCTTCTTCCTAGTGCCCCATAATGTACCAGTATAAAATGCCCCATATATAGTGCCCCAGTAGATGCCCTCAGTGTCCCCCATAATTTGAAAGTATAAAATACCCCTTCGTAGTGCCCCCCATAGATGAGCCCATAGTACTCCTCTCTCCCCTTCCCCATAGTACCCACCATAATGTGCCCCAGTATAAAATACCCCTATACAGAGCCCCCCATAAAAATACCCCTTCTTTGTGCCCACAGTAGAAGCCCCTATAGTGTTCCTCTTCCCCCTTCCCCCATATAAAATACCCGTTCTTTGTGGCCTCAGTAGATGCCCCTATAGTTGCCCCCATAGTGCCACCCAATAATGTACCAGTAAAAAGTGCCACCAATAATGTGCCAGTGAGAAGTGCCCCCATAGATGCCCCTACAGTGCCCCCCAATAATGTGCCAGTAAGATGTGCCCCCATAGATGCCCCTCAATCATGTGCAAGTAACAAGTGCCCAATAGATACCCCCAAATCATGTGCCAGTAACAAGTGCCCCCATAGATGCCCCCAATCATGTGCCAGTAACAAGTACCCCCATAGATGCCCCCAATCATGTGCCAGTAACAAGTGCCCCCATAGATGCCACCAATCATGTGCCAGTAATGAGTACCCCCATGGATGCCCCAATCATGTACCAGTAAGAAGTGCCCCCATAGCTGCCCCTCAATCATGTGACAGTAACAATTGCCCCCATAGATGCCCCCAATCATGTGCCAGTAACAGGTGCCCCCATAGATGCCCCTCAATCATGTGCCAGTAACAGGTGCCCCCATAGATGCCCCCCAATCATGTGCTAGTAACAAGTGCCCAATAGATACCCCCCAATCATGTGCCAGTAACAAGTGCCCCATAGATGCCCCCAATCATGTGCCAGTAACAAGTATCCCATAGATGCCCCCAATCATGTGCCAGTAACAAGTGCCCCATAGATGCCCCCCAATTATGTGACAGTAACAATTGCCCCGATAGATGCCCCCCAATCATATGCCAGTAACAGGTGCCCCCATAGATGCCCCTCAATCATGTGCCAGTAACAGGTGCCCCCATAGATGCCCCCCAATCACGTGCCAGTAGTAGTACCATATAAAAAAAATAAACACTTATACTTACCTCCATCAGGCTGGCAGCGATGCGATGCAGGCTTCTTCCGGCCTGTGTCCCGCGCTGTACGCCTCAGGCGGCGCAATGACGTAATCGCGCCGCCTGCACCGTCCTCTGATAGGCTGCAGCCTTTAAGAGGAACGGGGAAGGGAGACGCCTATCCCTGCCCTGCCCCGCTGCAGCACTTCCATCTGTATAGCTGTCCTGAGGAATAACCTTGGGGGGGGGCAATTTTTCCCCCTGTAGCGATGCCTCTGCTCTCCTCTTATACCCCCTCCCTTCCTCTGATATCCCATAATATTAGCCTAGACATGCTGGGAGTTGTAGTTGTCTCCTCCCTGTAATGTCCTCTGACACTGGTATATAGATTACAGTTTCCATTCTGTGTGTTGTATTGTCACCCACTGTCCGGGGTGTGGTGTTCTTCTTTTGGGGATTATAAAAAGTGGCTAGTTTGTGACTAGAGCTGAGGATTCCTATGCTACACAGGAGGGGTGTTTTACACCGACATGAGTAACTCACCGGCTTGTATGCCCCCTTGTCATGTAATATGAGCTGAATGCCAAAAGAAGTTTCCTTGTTTACAAGTCTAACCTCTATTGGCAATAACTGAACCTAGGTCACCCCCTACTGGTGACTATTCTGTACTGACATGCATTACTTCATGTGCTAAAGGCCTCATGCACACGACCGTTGTGTGCACCCGTGGCCGTTGTGCCGTTTTCCGTTTTTTTTCGCGGACCCATTGACTTTCAATGGGTCCGTGGAAAAATCGGAAAATGCACCGTTTTGCAGCCGCATCCGTGATCCGTGTTTCCTGGCCGTGAAAAAAATATGACCTGTCCTATTTTTTTCACGGCCAACGGTTCACGGACCCATTCAAGTCAATGGGTCCGTGAAAGAACACGGATGCACACAAGATTGGCATCCGTGTCCGTGATCCGTGGCCGTAGTTTAGTTTTTATACAGACGGATCCGAAGATCCGTCTGCATAAAAGCTTTTTCAAAGCTGAGTTTTCACTTCGTGAAAACTCAGAACCGACAGTATATTCTAACACAGAAGCGTTCCCATGGTGATGGGGACGCTTCTAGTTAGAATACACTACAAACTGTGTACAAGACTGCCCCCTGCTGCCTGGCAGCACCCGATCTCTTACAGGGGGCCGTGATCAGCACAATTAACCCCTTCAGGTGCGGCACCTGAAAGGGTTAATTGTACTATCATATCCCCCTGTAAGAGATCAGGGCTGCCAGGCAGCAGGGGGCAGACCCTCCCCCCCCCCCCCAGTTTGAATATCATTGGTGGCCAGTGCGGCCCCCCCCCCTCCCTCTATTGTAATAATTCGTTGGTGGCACAGTGTGCGCCCCCCCCCCCTTCCTCCCTCTATTGTAATAAATCGTTGGTGGCACAGTGTGCGCCCCCCATTGCCCCCCCCCCCCCCCCTCTATAGCATTAACAACGTTGGTGGCCAGTGTGCAGCCTCCCATCTCCCCCCCCCCCCCCCCCATCATCATTGGTGGCAGCGGAGTTCCGATCGGAGTCCCAGTTTATTCGCTGGGGCTCCGATCGGTAACCATGGCAACCAGGACGCTACTACAGTCCTCGTTGCCATGGTTACTTAGCAATAGTACAATAGTAGAAGATTAATACTTACCTGCTGCTGCGATGTTCGTGTCCGGCCGGGAGCTCCACCTACTGGTAAGTGACAGTGACAGGTCTGTGCGGCGCATTGCTAAATGAACCGTCACTTACCAGTAGGAGGAGCTCCCGGCCGGACACGAACATCACAGCTCCCAGGTAAGTATGAATCTTGTACTATTGCTAGTAACCCGCTGCCACCAATGATCGGGGGGGGGGGGGGGGGGGGGGGGGGCGCAAGATGGGAGGCCGCACACTGGCCACCAATGTTGAAAATGCTATAGAGGGAGGGGGCCAATGATTTGCACCAACGATTTATTACAATAGAGGGAGGAAGGGGGGGGGGGGCGCACACTGTGCCACCAACGAATTATTACAATAGAGGGAGGAAGGGGGGGGGAGGCGGGGGGGGGCACACTGTGCCACCAACGAATTATTACAATAGAGGGAGGAAGGGGGGGGCGCACACTGTGCCACCAACGATTTATTACAATGGAGGAAGGGGGGGGGGGGGGCCGCACTTTCCACCAATGATATTCAAACTGGGGAGGGGGGGGGGGGGGTCTGCCCCCTGCTGCCTGGCAGCCCTGATCTCTTACAGGGGGATATGATAGTACAATTAACCCCTTCAGGTGCGGCACCTGAGGGGTTAATTGTGCTGATCACGGCCCCCTGTAAGAGATCGGATGCTGCTAGGCAGCAGGGGGCAGTCAGGTACACAGTTTGTAGTATATTCTAACTAGAAGCGTCCCCATCACCATGGGAACGCCTCTGTGTTAGAATATACTGTCGGAAATGAGGTTTCACGATCTAACTCATATCCGACAGTATATTCTAACATAGAGGCGTTCCCATGGTGATGGGGACGCTTCAAGTTAAAATATACCATCGGATTGGAGAAAACTCCGATCTGATGGTATAAAAGGGACTCCGGACTTTACATTGAAAGTCAATGGGGACGGATCCGTTTGAAATGGCACCATATTGTGTCAACGTCAAACGGATCCGTCCCCATTGACTTGCATTGTAATTCAGGACGGATCCGTTTGGCTCCGCACGGCCAGGCGGACACCAAAATGACTTTTTTTTCATGTCCGTGGATCCGCCAAAAATCAAGGAAGACCCACGGACGAAAAAACGGTCACGGATCACGGACCTACGGACCCTGTTTTTGCGGACCGTGAAAAAAAACGTTCGTGTGCATGAGGCCTTACATGAATAGAAAGACTTCTGGATACTATATGGTGGTCAGGACTGCGCCCATGCTGCAGCACTGGAACCATCAGCGCCATTCATAGATCAGTTCTGGGATATTTTATTTAGGCCACTTTCACACTTTGATTAGTATTTTGCAAGCCAAATAATAATAATGATAATATTTATTTATATAGCGCCACCATATTTCACAGCGCTTTACAAATTCAGATACAAAACAAAAGCCATCACATTGTAACAGGCTAATATACAACTGAAACACTATGGCCCCTCTCACACGGGTGTCGCGGAAGAGGTCCGGATGCGTTGCGGGTGCATTGCGGGAAACCAGCGCGAGTGCGCACACAATTTCAGTCAGTTTTGTCTGCGATTGCATTGCGTTGTTCAGTTTTTTGTGTTTTAATGCGTTTTGCACACGCGTGATAAAAACTTGAATGTGGTACCCAGACCTGAAAACGGACTTCTTCACTGAAGTTCAGGTTTAGGTTTGGTGTTGTGTAGATTTTATTATTTTCCATTATAACATGGTTATCAGGGAAAATAATAGCATTCTGAATACAGAATGCAAAGTAAAATGTCCATTGAGGGGACCTGCAAAAGAACCTGCGATGACGTCATTGCGCTCAACATGTGGTGAGTGCGATGACGTCAGCGCAGGTCCTGCAAGAAGAAGAAAGAAGCCGATAACGGCTGCGCGATCAAGTGGATGAGGTGAGTCATTTTTTTTTGTATTTTTTAACTTCAAGGGACATTTTACTTAGCATTCTATATTAAGAATGCTATTATTTTCTATTATAACCATGTAATAATGGAATAAGTGAATGGACCTCATCCCTATTTAATAACATCATCTCCTTAGCAACCATCCGTGAATATCGCATAGCATACGCACTTGCTTGCGGATGCAATGCGATTTTCGCGCAGCCCCATACACTTCTATGGGGCCTGCGTTGCGTGAAAAACGCACAATATAGAAGCTGCTGCGATTTTCACGCAACGCACAAGTGATGCGTGAAAAACATCGCTCATGTCCACAGCCCCATTGAAGTGAATGGGTCCGGATTCAGTGCGAGTGCAATGCGTTCATGTCAGCATTGCACCCCCGCGGAAAACTTGCCCATGGGAAAGGGGCCCACGAGTGAGGGCCCTGCTCGCAAGAGCTTACAATCTATGAACCAGCAGAGGAGAATAAACACAAAAAGCTATATTGGGAAGACTTGGACCTCTTCTGTATTTGGACCTATTCCTGGTATTGGCTTTAAAATATTGCCATGTGAAAGTGGCCTAATTCACAAATGCAGTTTTATTGCTGTTTTGTAATGTCCGATTCGTTTTTTTGTAGCTTAAGGCTACTTTCACACTGGCGTTTATGGATCAGTTTAGCCCCAATGCATTCTGAATAGATAAGGATCCGCTCAGAATGCATCAGTTTGCCTCCGTTCCGCCTCCATTCCGCTCTAAAGGCGGACACCAAAACGCTGCTTGCAGCGTTTTGATGTCCGTCTGACGATACGGAGCCAAACGGATCCGTCCTGACACACAATTAGTCAATGGGGATGGATCAGTTTTCACTGACACAATATGGTGCAATTGAAAACGGATCCGTCCCCCATTGACTTTCAGTGTAAGTCAGGATGGATCCGTTTGACTTTTTTTGAAAGAATAATGCAAACGGATCCGTTCTGAACGGATACTCGCGTTTGCATTATCGGTGCGGACCCCTCTGTGCAGATACAAGACGGATCCGCAACGAACGCAGGTGTGAAAGTAGCCTAAGCCAGATGAGCACACACAAAAAATATTAGTCCTTCCTTTAGGGCTCGTTCACACGAACGTTGGTGTCCCATTCCCGTATTGCGGACCGCATTTGCAGATCCGCACTACATGGGCACCGTTCCGTTGTCATTCCGCATCACGGATGCGGACCCATTCATTTCAATGGGTCCGCAAATCCGGAGATGCAGAACAGAAGCACGGAACGGAACACTACGGAAGCACTACGGAGTGCTTTCTGGGGTTCCGTGCCTCCACACCACAAAAAGATAGAACATGCTCTATCTTTTTGCGGAACGGACGGATCGCGGACCCATCCAAGTGAATGGGTCTGCGATACCCATGCGCCTGTCCCACGGAAGGTGCCTGTGAATTGCGGACCGCAATTTGCAGCGCCCAGCACGGGCACGGGCTTCACACGTTCGTGTGAACGGGCCCTTATACTGCGTTTTTCTTCATAGTCCATTCCTGGCTTTGGCGAAAAACTGCACTCAGTACTACTTGTGTGGATTCAGCCTAATGCCTCAAAATGAACTTAAAGCATCACAAACTTAAAAAAAAAAAAACTTTTTATAGCTCATAAAGACATATGAAAAGTTTCGATGGGTGGGGGTCTGAGTGCTGAGACCCCCACCGATCTCTAGAACAAGGAGAGACAAGCGCCTGCATATTGTGCTCTCTCTCCTCGCTGCAGAGGATGGAATCGGGACTGACCCATGGACTTCTATGGGGCCCATCTTGTGCAGTGAGGAGTGCTTCTCTCCCCTAGTTCTAGAGATTGGTTTGGGGTCTCAGCACTCTACACGGACCGGTTATCTAATCTGTAGGGAGACACTGTGCAGGTAAACATTAAAGAGGATGCAGTGCTTGCACAGGTGTTGTGGCTGGGTGGCCCCTTCAGATAGCTGATCGGTGGAGTGCCAGGTGTCAGACCCCCATTGATCTGATATTGATGATCTCTCTTGAGGAGAGGTCATCAATATCTGTAGTCTGGACAACCCCTTTAAACGTGGGTACAATATGCCTGTCTGAATGAAGCCTTAGGTATCGTACTCATGGTAGAGCCTGTGCAGAGGCAGAAGTCTTACTGCCCTGTGTTAGACCTCATGCACATGATCGGAAGGGTTTTGCAGTCCGAAAAAACACAGATCCCGGCTTTGTGCATGCCACCATTTTTTTATTTATTTTTTTATTTATTTTTTAGCCCTGTAGAAATGTCCTGTCCTTGTCCGCAAAACGGACAAGAATAGGACATGTTCTATTTGTTTGCAGACCAATGGAACGGACACACGGATGCAGACAGTACATGATGTGCTGTCTGCATCTTTTGCAGCTTCATTGAAATTAATGGGTCCACATCTGATCTGCAAAAAAATGCAGATCAGATGTGGACCGAAAATATGGTCTTGTGCATGAAGCCTTATGCCGAGGAGCAGTGCTTTATACATACAGATAATGGACCCATTCATATGAACAGGAAATAGTAAGCATGAAGTCTACTACAGGAGGGGAAATAGTTTTTTTTTTTTTTTTTGTCTTTTATAATTGCTACCATTTACATTTCTGAAGAAAACCGAACCACGGATGCCTCATACTCAGGTTTTCTGGTATCAGTAGTGCGCCTTGTATTCTTATTTTTGTTCTTTCGGTGCAGTTTTAATGCAGTAGTATGTGAATAGGAAATACATCAGTGTTCATTCACAACATAAAAAAAATTGTATCTATTTTGCATACATTCCAAACAAAAGCTCCATTAAAATGACACAGTATAGAAGACTAGATTGGATGCATTAACCCTCGCTATCACATGAGCGTACAGACCTGTCCAAGCAGGAGAGGGTCCTCAGTCAGGATCTCCAGTGGGTGGAGGTGGCAGGCTGAGATCCTGATCACGTCCTTCATTTCCTAATCCCATTTCTCATTAATGTTTATCTACAATCCACACAATGATTGACAATGAAGTAACGCACAGTTCAAGGGACATTATTTGTCTGTAAATGTATAACAGTCACATTTGGAGACTGTAACTTCCTGATCCTGCCTTAGTTACTGCTAGTAACCTCCACAGTAGAATGGAGAAGGACAAGAGAAGGTGCTGTAGGCTGATCACTTCTCCAAACCAGATATTCTACAATGGCAGAATAGCAATCCCTGTACTTTATGTATTTTTATTTTAGTTGTATTGTAATTGCATGCGCAATATTTAACTATGATGAGAAAACACAAAAGGACAATTTCATATGAAAGTAATACAGCCATATTTGCAGAATATCTAATGTTTTGATGCAATGCAAGGCTTATTATGGTTTTCTTTTTTACACCAAAATATTATAAAACCACACGTAAAACTAGGACAAAAAACAAACATATATGTGCCTTGATAGTGTCAGTTACATGTCTAAGGTTAAATTCACACGACAAAACCCTTAGGATACTGGAGTTTTTTTTTTATTTTTGCATTTTTTTTTTTTTTCCCTATCTTTCTTGGCCATAACTTTTTTATATTTCTGTTCACATAGCTGTAGGAGGGCTTATTTTTTGCTGGACAAGTTGTACTTTTTAATGCCACCATTAATTATGGCATACAATGTAGATGGAAGCGGTACAAAAATTCCAAATGGGGTGGAATCGGAAAAAAACATAATTCCTCCACCGTTTTACGGGTTTTGTTTCCACGGCGTTCCGTTTGGGGCAAAACTGACCCATGCCTTTCATTCTCTAGGTCAGTACAATTACGATACCCCATATGTATAGGTTCTTTTCTGTCTAAATAGTGTAAAGATAAATTTAAACTTTAAAAAAAATGTTTTTACAATATCATATTCTGACCCCCACAGGGGCGGACTGACCATTTGGGCACTCGGTCATGGACCGAGGGCCCGTGGCCACTAGGGGGCAGGGAGAGATGAGCGTCCTCCAGACGGCGATACAGATGAACGGTGGAGGACAGGGGAGAGGCGTCTCCCTTGCCCATTCCTCTGATAGGCTACAGGCAAAACGCCTGCAGCCTATCAGAGGCCAGTGCAGGCGGCGCATTGACGTCATTGCGCCGCCTGAGCCGCACAGAGCAGGACACAGGCCGGAAGAGGCCTGCATCGCATCACTGAGAGTGTCATGGAGGTGTTTATTGTTTTCATTATTTTTAGTATAGTATGGCAAGAAGGGGGGTAGGGGCCCTATGGAGAAGGGAGGGGGGAAGGAGTACTATGGGGGCATCTAATGAGGGCCCTATATACTGGCACATTATGGGGGGGCACTATGGAGAAGGTGGGAAGGATCACAATGGGGGCATCTACTGGGGGCCCTATATACTGTGAGTGGCCCACAATGAGAGAATGTGGGGAAATATCCTTGTTAAAATATAACCTTTATATGATATACATTAAAATATACACCTGAAGATGCATCACAATACAAAACATATAGTCAAGGGGTTCTATGGTAGATACCCCACTGCTGGTAGAGCAAAAGGCAATTATTAGCACTGATGCGCATGTGTGGACGCTAACAGTGTTACCCAGCCAACACAAATAAAACATGTATTGGGGTTCTTGACAGATACCCCACTTCTGGTAGAACAAGGATAAATAATGTAACTGCTGCGCCTATGTGGACGCGAGCAGTCTTACCTGACCGACCAGGTGACTAGGATCAGCGTGGCAGGGGAATCAGGCCTGATGAAAGGGAGTGTAGACAAGAAATGCAGTCATGAGAGTGTGGATGCTGTGCCCTATATCACCCTATATACTTGGTAGGAATGGGGCCTACTCCCATGCTGCCTGTCTACACAGAGCACTCGCCCTGAAAAGGGCGACCCCGTCCGGATACCTGTCCCTAGTTATGGACCTGAACCCTAGTGTAATAAACAAAAATTAAATATAAAATGACTACAGGCCTCCCGACGTGGCACGTTTCTGTCGTGTCGACTCCTCAGGGGGATTCAGTACATGTAGAAACAAAAAGCAAAAAATACCGTCTATGACCGCAGGTAGCAATTAGACATATGCTGCAGTTGGACGGTTGCATTAAAGACTAGACCCAAAAATCAAAGTCAAAGTCTAGGGGCAGGCATCCATGGTGCAGGATTGCCGTGCTGCAGAGGAATAGATGCTTCTCTGCTCCTTGGTGTGTGAGGATATGGTGGTCCTCGCTACAGGTAATATCCCTATTGTTAAGGGGGTTCCTCAACCTATACCAGCCACACTGACACATACCTTCATGGAGTTTAAATAGAGCCCCAGCGCGCCTCTTCCTGGGGGACCGCCCTGTCAGCATCTGCGTCGGCGTGTGACGTCACGCGCATGCGCCGCGACGCACCAGACGCCGCCGCCGATGCCACATGATTGCGGCGACCAATCAGATCAGGAGGCGGAGGGAGATAGCGGTTACCTAGGAGAATATGTCAACAGGAAGTAACCTCACAGTGCGTCCCATAGTAGAGGCGTCCGTGACGACGCTACAACACAAAATCGTAGCAGAAAAGAACTGACATTTCTTGCAGGGTAGCAGCGACAAGGACTAATCAGGGAGAACTGGACATAATACCAAGTAAAATTAAAAATATTTGAAATAGTAAAATGTCTCATATATGTGCGTCCCTTCCAAAAGAATAGGATGCCACCGTTAGTATGAGCATTACTCCTGTTGAAGAAAGAGCTTCACCACAATCTAGATAAAGCACCCATAGTCCAGCCTTTCGTTAAGGCCTAGGGGTGCAGATGTTTTGAGATGGAAAATCCATCGGGATTCTTGTTGAAGCAGACATTTGTCCCAGTTACCCCCTCTCACAGGCGGTTTGACCAAATCAAAACCCAGGAACTTCAAGGAGGCTTTTCCATTGTGCACAGTGTGTACGTGTTTTGAAATTGGGGTATCTCGTTTGTGTGAGATGTCCCCCATGTGCTCCCCTATCTGCCTCCTGAATTCCCGTATCGTTTTGCCAACATATTCAATCCCACATTCACATTGGATCCGATAAATGACCCCTCTGGATTTACAATTAATGAAATGTGGGATTGAATATGCTTTGCCTGTTACATTGCTCACAAACGACTTGGTAACCTGTATGCGTTTACACGCTATACAATTCCCACATCTATAACATCCCACAGTCCTGCATCGCAACCAGGTGGTCTTGGTGCGATCGGGTGCATAGTGACTATGCACTAACTTATCGCGTATGTTCGCCCCCCTATGATAGGTTATTTGTGGTTGGTCACCCAAAACGTCTTTTAAGTCAGGGTCCATTTTAAGGACTTGCCAATGGCGCTTTATAATCTGCCTGACTTGTTTGGACCCCCTATCGAAGTTGGTGATAATTCTCATGACCTTAGTTTGCGGAGTGGATGGTTGATTGGAAGTGAGCAATGAACATCTTGGTCGGGACAAGGCTGTCTGATACGCCGATCTCAGAACAAAGTCGGGGTATCCCCTGGACAAAAATCTCATCCTCAGATCAGCTGCTTGGTTGATAAAATCATGCTTGTCTGAGCAGTTGCGTCTGAGTCGCAAGTATTGACCTCTAGGAATTCCTCTCCTAAGTGGGAGAGGGTGGTTACTCTCCCACCTCAGGAGGGAATTCGTAGAGGTAGCCTTCCTAAAAATTGACGTGTCCAGTTCCCCCCTCGCGTTCCTGGAGATTTTAATGTCCAGGAATGGCAAGGTCGTAGGGTGCGACTCACAAGTGAAGCGCATACCAATGTTGTTCTGGTTGAGATGCTGGACGAAGGCTTCAAAGGTCCCCTGATCTCCATTCCAGAGTATGAAGATGTCGTCGATGTATCGCGCCCACAAGACAATTTCATAAGTGTCCAGAGCCTCGTCTTCCTTAAAAACGATGGTCTCCTCCCACCAGCCCAGGAATAGATTAGCGTACGATGGGGCGCAGGGACTCCCCATCGCTGTACCCCTGAGCTGGTGGTAGGTCCTCCCGTCGAAGGTGAAGAAATTACGTGTTAGCGTAAACTCTAGAAGACGCAGGACAAATTGGCTGTGGGCGCGATACTGACATCCCCGTGATCGGAGGAAATGTTCTACTGCAGTGAGGCCCAAATTGTGTGGTATAGATGAATATAGGGCCTCCACGTCAATACTGGAAAGGAGACATGTCTCCTCCAATGTCAGACCCTCCAAACGCTTAAGGAGGTCAGTGGTGTCTCTGACATGGGAGGGGAGAGCCGTAACAAACGGTGCCAATACCCGGTCGATGTATATACCCAAATTCTGGTTGAGATTGTCCACCCCCGAAACAATAGGTCTCCCCTTCAGAGGACTGACCCCCTTATGCACCTTGGGGAGACTATAAAATGTAGATTTGCGGGGATGCAAGGGAAAAAGAAAAGCAAATTCCTCAGCGGTGATGATATTGGTAGCTTTCACTTCATCCAAAATATTTTTAAGTTCCCGCCTATACCCCTCGGTGGGGTCATTGTACAATATTTCATACGTCCCTGTGTCTGTATATTCCTACACATATTCTCATATTGCGCCGAGTCCATGACCACGATGTTCCCCCCCTTGTCAGCGGGTTTGATGACTATTTGGTGGTCATCAGCTAATGATGAAATAGCAGTGGTCACAGACTCGGCGCAGTTGGAATGATGCGTGGATACTCTAAGATCCTCCAGATCCCTGGTGACCATATTTAGGAATACATCTATACATGATACTTCATTCGCAGTGGGTGGCATCTTGGTACTTTTCACTTTTAAATTTGTAAAAGGACCGTTACCATGAGTACTGTCCTCGTTAGAGTTTAAGGACTGTAGGAGTTGTACATCCTTTAATAGATCAGTTGGAATCCCCAGTTCGAGGCATTGGCGACGGTCCATAAGTCTAAAGTGCTTATGCCACCTTAATTTGCGAATAAATAGATTGATGTCTTTGACAGATGAAAATCTGTCAAATTTTGGGGTGGGTACAAAAGTCAGGCCTAGTTCTAGGGCTCTAGTCTCATCAATGCTGAGGACACGGGAAGACAGATTTATAACTTGTGGTCCTAAAGCTAGTTCGGAGGTTTCTGTGTGCGACTGCGTAGCGGATATTCCATGGTTTGATTGAACTGGCCTAAAAAACGGTTATCCTGGCCTCTGTATGAGCTCCGACCTTTACCCTTCCTGTACCTGCCCCTGTTGGGATGTTGACTCACTTTAGGGACAGTTTCTCTCTCAGGATCTGATAGGTCAGTTTCAGTAGAAGATCTCTCAGAGTTGCTTGGTACAGTTTCTCTTCTTGTGTTACCAAGAGAGGAATATATACGGTTTTCTTTAAAATCTGAGAGATCTCTAATAAACTGCCGGTGTTTCCTTTCTTTGAGGTGGTATTGATATTTTTCTAAGGTAAGTTGGAGCTGCTTTTCTTTGTTCTGGAATTCCGCTTCCTGTGAAAAAGTCTGCACTACCTCCGTGTACTCTGTCAATTTCTGACTAAGGGTGGCTAAATTAGCTCTCTCCTCGTCCAGCAGAAGCCTCATAAGCCTGAGGGAACTACTGGTGGCTTCGTGCTCCCACTTAGTTAGAAAGCCGGGATGTTGTCGTAGACGAGCCGCTGGGAGGAGAGAGATACGCAGCCCCCTTGGGACAATATTGTTTTTAATGTAATTGTCCAGACTTTGCACCTCCCACCAGGACGTAATCTGTTCTTTATAGACCTGGGTGAGATCTACAAAGGCGGTTTGGAAAGATGGTAAATACTTTTTTCTGATTGAACTGTTTATCAGAGAATATATCCTTGGCCTCATGTAACCAGTTCTCTGCATCAAATCCCGTCGCCAGGAATCCTGCCATATCAGTAGGAATAAATAATATCTGATTGAGACTATTGGTGACAACAGTCCCACTGATATTTCAAGATTTCAAAGCTATGAGTGGCCCACAATGAGAGAATGTGGGGAAATATCCTTGTTAAAATATAACCTTTATATGATATACATTAAAATATACACCTGAAGATGCATCACAATACAAAACAAAGGAAACACCGGCAGTTTATTAGAGATCTCTCAGATTTTAAAGAAAACCGTATATATTCCTCTCTTGGTAACACAAGAAGAGAAACTGTACCAAGCAACTCTGAGAGATCTTCTACTGAAACTTACCTATCAGATCCTGAGAGAGAAACTGTCCCTAAAGTGAGTCAACATCCCAACAGGGGCAGGTACAGGAAGGGTAAAGGTCGGAGCTCATACAGAGGCCAGGATAACCGTTTGTTAGGCCAGTTCAATCAAACCATGGAATATCCGCTACGCAGTCGCACACAGAAACCTCCGAACTAGCTTTAGGACCACAAGTTATAAATCTGTCTTCCCGTGTCCTCAGCATTGATGAGACTAAAGCCCTAGAACTAGGCCTGACTTTTGTACCACCCCAATATTTGACAGATTTTCATCTGTCAAAGACATCAATCTATTTATTCGCAAATTAAGGTGGCATAAGCACTTTAGACTTATGGACCGTCGCCAATGCCTCGAACTGGGGATTCCAACTGATCTATTAAAGGATGTACAACTCCTACAGTCCTTAAACTCTAACGAGGACAGTACTCAGGGTAACGGTCCTTTTACAAATTTAAAAGTGAAAAGTACCAAGATGCCACCCACTGCGAATGAAGTATCATGTATAGATGTATTCCTAAATATGGTCACCAGGGATCTGGAGGATCTTAGAGTATCCACGCATCATTCCAACTGCGCCGAGTCTGTGACCACTGCTATTTCATCATTAGCTGATGACCACCAAATAGTCATCAAACCCGCTGACAAGGGGGGGAACATCGTGGTCATGGACTCGGCGCAATATGAGAATATGTGTAGGAATATACTATCAGACACAGGGACGTATGAAATATTGTACAATGACCCCACCGAGGGGTATAGGCGGGAACTTAAAAATATTTTGGATGAAGCGAAAGCTACCAATATCATCACCGCTGAGGAATTTGCTTTTCTTTTTCCCTTGCATCCCCGCAAATCTACATTTTATAGTCTCCCCAAGGTGCATAAGGGGGTCAGTCCTCTGAAGGGGAGACCTATTGTTTCGGGGGTGGACAATCTCAACCAGAATCTGGGTATATACATCGACCGGGTATTGGCACCGTTTGTTACGGCTCTCCCCTCCCATGTCAGAGACACCACTGACCTCCTTAAGCGTTTGGAGGGTCTGACATTGGAGGAGACATGTCTCCTTTCCAGTATTGACGTGGAGGCCCTATATTCATCTATACCACACAATTTGGGCCTCACTGCAGTAGAACATTTCCTCCGATCACGGGGATGTCAGTATCGCGCCCACAGCCAATTTGTCCTGCGTCTTCTAGAGTTTACGCTAACACGTAATTTCTTCACCTTCGACGGGAGGACCTACCCCCAGCTCAGGGGTACAGCGATGGGGAGTCCCTGCGCCCCATCGTACGCTAATCTATTCCTGGGCTGGTGGGAGGAGACCATCGTTTTTAAGGAAGACGAGGCTCTGGACACTTATGAAATTGGCTTGTGGGCGCGATACATCGACGACATCTTCATACTCTGGAATGGAGATCAGGGGACCTTTGAAGCCTTCGTCCAGCATCTCAACCAGAACAACATTGGTATGCGCTTCACTTGTGAGTCGCACCCTACGACCTTGCCATTCCTGGACATTAAAATCTCCAGGAACGCGAGGGGGGAACTGGACACGTCAATTTTTAGGAAGGCTACCTCTACGAATTCCCTCCTGAGGTGGGAGAGTAACCACCCTCTCCCACTTAGGAGAGGAATTCCTAGAGGCCAATACTTGCGACTCAGACGCAACTGCTCAGACAAGCATGATTTTATCAACCAAGCAGCTGATCTGAGGATGAGATTTTTGTCCAGGGGATACCCCGACTTTGTTCTGAGATCGGCGTATCAGACAGCCTTGTCCCGACCAAGATGTTCATTGCTCACTTCCAATCAACCATCCACTCCGCAAACTAAGGTCATGAGAATTATCACCAACTTCGATAGGGGGTCCAAACAAGTCAGGCAGATTATAAAGCGCCATTGGCAAGTCCTTAAAATGGACCCTGACTTAAAAGACGTTTTGGGTGACCAACCACAAATAACCTATCGTAGGGGGGCGAACATACGCGATAAGTTAGTGCATAGTCACTATGCACCCGATCGCACCAAGACCACCTGGTTGCGATGCAGGACTGTGGGATGTTATAGATGTGGGAATTGTATAGCGTGTAAACGCATACAGGTTACCAAGTCGTTTGTGAGCAATGTAACAGGCAAAGCATATTCAATCCCACATTTCATTAATTGTAAATCCAGAGGGGTCATTTATCGGATCCAATGTGAATGTGGGATTGAATATGTTGGCAAAACGATACGGGAATTCAGGAGGCGGATAGGGGAGCACATGGGGGACATCTCACACAAACGAGATACCCCAATTTCAAAACACGTACACACTGTGCACAATGGAAAAGCCTCCTTGAAGTTCCTGGGTTTTGATTTGGTCAAACCGCCTGTGAAAGGGGGTAACTGGGACAAATGTCTGCTTCAACAAGAATTCCGATGGATTTTCCATCTCAAAACATCTGCACCCCTAGGCCTTAACGAAAGGCTGGACTATGGGTGCTTTATATAGATTGTGGTGAAGCTCTTTCTTCAACAGGAGTAATGCTCATACTAACGGTGGCATCCTATTCTTTTGGAAGGGACGCACATATATGAGACATTTTACTATTTCAAATATTTTTAATTTTACTTGGTATTATGTCCAGTTCTCCCTGATTAGTCCTTGTCGCTGCTACCCTGCAAGAAATGTCAGTTCTTTTCTGCTACGATTTTGTGTTGTAGCGTCGTCACGGACGCCTCTACTATGGGACGCACTGTGAGGTTACTTCCTGTTGACATATTCTCCTAGGTAACCGCTATCTCCCTCCGCCTCCTGATCTGATTGGTCGCCGCAATCATGTGGCATCGGCGGCGGCGTCTGGTGCGTCGCGGCGCATGCGCGTGACGTCACACGCCGACGCAGATGCTGACAGGGCGGTCCCCCAGGAAGAGGCGCGCTGGGGCTCTATTTAAACTCCATGAAGGTATGTGTCAGTGTGGCTGGTATAGGTTGAGGAACCCCCTTAACAATAGGGATATTACCTGTAGCGAGGACCACCATATCCTCACACACCAAGGAGCAGAGAAGCATCTATTCCTCTGCAGCACGGCAATCCTGCACCATGGATGCCTGCCCCTAGACTTTGACTTTGATTTTTGGGTCTAGTCTTTAATGCAACCGTCCAACTGCAGCATATGTCTAATTGCTACCTGCGGTCATAGACGGTATTTTTTGCTTTTTGTTTCTACATGTACTGAATCCCCCTGAGGAGTCGACACGACAGAAACGTGCCACGTCGGGAGGCCTGTAGTCATTTTATATTTAATTTTTGTTTATTACACTAGGGTTCAGGTCCATAACTAGGGACAGGTATCCGGACGGGGTCGCCCTTTTCAGGGCGAGTGCTCTGTGTAGACAGGCAGCATGGGAGTAGGCCCCATTCCTACCAAGTATATAGGGTGATATAGGGCACAGCATCCACACTCTCATGACTGTATTCCTTGTCTACACTCCCTTTCATCAGGCCTGATTCCCCTGCCACGCTGATCCTAGTCACCTGGTCGGTCAGGTAAGACTGCTCGCGTCCACATAGGCGCAGCAGTTACATTATTTATCCTTGTTCTACCAGAAGTGGGGTATCTGTCAAGAACCCCAATACATGTTTTATTTGTGTTGGCTGGGTAACACTGTTAGCGTCCACACATGCGCATCAGTGCTAATAATTGCCTTTTGCTCTACCAGCCGTGGGGTATCTACCATAGAACCCCTTGACTATATGTTTTGTATTGTGATGCATCTTCAGGTGTATATTTTAATGTATATCATATAAAGGTTATATTTTAACAAGGATATTTCCCCACATTCTCTCATTGTGGGCCACTCATAGCTTTGAAATCTTGAAATATCAGTGGGACTGTTGTCACCAATAGTCTCAATCAGATATTATTTGGGCCCTATATACTGGCACACATTATGGGGGCACTATGGAGAAGTGTGGGGGAAAGGAGCACTATGGGGCATCTACTGGGGGCCCTATATACTGGCATGCATTTTGGGGGGGCACTATGGAGAAGTGAGGGAGAAGAGCACTATGGGGGCATTATATAGGGGCATTTAATACTGGCACCCATTTTGGTGCCACTATGGGGAAGGGGGGAGAGAAACATTATGGGGGCATCTATGTGGGGCAGTCTATAGGGGCATTTTATACTGGCATATTATGAAGGGCACTATGGGGATTGGGGAGGAGCATTATGGGGGCATCTTCTGGGGGCACTATATAGGACGGGGAGGAGCACTATGGGGGCATCTTCTGAGGGCACTATATAGGAGTATTTTATACTGGCACAAATTATACGGGCACTATGGGCACCTTAGCTCAACTGGGGGCACTAAGTGTTTTTTGTAGTGGCACACAGTACGGGTCATTTTTTTGTACTGGCGCACATTATAAGGGGGCTTTATTACAATTGGGGGACTATGGGAGCATTATTACTTCTGGGACACAATTACTGTTGGGGGCACTGTAGGAGCACTATTACTACTACTAAGTGCACTCTGGCACAGATTTATTACTATTGCTGGGATTTTGGGGAGCACTATTATTTTGGGGGCACCGTAGCACAGTTATTTTTGGGGGACATTATGGTTACACTATTAGTGTCAGGGGCACTATTTGCTGGGTGCAGTTATTTTTTTAGAGCATTGTGTTCCAATAATTATTGAAGGGGGCACTATATGTTGTAACTAGTATTTTCAGGCGGTTTATCTGTTTCTACAGTATAGTTTTGGGTGGCACAGCGTCTCAGTATTAGGGGTACATGATGGGATGTTGAGAAGGTGGGAGAAAAAGTAGAAAACTAAGATGTCTGTCTGTCAAACTCTGCAGAGATGAGAGATGGCTGAAAGAAATCATTATGGCTGTCTGGTCAATGGAGAAGATGAAGAAAGAGAACATCTACATCAAAGGAGACATCACTGGATGAAAGAGGTATGTGGCGCTGTATTAGGCTGCCTTCACATATGTGTTAGTGATTCTGGCAGGCTGTTCCAGCTGAGAACAGCCTGACGGAATTTACTGCATCCGGCACCGCTGGATGCGGACAGAATGCCTGCCGACCCCATTAACTATAATTAACTAATTTTGAACATAGTGAAGAGAAATTCTGTACCAAGTGTAGGTGATGTGGGCGGCGTGATATGCGGGCGGGGCTGTGTGTGGGTGTGGCTTAAGGGTGGGCAGGGACACAGGGGGCCCCATAATCTCCTATTGCCCATGAGTTGTCAGTCCGCCCCTGGACCCCCATAACTGTTTTTATAGTTATATTTATTGAGCTGTGTGGGGGTTCATTTTTTGTGGGACAATCTGTAGTTTTTACTGATACTGAGTGACTTTTTGATCACATTTTATTACATTTTTCAGGGGTAAGAGAAGTAATGAAAAAAATTGCAAATTGCCCATGAAACATCTGAAGTTGATTCGCATAAAACTTTGTTTCAATACTGTAAGGAGCGAGTGCTCCGTACAGTATTAGAATGTATTGGCTCCTATGAGCCAAAGTTATTACTTTGCGAAGTCTCGTGAGACTTCGCATAATAAGTTCAGAAATTTTGATTTATACTGTAAAAAAACTTTGCATAAAGCTGGAAAGGGTTATAAAAGTATCTCCAAAAGCCTTGCTGTTCATCAGTCCAGGGTAAGACAAATTGTCTATAAATGGAGAAAGTTCAGCACTGCTGCTACTCTCCCTAGGAATGGCCGTCCTGTAAAGATGACTGCAAGAGCACAGCGCAGACTGCTCAATGAGGTGAAGAAGAATCCTAGAGTGTCAGCTAAAGACTTACAAAAGTCTCTGGCATATGCTAACATCCCTGTTAGCGAATCTACGATACGTAAAACACTAAACAAGAATGGATTTCATGGGAGGATACCACAGAGGAAGCCACTGCTGTCCCAAAAAACATTGCTGCACGTTTACAGTTTGCACAAGAGCACCTGGATGTTCCACAGCAGTACTGGCAAAATATTCTGTGAACAGATGATACCAAAGTTGAGTTGTTTGGAAGAAACACACAACACTATGTGTGGAGAAAAAGAGGCACAGCACACCAACATCAAAACCTCATCCCAACTGTAAAGTATGGTGGTGGGGGCATCATGGTTTGGGGGTGCTTTGATGCGTCAGGGCCTGGACGGATTGTTATCATCGAAGGAAAAATAAATTTCCAAGTTTATCAAGACATTTTGCAGGAGAATTTAAGGCCATCTGTCCACCAGCTGAAGCTCAACAGAAGATGGGTGTTGCAACAGGACAACGACCCAAAGCATAGAAGTAAATCAACAACAGAATGGCTTAAACAGAAGAAAATGCGCTTTCTGGAGTGGCCCAGTCAGAGTCCTGACCTCAACCCGATTGAGATGCTGTGGCATGACCTCAAGAAAGCGATTCACACCAGACATCCCAGGAATATTGCTGAACTGAAACAGTTCTGTAAAGAGGAATGGTCAAGAATTACTCCTGACCGTTGTGCACGTCTGATCTGCAACTACAGGAAACATTTGGTTGAAGTTATTGCTGCCAAAGGAGGTTCAACCAGTTATTAAATCCAAGGGTTCACATACTTTTTCCACCTGCACTGTGAATGTTTACATGGCGTGTTCAATAAAAACATGGTAACATTTAATTCTTTGTGTGTTATTAGTTTAAGCAGACTGTGATTGTCTATTGTTGTGACTTAGATGAAGATCAGATCACATTTTATGACCAATTTGTGCAGAAATCCATATCATTCCAAATGGTTCACATACTTTTTCTTGCAACTGTATATACAAGTTTTTTTCCCATTTTTGTAATGATTTTGAAGCTCGTATTTGAGTATACAAAATCAATTTTTTTATGTTTAATTTTGAGCAATCATGGATTTTTAAAATGATCCGTTTTTGCGGATCCGTTTTTGCACACTGCAAAATACATACGGTGGTGTGCATGAGCCCTTATGCGGTCCGCAAAAAAACGGATCCACAAAAAATACAGATGTCATCCGTGTGCATTCAGTATTTAGCGAAATGGAACAGCTGGCCCCTAATAGAAGAGTACTATCCTTGGAACAGACATATGGACATATGGAAGTGGAATGCACACTGAGTAACTTCCGTTTTTTTTGCAGACCCATTGAAATTAATGGTTCCGCACATGGTCCGCAAAAGAAAATTGAACGGACACAGAAAGAAAATACGTTTGTGTGCATGAGCCCTAAGGGCTCATTCAGACGGCTGTATGCTGTCCGCAAAAATGCGGATCTGTTTTTTTGTGGACAGTTCAGCATGTCCGCAAAAAAAATAACTGATTGCATTCCGTTTTTTTGCTGATCCATAGACTTCAATAGGGCCATGTCCTGATTTTCACTGATCAGTATAAGACATGTTTCATTTTTTTTGCTGAGCAGTGCAATGGAAGGACCCCATAGAAGTGAATGAAACAGCATCTAATCCACAAAAAAACTGATCCGCATTTTTGCGGACAGCATACGGCCGTCTGAATGAGCCCATAGGCTGAGGCTACATGATGACATGTAGTCACGTAACATAAGCTCACAATATATAACGCTACTACATTGCACCTAAAATGTGGATAGCACACAGATGAAAATACTGTTGTGTGCATGAGGCCTAACATAGTTCAGGCATCTTAGATGGTTGCTCCTTTGAGATATGTGGTGCAGCAGAGCAGCTGCTGACCCTTCTCCTCTTCGTAGTATTTAGACGTCCATGTATTTGTTCGCTTTCGAGTTTTGCTCCGTGTATGTGCTGTAAAGCAGAACATTTAACCTCAGTGATAGAATGTGGTTTATATTTCTCAAAAAGCTGTAAATCTTGAACATGGGTAATAGCAGATCTGACTAGAGATTATTATTTAACTGGAGTGTAGAGGTAATAGCTTGCTCTGTAACAGACTTAAAGGGCTTCTGTCACCCCACTAAAGTCATTATTTTTTTTGGGCTACTTAAATTCCTTATACTGCGATATATCAATCTATAATGCTCTTACTCATTTTTGTTCAGTAGTTTAATCAAAAAATGGACTTTTATAATATGTAAATAACCTCTCTACCAGCAAGTAGGGCGGCTACTTGCTGGTAGCAGCCGCATCCTGCTCTCATAAAGACGCCCCCTCCTCATGGTGATTGACAGGGCCAGCGAACGCGCTCGTCTTCTGACTGGCCCTGTCTGCAATTCAAATCCCGCGCCTGTCTTCATTCGGCGCAGGCGCTCTGAGAGAAGGAGGCTCGCCTCCTCAGCACTCCCTCAGTGCGCCTGTGCCGATGACGTCACCGAAAGAGAAGACGTCATCGGCGCAGGCGCACTGAGGAGGCGAGCGTCCTTCTCTCAGAGCGCCTGCGCCGAATGAAGACAGGATTTGAATTGCAGACAGGGCCAGTCAGAGGACGAGCGCGTTCGCTGGCCCTGTCAATCAACCTGAGGAGGGGGCATCTTTATGAGAGGAGGATGCGGCTGCTACCAGCAAGTAGAGGGGTAATTTACATATTATAAAAGTCAGTTTTTTGATTAAACTACTGAAAGAAAATGAGTAAGAGCATTATAGATTGATATATCGCAGTATAAGGAATTTAAGTAGCCCAAAAAAAAAAAAAAGACTTTAGTGGGGTGACAGAAGCCCTTTAAGCCTCATTCACACATCAGTGTTTCATGGACGTGTGCTGTATGTGTTTTCCACGAACAGCACACATCCCCATTCATTTTAAGGGGGTTGTCCGAGTTATGAAAAAAATATATAGCACTGTAAATCTGATGGGCAGCAATATATAACTGAGCTAAGCAAGTTTTAGGCAAAAAAAATACACTGCGTGCAGAATTATTAGGCAAATGAGTATTTTGACCACATCATCCTCTTTATGCATGTTGTCTTACTCCAAGCTGTATAGGCTCGAAAGCCTACTACCAATTAAGCATATTAGGTGATGTGCATCTCTGTAATGAGAAGGGGTGTGGTCTAATGACATCAACACCCTATATCAGGTGTGCATAATTATTAGGCAACTTCCTTTCCTTTGGCAAAATGGGTCAAAAGAAGGACTTGACAGGCTCAGAAAAGTCAAAAATAGTGAGATATCTTGCAGAGGGATGCAGCACTCTTAAAATTGCAAAGCTTCTGAAGCGTGATCATCGAACAATCAAGCGTTTCATTCAAAATAGTCAACAGGGTCGCAAGAAGCGTGTGGAAAAACCAAGGCGCAAAATAACTGCCCATGAACTGAGAAAAGTCAAGCGTGCAGCTGCCAAGATGCCACTTGCCACCAGTTTGGCCATATTTCAGAGCTGCAACATCACTGGAGTGCCCAAAAGCACAAGGTGTGCAATACTCAGAGACATGGCCAAGGTAAGAAAGGCTGAAAGACGACCACCACTGAACAAGACACACAAGCTGAAACGTCAAGACTGATTTTTCTAAGGTTTTATGGACTGATGAAATGAGAGTGAGTCTTGATGGGCCAGATGGATGGGCCCGTGGCTGGATTGGTAAACGGCAGAGAGCTCCAGTCCGACTCAGACGCCAGCAAGGTGGAGGTGGAGTACTGGTTTGGGCTGGTATCATCAAAGATGAGCTTGTGGGGCCTTTTCGGGTTGAGGATGGAGTCAAGCTCAACTCCCAGTCCTACTGCCAGTTTCTGGAAGACACCTTCTTCAAGCAGTGGTACAGGAAGAAGTCTGCATCCTTCAAGAAAAACATGATTTTCATGCAGGACAATGCTCCATCACACGCGTCCAAGTACTCCACAGCGTGGCTGGCAAGAAAGGGTATAAAAGAAGAAAATCTAATGACATGGCCTCCTTGTTCACCTGATCTGAACCCCATTGAGAACCTGTGGTCCATCATCAAATGTGAGATTTACAAGGAGGGAAAACAGTACACCTCTCTGAACAGTGTCTGGGAGGCTGTGGTTGCTGCTGCACACAATGTTGATGGTGAACAGATCAAAACACTGACAGAATCCATGGATGGCAGGCTTTTGAGTGTCCTTGCAAAGAAAGGTGGCTATATTGGTCACTGATTAGTTTTTGTTTTGTTTTTGAATGTCAGAAATGTATATTTGTGAATGTTGAGATGTTATATTGGTTTCACTGGTAAAAATAAATAATTGAAATGGGTATATATTTGTTTTTTGTTAAGTTGCCTAATAATTATGCACAGTAATAGCCACCTGCACACACAGATATCCCCCTAAAATAGCTAAAACTAAAAACAAACTAAAAACTACTTCCAAAAATATTCAGCTTTCATATTAATGAGTTTTTTGGGTTCATTGAGAACATGGTTGTTGTTCAATAATAAAATTAATCCTCAAAAATACAACTTGCCTAATAATTCTGCACTCCCTGTATATCAATTTCCTACTTTCCCTGGTTTTCTTCTGGCCCTTTGTTTACCTGCGATAACAATCTCTGCCCCGAGTGACATGTCTGCCTGCTGGGATACTCAGCAGCATGTGTATTTGTAGGACTACAAGTCCCAGCTGTACAATGACACTGCTGATACACACAGGATCTCCCCCCTACCTGTTCTTGTGCAATGCTCTGCAGAACTCCTCTGTCAGCTCCTGTGCCCAGCATTTGTCTCCTCACTGCCTGCAGCTACTCAGTAAAGCCTTCAGCCCAGAGAGAGCAATAAGCAGCTGCCGGCAGTGCATGGGGGTGTGGCCAGCACAGTGCCGTCTCGTGTACAGACACATATCTGCTCTCTCAGGCTTATGCACAAAACATCATCAGAGCAGGGAGAGAAGCTGACATCACAGGTCATGTGACCCTCAGTGAAATCTGAGAAAGCAGCAACTGGAGATAAATTAAGTGAATTGTAAAGTCCTTACATTTGCCTAGTTAGAAACATACAAAGAACAAAAAAAAAATAACTCAGACAACCCCTTTAATGTGTGTATTCAGACATCAGTGTTTTAGCACGGCCTGTGGGTCAGTGTTCTTAGCATGGATGCATGCTCTATTTTGTCCGTGTTCATTGATCCATCACGTCCATTATAGTATATGGGTCCGTGAAAACCACGGATGCAACACAGGTGCCATCCGTGTTGCATCTGTGTTTCACGTATTATTTAGAAGAGAATTCTTTTTCTTCAGCAGTTCAGTGTCAGTGAAACATAGATGCAACACGGACAGCAAAAAACGGACACACGGACCAAACACGAATGCTTCACGGACTGCTCCACGGATGCATCACTGACCACCTTCTCACGGATTTGAGTACAGACACGGACGTGTGAATGAGGCTTTAGTTATTCATAAGGAAATATGAATTTCCACTGCAGAAAATCCACGATGTGTCTCCATGCCATCAAAGCTTGCTTGTAACTACAGAGAACTGTTGGCTTTCTTATACTGTATCTATTGTATTTGTACTTTGATGGTACATTTCCATTTGACACCAGATAGATAGCAGGAGTCTACTTTAGGCCTTATGTATAGTGCCTCTTTGCTGTGCCATCTGAATACAATGTACACACACTTGAAAAATAAAGAGAAGGTCCAGCTTCCAAAAAAAAGGACGCTCTTTATTCCAATACACACAAGAACATTAAAAATCCAACATAGCAAACAGGTCTACGCGTTTCGGATCCTCTGATACTGATCCTTACTCATGGCAAGTTTATTGCTGACTGGCTAGGATCTTAAATATCTGAAATCCTGCGGATCACAGATGACTGCGATCAGCAGGAATGAGCACACAAGTCACGCCCCCTGTTCAGATGCCAAATATGAATAAAAAGTTGGATGCACTAAAGGTGCATATTAAATCTAAAATACTTTATGGAAAGGAATCAGTAATGCAGGATTAAATTGTGTTTACGGTTTAATGCTGTTGGAACACAGGAACCCATGCAAAAAATCCAATAGAATTCCCTGTTCAAAAGTTTCCGCTTATAATTACCACCTCTGGTGGGAGGATTAAACCTCTTCAGGGCTTGAACCTGGAATCCTGCAGTGTTGCCCTGATGTGAAACCGCAAAGTGAAGACTGACCGCTGAGACATTTCTAACTTTTGTATGTGGAATGTCAGAAAGGTGTTTGCATATTCTCACTTTTAAACTCTTAGTAGTACAGCCAACATATTGGAGGCTGCATATAGAACAAGTAATGCAGTACACCACATGACTGGTGTTGCAATTGACATATTGTTTTAGATCAAAAGTGCTATGTGTGGCCATAGAATATATCGAGGAACCCATTTGTATAAAATTGCAGCATGTACCAATGCGATGACCGCACTTAAAAGTACCCTTGTGTCTCAACCAAGTAAACTTATTATTAGTATTTTTGTCGCTGTCAGAAAAAAGACTAGGACTGATCTTTTGCGCACGGTGAGCAATGCATTTGACACCAACAGAGGTGATGTTAGACTATTGCTCGTCACAATTAAGGACAGATAAATGCTTTCTGACAATGCGACAAATCTGCAAAAATTCAATACTGTAATTGGTGACAAATGAAGGAATACATTGTGCAGTCTTATCATAACACTTGTTCTGACATGTTTTATTATCGGATCGTGTGGTCTCCGGAAAAACCAGACTATCTCTGGATTTAGTAAATACATTTGCCTTTGCACGATTAAGGGTCCAAGGGGGATATTTTCATTCTATGAGTCTATTGGCCACGACCTCCATCTCCTTTTTAAATAAATCATCTTTGGAGCAATTTTGTTTGGCCCGAATAAACTCTCCTTTAGGAACATTGTGCACTACATGCAGGGGATGGCAAGATGTATCCATGAGAGTGGTATTGCCAGCCGTATCCTTGTGCTGTGTGACAAAATCACCCTCAAGGGACAAAACAAGAAAAGCAGTGGTGGAAGTACCATGTGACATAGAAAACTTATTATTATTGAGAAAGCTCCCAAAAGAGGGCACGGCCGCACAATCGCCCGACCATACAAACAGCAGGTCGTCGATGTAACGGCCGTACCATCTCAGGGAGCCACTCCAAGGATTCTTTGGCGAAAATAATGAATGGCACTCCCACCACGCCATATAAATATTTGCCATAGAGGGCGAAAATTTCACCCCCATGGAAACTGCAGAGAAATTGCAGAGAAAAACGCTCGGCAAACATAAAAACATCCTGTTTTAGCAGAAACCACACGACCCGAAAAATATAATCCTGAAAAGCTGTAGAGAAATCAGAATAAATATTCAAAAACCAGCTAAAGGAGACAATAGCTAAATCATGGGGAATCACAGTGTATAAAGATGTAACATCTGCTGTAATCCAAGAAAAATACTGTTCCCATTTGAAATAAAAAAACGCTTGTAATAACGCTCGGGTATCCTGAAAATAACCAGGTAGAGATTGAACTAAAGGCTGAAGGATGCTGTCTACCCAAGCGGACAGCCTCTCAGAAAAGGAGACAATGCCTGAGACTATTGGCCTCATGGCTGGTGGAAAGCCACCCTTATGAATTTTAGGTAAGGAATGGAAAATTGGGATAACTGGGTGTTGAATAAACATAAAATCCAGTTGTTTTTATAAAGCCATTTTCCAAGCCATAGGACAACAGGCGCAGTAATTCTTGTTGATACTGGGGGGTGGGGTTGTGGTCAAGTTCAAGATAAGTATTACTATCCTCTAACATAGCGAGGTTTTGTTTTTTATATATATTTATCTATCCAGAACCACCACAGCCCCACCGTTATCCGCTTGTTTTATAACATTATCATTCAAAAGCATCAGCTCCTTTAAGACTATTTTCTCCCCATGATATAGATTATCGCATTTGTGAATTTTATCAAATGAAAATATTTCCTCATTTAAGGCGATGAAGTCCCTCTCAATAAGTTCTTGAAAACGATTTAATGCAAAAGAACGCGACTGGACCTGTGTAAAGGTCGCGATTAAAGGTGACAAAATGATGAGCAAAATCACTGTTGCATGTGGGAAAGATTTACAAGTTCTTCAAAATAAAAAGCCGCAATACTAGGAGCACTCAGGGGCTGTTTTTCGGGCAGTATAGATGCACCTGCAGTCTCAATATTAGCATGAGCAAAGTGTGTTTTCAACGTGAGGTTACGGGCCAGTCTGTTAACATCTATGATGGTATGGTATAAATTGAAATGACAGGTAGGAGAGAAAGAGAGACCTTTGGATAAAACATTGATCTGTGATTGACTCGGGGATCGTGAAGAAATATTCACAACTTGTGATTTACTCATGGTTTCTTTGAGCGCGATGGGTAGCGATTGTTTCCTGGCGTGCTTGCTCCCGGCCCTGCGTTTTTTTTACCTCTTTTTCATAGAGGCGTCTTGTTAAAAAAAGACACTTTGTGTGGCCGGTTGTGTATCGCCGGCTCGTACATTCAGCGACCCTGGAGCGGAATCAGATGAATCTGGATCTGTTGCGCTAAATGCCACTTTTGATGCTCTAGATTTTTTTCCGCAATAACTTTTTCTAATAATCGAGCGCGGTGTGTTTGCTCTTATTTCCGTCCAACTATAAACCGTGTTCCCTTTATAATCTTGCAGATCACAAGCAAATTTGCCCTGCTTAACTGCCATAAGGCTCTCTTCCATTTTGTTTATATTCTCCTGCAGACTGGCATCCATTTCCTTAAAGGTATCCAGGTTAGCAAAAGGAGTGATTGATTCTTGTGTAGCTTTAATTTCCTCTCTCGGGTTTAGGATTTCTTCCTCATGTGAAACTATCAGACCCATGAGTTTAAAGGAACAATCAGATAGGATATTATGCTACTGGGTTACAAAGGTATCCGAGTAAAGAGTGGTAGTTTTTTTTCGAAGTCTAAGTCCACCAGGAATCATGCTTTTTTCAATGTAGCGTTGAAGTGAAATGTACACATACTGCATTATAATACTCGGTAGCAGCTATGCTGTCACAGGTTACATGTTGCTTAATGGTCATGTGGGAAGAGGTATAATAGATGCAGTGGGTATACATAGTATATACAGCAGTGTACTGATATGTGAGGTGTAAATTACACATTGTATTTCAAACATCAGTCTGCTTTATATATCATATATTTGTACACAGTGCATCTATTATACCTCATATATCAGTACACTGCTGTATATACCATATATTTGCATACACTGCATTTATTATACCTTGTAACTCACATATCAGTACACTACTGTATATTGGGAAAATCTGTACCTGGGATTTTACTTTCCTTGAGTCCGAAGGCAGCACAGCATGGGTTAAGCTCGTCTTCATCCCCTTGGCTAGGACCGCCCACCTAGATTAAAATAATTAATTAATTAAATCATTAGTAGAGACTATAAAGCTGGCCTCCCACAATGCTCCACTGTGTTTAAAAAGAATAGACTTTCATTCAATGCAAAAATAACAAAATTTATTTAAGGGAGAGTATACTTGTGCTGCCTTCGGACTCAAGGAAAGTAAAATCCCAGGTACAGATTTTCCCATTCCCATTTCGTCCTACGGCAGCACAGCATGGGATTTGTATAGATCATGAAGGTTCATGAAGGTCTGAGATGAGGACCAGGAGGTAGCATTGCAGATTTCTTCTATAGATACATGCGCCTGTTCAGCCCAGGAGGTTGCGGCAGACCTTGTTGAATGGGCTTTAATTGGAAAAGGAGAAACCATCTCTTCTAAGGAATATGATTCTTTGATAGTATCCTTTAGCCATCTAGCTAATGTATCTCTGGAAGGTTGTTGACCTCTTCTTGGACCTGTGAACAATATGAACAAATTTTCGGCTAACCGGAACTCTTCTGTTCTCTGGAGATAGATCTCGATTGCCCTTTTCAGATCTAGAGTATGTAGTAGAGTTTGTTCTTCATCAACCGGGTCAGGAAAAAACACGGGGAGAAAGGCTTCTCTATTATTGTTAGCAGTAGAAGGCACCTTAGGAGTAAAAGATGGTATGGTGCGAAGAAGGACCCCATCAGGCAGGATTCTTAAATAAGGGCATTTGGAAGACAGCGCTTGAAGTTCACCTACTCTTTTTGCGGAGGTGACCGCAACCAGAAACAATACTTTGTATGACAGCCATTTTAAGTCAGTTTGCTGCAAGGGTTCAAATGGAGAAAGTGTAAGCCTCCTCAGAACCAGAGAGAGGTTCCAGACTGGTGTAGGCTCTCTATGTGTAGGTTTCAATCTTCTTATTGCTTTGAAGAATCTGAAAATAAGTGGGTGATGGAGAAACTTGTTCTCAGTCATAATATTGATAGCCGTCATGTGCGCTTTTAATGTGTTAGGCTTAAATCCCTTCTGGAAACCTTCCTGAAGAAATTGAAGAATGGATCCGACCTCAATCTTCACATGGTTCGCTTCAGCCAACCAGGCTGTAAACCTTTTACATATTCTAGCGTATTTTTTATTACAAAGTAGAATCTTTGCGGGAACATAATAAGGTCTTAACTACAGAATCAGAGAGGCCCATCTGCATTAACTTAGCTCTCTCAACCTCCAGGCTGTCAGATGTAAATGGTTGAGGCTCTGGTGATAGAAACCGTCTTGTAACAGAAGATCTGGAACTAGGGGAAGCTTCCAGAACTCCCCCTTGGATAGCTGGAGTAGTAAAGGGAACCACGACCTCCTTGGCCAGAATGGGGCTATTAATATCGTCTGAGGCTTGTCCATCATTATCTTCCTCAGGACTCTTGGAATGAGAGGTACTGGAGGAAAAATGTAGACAAACAGGCGTCTCCAACTGAAGGAAAAGGCATCCAGTATTGTGGGCTTGTCCAGCTTGTTCAGAGAGCAGAATTTGGGAACCTTTTTGTTCGATGCTGATGCCATCAAGTCCCACTCTGGACATCCCCATCTGGTCACAATCTTCTGAAATATTCTCTGGTTCAGTTCCCAATCTGCTGGGTCTATTTATCTCCGGCTCAGACGATCCGCTTGAATATTCAAGCAACCTCTTATATGCAAGGCTTTTAGCTCTAAGATATTGGCTTCCGCCCAACAGAAGATCTCTTTGCACAACTTCAGGAGGGAACTGTTTCTCGTTCCACCCTGCTTGTTGAGGTAGAATACAGTTGCAAGATTGTCCGAACGAATCAACACTGGTTTTCCTACTATAAGTTTCTTGAACTGGAGAAGTGCCAGTTGCACTACCTTTAGTTCTTTGAAGTTTGAAGACTTCTTCCTGTCCTCGGAGGACCACAGCCCCTGGATCCAACTGTCTTGAAGATGGGCTCCCCAGCCTCGGCCAGACGCATCCGTAGTGATTACCACTGGGGGTAGATATTTGAAGGTCTTCCCCTTGGATAGATTCCTGGATTGCAACCACCACCTGAGGCTCTGAACTGTTGAAGGCCTTAGTCTCACTCTTGCTTCCAGATTGTGAGAAGTGTGATGCCAGACTTGAAGCATATTTTGCTGTAGGTCTCTGGTATGGATTCTTGCCCAAGGGACCGCATCCGTTACTGCTGTTAGATGTCCCAGGGTCTTCATCACTCTGCGGACTGTGGGATAATGTAAAGAAATGAGAATCTTTATTTCTTTCTTCAGAGCTCTGATCTTTGGTGGGGGAAGAAACAGAGCCATTGAGAGTGTATCTATCTGCAGGCCCAAAAAAATCTTTGAGGTAGTAGGAATCACGTCGGATTTCTCCCAATTTATTAAAAACCCCAGTCTTTGAAGCGTCATGATAGTTTGTTTGAGATGAAAGTGTAGAAGATCTTCTGACTGAGCTACCAGTAACCAGTCGTCGAGATATGGAAAAACTTGTATTCTCTGGAGACGAAGATGTACTGCAACCAAGACTGCCACCTTGGTGTAGATTCTGGGAGAGGAACAAAGGCCAAACGGTAGTGCTTTGAACTGGAAGTGTGACACTTTCTTCTTTCTTATGACCGCTATTCTTAGGAATCTTCTGGATTCTTCCCTTATGGGGATGTGCAGGTAGGCGTCTCTTAGATCTAGAGAGACCATGAACTGATTTTCTGTGAGCACCGCTGTGATAGATCTTAATGTCTCCATTTTGAAATGGATATTTTTTATGAATTGATTCAGGTATCGAAGGTCTATTATAAGACGATACTTCCCCCCTGGTTTGGGAACCTGAAATATTTTGGAGTATACTCCGGAACTTCTTTGGTGCCTGGGTACTGGTTCTAACGCTCCTTTCTTTAGGAATTCGTCTAGAAGAGAGAAAATTCTGGGATCTTCTTTCTTGTTCAGTAGAAATCTGTCCCTTGGATGACGATCTAGCTCCAACATGTATCCTTCTTTTATGATGTTTAGAACCCAGGTGTCTGAAATAATCTCTTGCCACTGTGAGTAGTGATGTCCCAGCCGACCTCCTACTTTTTGGCTTCTGGCGTCAGAATTCCTTCTTAGAGGGTTTTCCATCCTCTGATTTGTGCTTTGACTTTTCTGAAGGCATCCAGGATCTCCTGTCAGGTCTGCTTCTGTTGAAGCGTCCTCTTGATCTATACCTTCTATAATTTTGTTCTCTGTAGGGACGAAAAAAACGCTTCTTTTCATTACCCTTGAATTGGGGAAAATTCAATGCCTTTTCTTCATTACTGGATTCCAGCAGTCTATCTAGATGGGACCCAAATAACTTCCCGGGCTCAAAAGGGAGTGAGCATAGATTATTTTTTGATGCTGAATCTCCAGACCATAATTTGAGCCAGACAGATCTTCTGACGGAGTTGGAAAGCGCCATATTCTTAGCTATTAATCTTAAGGAATCTACAGAGAAATCACAGAGGAACTCTGCTGCTAGTTTCAATGTGGGTAACTGTTGGAGTAATTCTTCTCTGGACACACCGTCTTCTATGTCTCTGCCCAGGTGACTTAGCCAGACCCTCAGAGCACGGGCTACCGGAACCGAAGCCATAGCAGCTTTATTTGTAAGAGACAGGTAGGAATGCAATCTTTTTAGGAGACCGTCCACCTTTTACTCCATTGGATCCTTAAGAAGAGAAGAATCATCGCTAGGAAACATGGATCTCTTGGCTAATCTGGCGACAGCAGGATCAACCCTAGCAGGAACTTCCCAACTTGTAGACTCAACCGGGTCTATTTTATATATAGACTTGAATCTTGATCCTAAGTTTATTTTTCCTATTGGCTGCTGCCATTCTTTACGCATAATAGTATTGAGTACTGGATGGCTAGGGAAAACGGACGCCTTCTTCTTGGGAAAATAAAAAAGGTTATCTTCTTCTTTATCGGCTGTCTTTTTGATTCCATGATGTTTTTCACTTAGTTAATCAAGTGATTTGCATTACTTTTGTTAAACAAAAAATTGTCTTCCAGGGTAGGCAAGTCAAGCTCTGAGTCTGAAGACACTTCACCCTCAGATCTAGAAGACTCCTCAGAAGATGATGGAGAGACATAATGCTTCTTATGTGTTAAATGCTTTTTCTTTTTGGCTTGCGACAAAAAGGCTTTAAACATAGACATTAATTTTTTAGTTTCTGCATCCGACACTTCTTCTGGATGCGAGCAATCTTCACATATATTAGATGACCAGTTCAGGGGTAAGGGCTGAACACATGAAATACATAGACCATGCTTAGTCTTCTGCCTCTTATTAGATCTGGGTGGTGACCTTAGAGAGTCCACATTACAGCTTGTACACAGATCATCTGTACATTCATCAGGCAATGGCTGTTCACAGGACTTGCATAGTCTATGCCTGCCTTTGCGGGATCTTTTTCCCCCTTTCTCAGAAGAGAAGGACATCTGCAGTGAGAAAAGGGGAATCATGAGAACATATATATATATATATATATAATAAATAAAGGATTTGCCTGACCAAGACAGGCTTTTTACCTTATTTCTGCTAGAGCTCGGCTGCCAGGCACAAAGGGGAGCCGAGCTCTGCACAGAGCCGCTTTATATACTTAACTTAATTAGCTGTAGGGGCGCTTGTAGGGGAGGCACCTGGCGTGCTTGAAGACGCACTTCCTGCGTTCCACCGTGCGTTCCACGGCGCGAACCGGAAGTTAGGAGTTCCACTTCCGGTCCCAGACGCACGTCTCCTGCGATTTGAAGTAGCATCCAGGAGAGTGAATCACTCTCCTATTCAGCGCCACAGCGGCTAAGAACGGCAGCCAGGGAACCACACATTGCACACGCCGATTCTTACAGACCATTAGAACCTGGACACACCACGGTATGCGGTCATATAGGTGGGCTTCATCCTCAAGGAATGAGGTGTCACTACCAGAGCTTTGGGACGTTCTCACAGCTCTGTTTCTCCACCCCTGTGATGATGTCACTACTAGAGCTGGGAGGAGTTCTCACTGCTCTGTTTACTTTCTGTTTCCTTCCTCCCAGCTGTTCCTCCTGCGTTTGATTTCCCTACCTTTAAATCACCCCTCCTCCTATTGTAGGATGTGGATTATAGTTCTCATTTGAGTTGTAGCTCTTGCTTGAGTATCATCACTTGTAAGCTATCATTTCACTGGACCTGTGTTCTGCTGCAGCAAGTACTCCAGATATTGCCAGCTCTCCTTGGATCCGTCTTCTCTGCTGCCGCAGCTCCTTCAGCTAAGTGTGCAGACATTATTGTGTATCTGTTTATTTCCTGACTGGATCTGAGGCGACCACGGTTCCCTCCATATACTGAGCAGGGCACGGTGGCCGTGCCCCTTCCACTAGTGTAGGGGTTACAGTGGTCATCAGTCTTAGGTACGTGGGCATGCCCCGTTCCACCATTTGGATCCGGGCATGTGCTTTAGCAGCATAGGGAGAGCTTTGAGGGTCTGACAGGGGTCACCCTTTATCCTCCCTAGTTTGGGTCCGGTCAGTAGCTCTATTTACAGTGTACGCTCTTGTTGCTCACATACAGCCGTGACATGAGGACAATAAAAAAACACAGTGGAGCATTGTGGGAGGCCAGCTTTATAGTCTCTACTAATGATTTAATTAATTAATTATTTTAATCTAGGTGGGCGGTCCTAGCCAAGGGGATGAAGACGAGCTTAACCCATGCTGTGCTGCCGTAGGACGAAATGGGAAACTATATATCTGTACCCACGGCAACTGTTATACCTCATACTTGACATATAGCATATACAGCACTGTATTGATATATCAGGTTAGAGGTATAATAGATGCAGTGGGTACAGATATATATTATATACAGCAGTCTACTGATGTGTGGTACAAGGTATAAATTATACCTCGTACCCCACAGCAGTACAATGCTGTACATTCTGTATATCTGTAACCACTGTTATACCTCTTACCTGATATATACAGCAGTTTATTGATACATCAGATACAAGGTATAAAAGATGCAGCGGGTACAAATATATAGTATATAAAGCAGTGTATTGGTAAGGTACAGGGTATAAGTTGCAGTGGGTACAGATATCAGTACACGTCTTTATATACTATATGTCTGTACACACTGCATCCACTATACCTCATACCTGACATATTATATTACTACACTGCTGTATATACTATTTGTCAGGTACAAAGTATAACAGATGCAGTGGGTGGATATATGTGGACAGCCATATATTATGATCACTAAGTTCAGTACATGAGGTATTGGGGGCTGTAGTTAAGGTTAGGGTCAGTATTAGGGTTAGAATTAGTACAGTATATTAGGCAGGGCCGGCCTTAGGTGTCCAGGCGCCCTGTGCGAGGCTCCCAGCGCATTCCCTAACCCATCGTTGTGCGCAGTGCGCCCCCCCAATATAATAAACATTGGTGGCACAGTGCGTCCCCCCCAACACCCCAGTATAATAAACATTGGTGGCGCAGTGCGCCCCCCCAACACCCCAGTATACAGGGAGTGCAGAATTATTAGGCAAGTTGTATTTTTGAGGATTAATTTTATTATTGAACAACAACCATGTTCTTAATGAACCCAAAAAACTCATTAATATCAAAGCTGAATATTTTTGGAAGTAGTTTTTAGTTTGTTTTTAGTTTTAGCTATTTTAGGGGGATATCTGTGTGTGCAGGTGACTATTACTGTGCATAATTATTAGGCAACTTAACAAAAAACAAATATATACCCATTTCAATTATTTGTTTTTACCAGTGAAACCAATATAACATCTCAACATTCACAAATATACATTTCTGACATTCAAAAACAAAACAAAAACAAATCAGTGACCAATATAGCCACCTTTCTTTGCAAGGACATTCAAAAGCCTGCCATCCATGGATTCTGTCAGTGTTTTGATCTGTTCACCATCAACATTGCGTGCAGCAGCAACCACAGCCTCCCAGACACTGTTCAGAGAGGTGTACTGTTTTCCCTCCTTGTAAATCTCACATTTGATGATGGACCACAGGTTCTCAATGGGGTTCAGATCAGGTGAACAAGGAGGCCATGTCATTAGATTTTCTTCTTTTATACCCTTTCTTGCCAGCCACGCTGTGGAGTACTTGGACGTGTGTGATGGAGCATTGTCCTGCATGAAAATCATGTTTTTCTTGAAGGATGCAGACTTCTTCCTGTACCACTGCTTGAAGAAGGTGTCTTCCAGAAACTGGCAGTAGGACTGGGAGTTGAGCTTGACTCCATCCTCAACCCGAAAAGGCCCCACAAGCTCATCTTTGATGATACCAGCCCAAACCAGTACTCCACCTCCACCTTGCTGGCGTCTGAGTCGGACTGGAGCTCTCTGCCGTTTACCAATCCAGCCACGGGCCCATCCATCTGGCCCATCAAGACTCACTCTCATTTCATCAGTCCATAAAACCTTAGAAAAATCAGTCTTGACGTTTCAGCTTGTGTGTCTTGTTCAGTGGTGGTCGTCTTTCAGCCTTTCTTACCTTGGCCATGTCTCTGAGTATTGCACACCTTGTGCTTTTGGGCACTCCAGTGATGTTGCAGCTCTGAAATATGGCCAAACTGGTGGCAAGTGGCATCTTGGCAGCTGCACGCTTGACTTTTCTCAGTTCATGGGCAGTTATTTTGCGCCTTGGTTTTTCCACACGCTTCTTGCGACCCTGTTGACTATTTTGAATGAAACGCTTGATTGTTCGATGATCACGCTTCAGAAGCTTTGCAATTTTAAGAGTGCTGCATCCCTCTGCAAGATATCTCACTATTTTTGACTTTTCTGAGCCTGTCAAGTCCTTCTTTTGACCCATTTTGCCAAAGGAAAGGAAGTTGCCTAATAATTATGCACACCTGATATAGGGTGTTGATGTCATTAGACCACACCCCTTCTCATTACAGAGATGCACATCACCTAATATGCTTAATTGGTAGTAGGCTTTCGAGCCTATACAGCTTGGAGTAAGACAACATGCATAAAGAGGATGATGTGGTCAAAATACTCATTTGCCTAATAATTCTGCACGCAGTGTAATAAACATTGGTGGCGCAGTGCGCCCCCCAACACCCCAGTATAATAAACATTGGTGGCGCAGTGCGCCCCCCCAACACCCCAGTATAATAAACATTGGTGGCGCAGTGCGCCCCCCCCCAACACCCCAGTATAATAAACATTGGTGGCGCAGTGCGCCCCCCCAACACCCCAATATAATAAACATTGGCGCAGTGAGCCCCCCCTCAATATAATAAACATTGGTGGCGCAGTGCGCCCCCCCAACACCCCAGTATAATAAACATTGGCGCAGCGCGCCCCCCCCTCAATATAATAAACATTGGTGGCGCAGTGCGCCCCCCTCAATATAATAAACATTGGTGGCGCAGTGGGCAGTGCCAATGAGGGTTAAAAAATAAAAAAATAATTAACTCACCTCCTCCAATTGATCGTCTTCTGTTCTTTCTTCATGACCTGTCAAAGGACCTGTGGTGACATCACTGTGCTCATCACATGATCCATCACCATGGTAATGAGTCATATGATGAGCTCAGTGACGTCACCACAGGTCCTGAAGAAAGACCGGCAGCTACGCGATCAACTGGAGGAGGTGAGTTAATTTTTTTAAATTATTTTTTAACCCTCATTGGCACTTCCCACTGAGCCACCAATGTTTCTTATACTGGGGGGGCGCACTGTGCCACCAACGTTTCTTATACTAGGGGGGGGGGGGCGCACTGAGCCACCAATTATGTTTGTTTCTTATACTGGGGTGTTTGGGGGGGGAGGGGGGGGCGCACTGTGCCACCAACGTTTCTTATACTAGGGGGGGGGCGCACTGAGCCACCAATTATGTTTCTTATACTGGGGCGGTGGGGGGGGGGGGGCGCACTGTGCCACCAACGTTTCTTATACAAATACAGGAGGCGGGTGCCGGAATCAAATAGCCGGCACCCGACCTCTGTGACAGGGAGCTGCGATCAGCGGCAGTTAACCCCTCAGGTACCGCACCCAGGGCTGGGACAAGGCCATTTGGTGCCCAGGGCGAAGATGGCAAACTGCCCCCCCCCCCCCCCGTTTTTAAGAAAGAATCAATGTTGTTTCAAAACAAGAATATACTTAAAGCAATAGAACAAAGGACTGTGGGACTTTGAAAGTCACAGACACTATAAAGTTCCCCCCCATCATCATGTGCCAGTATAAAGTCCCCCCCATCATCATGTGCCAGTATAAAGTCCCCCCCATCATCATGTGCCAGTTTTGTAATAAGCCCCCCCAATGTGCCAGTAACACTATTGTAAAAAAAAACAAAAAAAAAACACTTATACTTACCTAAGTGTCAGCGATGCGATGCAGCCTCTTCCTGTGTCCCACGCTGTAATGTAAGGCTCAGGCGGCACGATGACGTCATTGCGCCGGCCTCTGATAGGCTGCCGGCCTAGTGCCTGCAGCCAGGGGCGTACATAAAAATCACTGGGCCCCATAGCAGGAATCTAAATTGGGCCCCCATTCCCCTTTTATAGCCCCTCCCTTTGTTCCATGAACTATTCTTGCTGCTGCGTTTTATAATTTATGCCATCAGGGCCGGAATGGGATTACAAAACAGCCCTGGCACACAAAAGAGGTATAATAGATGCAGATGTATATTATATACAGCAGTGTACAGTTATGTGAGGTACGCGGTATAATAGATGCAGTGTGTACAGGTATATAGTATATTCCCTAGTGTTCTGATATGTGAGGTACGGGGTATAATATATGCAGTGTATACAGTATATACAGTAGTGTAATATGTGAGGTACGAGGTATAATAGATGCAGATGTATATTATATACAGCAGTGTACAGTTATGTGAGGTACGCGGTATAATATATGCAGTGTGTACAGGTATATAGTATATTCCCTAGTGTTCTGATATGGGAGGTACAGGGTATAATAGATGCAGTGTGTACAGGTATATAGTATATACAGCAGTGTACTGATATGTGAGGTACGGGGTATAATATATGCAGTGTATACAGTATATACAGTAGTGTAATATGTGAGGTACGAGGTATAATAGATGCAGTGTGTACAGGTATATAGTAAATACAGCAGTGTATTGACACCTCGTACCTCACATATCAGTACACTGCTGTATATACTATATATCTGTACACACTGCATCTATTATACCTCGTACCTCACATATATAGTATATACAGAAGTGTACTGATATCTGTACACACAGCATCTATTATACCTCATACCTCACATATCAGTGCACTGCGGTATATACTATATATCTGTACATATTGCATGTATAATACTGTGTAATATATGCAGTGTGTGTGCATGTATGTGTGTGTATATATATATATATATATATATATATACAGAGCAGTGTATTGATGTGACACATAGAAGGTATAATACTGTAGATGCAGTGTTTATAGAAATATGTGGTCAGTTATGCATTATAGTCACTGTGAGGTACATGAGGTAGTTGTAACTGTCTGAAGTAGTATACATGAGTGAGCAATGAGTAAAAACAGGGCATGGAGGGGGGGGGGGGTAAATGATGAAAAGTGGAGGACCTCCTCTTACCTCTCCATTCCAGTCTGTATGGATCAATACAGAGCTGCTTGTGAACTTTTAATACTTGCTGTTAGGGGTTGAAGGACCTGTGATGATGTCATCACAGGTCCTGGCAGATGTACCTTTGAAACCTAGGAACTACACCATTTTTGGTGCAGTTCCTTTGCTAGATTCTGCAGGACCTGTGATGTTGAAGATGATGTCATCACAGGTCCTGGCAGATGCACTGTTCTAACCTGGGAACTACACTTTACACTGTGCAGTTCCCTTACAGGACCTGTGATGACATCATCAAAGGTCCTTTAGCTTTAGAAAGGTAAACAGGAGTAATTAGGGGGCGGGGCCTCTCCTCCACTTCGGTGCCTGCCTGCAGCCTATCAGAGGAAAGGGAAGGGACACGCCTCTCCCTCCCCTGCACCTCGGCTGGCACAGACAGTTTACAATGGAGATGAGCGCAATGGAAGCGCTCATCTCCCTGTGCCCGGCGGCGGCTGCTCACTTGGGGGGGGGGGGGGGGGGTCATTTTAGTTGGGGGGGCACATGGGGGGGCACAGCATGATGTAGGGGGGGCCGTGGCTGGCACTTCACCTGCGCCCCCCTCCTGTCCGCAAATGGTAGCGCCCAGGACACCCGCTCCTTCGGCCCCTGCCTTGTACCGGCCCTGACCGCACCTGAAGGGTTAACTCAACTGCAGCTGATCGCAGCTCCCTGTCACAGAGGTCGGGTGCCAGCTATTTGATTCCAGCACCCGCCTCCTGTATTTGTATTCAGGTCAGTTTTCTTCATTGGTGGCGCAGTGGCCACAGCCCCTCCTCCTCCTCCTCCTGTCTCTCTTCTTATTGGCAGCGGCGGGGGCAGCAGGCAGGTCAGACAGGGGAGGGGGAGATGGAGGGGGCGCCCCGAGGGAGAACACAAGTGCAGCCTCGCCTGCCGCAGATTACATTGCGAGCTGTCGGCCGCCCAGCGCCCCTGTTACTATGGCGCCCTGTGCGGCCGCACAGCCCGCACACCCCAAAGGCCGGCCCTGATATTAGGGCCAGTATTAGGGTTAGGATCATTATAGTTAGGATTAATATTAGGGCAGTATTAGGGTTACGGTCATTATTATTGTTAGTATTAGTTAGGAGTCAGTATTAGAATTAGTATTAGGCCTCATGCACACGACAGTATTTTTTCACGGTCCGCAAAACGGGGTTCCGTTGTTCCGTGATCCGTTTCCGTTTTTGTTTCCGTGTGTCTTCCTTGATTTTTGGAGGATCACCAGACATGAAAAGTGAAAAAAAAAAAAAATCTAAGTCAAGTTTGCCTTGCAAATGATAGGAAAAAAACTGACACGGATCACGGACGCGGATGACAATCTTGTGTGCCTCTATGTTTTTTCACGGACCCATTGACTTGAATGGGTCCGCGACCCGTTGACCGTGAAAAAAATAGGACAGGTCCTATTTTTTGACGGACTGGAAACACGGATCACAGACGCGGATGACAAACGGTGCATTTTCCGAGTTTTCAACGAACCCATTGAAAGTCAACGGGTCCGCAGAAAATCACGGAAAACAGAACAACGGACACGGGACACAACAACGGTCGCGTGCATGAGGCCTTAGGGTTAGGAATAGTAAAAGGTTATAGGACCATATTTAATAGGATTTGTTTCAAACAGCAGACACCTGGGGCTATTGTCTGAGATCATCAAGTAACCCATCAGATGCCATGGGCAAATTGTGACGATCGGGGAAGCTGTTCCTTCGCTGTGCTAGGCTGGGTCACACTGATGAATGCCAGCATGCCACAGCTGAAGTTGCTTTGGAGGCCTGAAGATGACAGGGCTCCATAGGAATACACTGAATGTTTTATATCCCTCTATTAGCCAGAAAGGAAGGTCGCTGCTATGGAGAGCTGAGTATAACTATGTCTATCATATGGTCAACGAGTCATTTGAACAGAAAATGTATAATACTGTAGTTCTAGATCAGTTCCATTTAAAATGTGCAATGTGACATCTGACAGCTTTAGAGATCTTTATATGGGACATTTATAGTTATTTAAATTACTTTTGGAAATATATACAAAGTTTCCTGTTATATAAAGTGTATTTTCGGAATACTCTCACATGTGAAAATGCAGTACGAGTCCTGATCATGTCATATATAAGGTCTCAAATATATTGTCTGTAATAAGTTGTGAGTAAAACTCATTATGCTTTTTGAGGTGAATTTCCATTCCTAATAATTTTTCACACATTTATATGAAATATGACGGCATATAGAAGTACGCTATTTTTAACCGACTTTAAGTACTTTCGTCTTGGAAATAAAAAAGGTGACCTTCTGTTTGATCAGTTTCAGATGTGATTTCACAGTTTGACCAGTAGATGTCACTGCTGCCATACATGTCATCAGATAACCTTAGAGTGTGGCAAATGTCATCTAGAAAAAGCAAGGTTCTGTACACTATATTATACCGTACCTACTGCAAATCCCCATCATTAACAGAATGTACATTTTCTTTCTTTCTTTGCTATTGCAAATGTAACATAATTGATGGAGAAGACATAAAATTATCAGGAACACAGTCTCTGAATATATATATTTTTAATGTTGATATTTGATATTTTTAATGTTTAAGTATGTAGCACAGAGGAGGCTGTATATGGGACTCTGGGGAAGCTATGAATTAGGTTCTCTAAGTTGCTATATGCCCAGCAACTTTGAGCGGCAACTACATTGCTATATATCCCCTTTAACTCCAACTCCTAGAACCATTGAGTGCAACATCCTTATGCCTCTGCCCCTTCTATAAGGGGAACCCCACCGTGGGTGGAGGTGGTAGGGCAGAGCACACCCTAAAGCAGGGATGGCTAACCTGCGGCTATCCAGCTGTTGCAACACTACAACTCCCACCATGCCCTGCTGTAGGCTGATAGCTGTAGGCAGTGTGGGCAAGCTGAGAGTTGTAGTGTTGCAACACCTGGAGAGCCTCAGGTTGGCCAGGTTCATTACATTAACTTTTATAAACTGTAGTGGTAAGATCCAGCCACTAGATGAGGCTGTTGCACAAGAAGAGTTCTTTTTCATGGTGCAAAAACAAGGCAGACTAAGGCACTTTAATCACTTATAGCACAAATTTACTGTACACATTTATATGTATAGTCACTCCAAAAAGGGAGCACGTCCCTTGTAACACTGCATCATGGCAAAAATTTCCAGTCTCTTAAATACAGAGGGTACACAAATTGTGTTTTTTTTTTCATTCAGTGGCTACTCCTCCCTAGCCAGGGACTCTACATCAGGACACCACACTCATGCACCTTGAGGCATCATTAATGACTTGGCCCTTATGTTGGTGCACCCCTGGCTGGGGATGATGTGCAGCTCATGGTGTCCCTGCACTACTTTCATGTAAGGGCACTCTTTTGGATGCCGGCTTCCTCGTCACTGGAGCAGGGACTCTATCAGCTATCACAGGCCTTTCTAGTGCTCACCCCCAGCCAGAAGGTGAGTGCACACCATGTGGACTTGTGCGCCCAAACTCCCCTAAGATGGCTGCTCCATTCCTTACATACAGGCTTCCTCATCCTGCTAATATCACATCAAAGGGGCTGACCTATTCTTCTGCACCACTTCCTCCATAGAGCAGTCCAGTGTCTCCATTTCTTGTGCAACAGCCTCATCTAGTGGCTGGATCTTACCACTACAGTTTATAAAAGTTTATGTAATGAATAGGGCTGACAAATCCTCCTGGTGTATTATGTTGAATTGGCTGTGCTGATTATTACTTAAGGGAAGGGTGGTGGCACTCTTGGGTTTTTCCATTTCAAACCCCATTTAATTAGGTAGTGGCCAGTGTTGTACATAAAATCAAATATGCATTCACCTTTTCTCTTCTGCTGTGGTCCGGTCCCTGGCTCTGTTCCATGTTCCTCCTATCCTCGCTGTGTAAACATACAGATGGGGTGAAAGGCACCACTGCAGCCATTCACTGGCCTCAGAAGTGATGTGTCTCTGTCCTCAAGAGGCACATCACTGCTGTGTCACGTCACTCTTGGGACAAGTCACTGCTTTGGCCAGTGAATGACTGCAGTGGTGCCTTTTACCCCATCTGGATGTTTACACAGCGAGGATAGGAGGAACATGGAACAGAGCGGTGGGCCGGATCAGAGCAGAAGAGAAAAGGTGAATGCATTGAATGGCTGCAATAGGGCATGTCAATCAGATATGGAAGTTTACATGCTGGGTACTGGAAGGAGCATGAAAAGGAGCCTCTGCTCTGGAGCGGAGCTGCAGGAAGCTGGGGAGTGCACATTTCTTTCTTTATGTACAACATTGTCTGGGGCCTGGTAAAAATGGGGATTGGGGCTGGATATACTGGGGGCACTATATATGGGCATTATCTACTGGCACACATTATGGGGGCATTATAGGGACATTAGCTCAATTGGGGGTACTAGGAGGGATATTTTTTGAACTGGCACACATTATGGGGGCAATATGGGGACATTGGCTCTACTGGGGCACTAAGAGGGTATTTTCTGTACTGGCACACAGTAAGGGGCATTGGCACACATTATGGGGGCTCTATGGGGACAATGGCTGTACTGGGGGCACTAATAGGAGGTATTTTTTGTACTGGGAAAATGTAAACGGGCGGCTCACCTCCAATCCATATTGGATCAGGTGCTCACGTATATGTTTACCCCAATAAACAAGCGCAAAATGGATATATGTAGAAAATGGGCACTCAAGTCATAGGGAGTTGCATCAAAAGAGTTTATATAAACATATCACCATAACATTAAACATTAAAATATAACATTTAAAAACAAATCATTCCATAGTATTCGAATATTAAATCGATATTGATAATATAATCGACTCGTGAGAATGGATGATCGAACAATATCAAGTAAAATACTCAAAAAAATTGATTATTGAGAACATCGACAGTTTGGGAAAACCACAAGGGATAAGAATGATAAAAAATGAAAAAATGAAAAAATATAGGATAAAAGTCCTCCAGGTGCTGTTCCCAGTGGTAGCGTATGAGACCACTTATATTCTCTTTAGTAAGATGTATTACCACTCATAGCTTCATATAGTTACCATATAAATACGGATACTTTGTATAAGCAAGCAAGCGAACATATGAGCAGAAAACAAGCAGTCTCTTTACCGTGTCTTCACCACTTGCTAGTGGTTTTTATTCAGCAAGACAGACCGCACGCTTAGTCAGCGATGATTTCTTTTCCCAGTAGTTCGGTGTAGATGCAGGTTTCAGTGGCGTATTGTATTAAATCGAGACTCAAAAAAAAACTTTCGAGTGGTGATCCCGTATTTCCGAATGGTGATCACGTGTCTGGTGGCATCTCACGTAGCGTCCCACGGGGTTTCTGTACGTCACCTGTTTTCGAATTACAGCGCGCTGTTTCTTTCCAGATTATATCATCCGTAATTACTGTAGTCAAATTGCCATACGCGTTTCGAGGTTACACACCTCTTCTTCAGTGGCTGTTGTGAATCTCTGTATGTAACAATCCATATTTTATATGGTTTTAAAGGGGTGTGGTTCGGACATCCATTGGACAAAATTTAACTAGAAGGAGTGGTTTTCAGCAGTCTCTGCTGTTCTATAATGTGGTTCTTCCCATCTCGTCAGTCGACATTTAAAACACAAGTGTTAATTTAAAATATAAGTGTTAGTTTAAAATAGTATCCAGAAAGTGTTACAAGAAAGAAATATAGTTTGGGAATGGCAAAAAAAAATCGCATCAGAGGCGTACATACGATATCTGTGCGATTAATGTGCTACTTATATCCCATTATTATGAGCATAATACATTCAAAAGAGGTCATTATATAGTTATGTAGTTACCTAGTGAGTCATATGGTAGGGATTGATTATCCCAGCAGTTGTAAATACCAATATATCCATTTTTTTTTTTAACAATATGAGTATCAGTTCAAAAAATAGTAATGTTCTAAAGGGAAACAGGTATTAACCTAAATATTTCGAACAGTACGATCTAATACTTCGCATTATATATAAACGGCTTTCTTTCGAGTCTTTTCTCAAGGACTTTTAACTCAAGATATTTCACTAAATCTTTTACATCTTCAGTATGTTGTTAGGAGATGTGGTGGAATATCCAACAAAGGTTTCCATCTCAATTGGAATCAGAGATAGCATAAATCGCATAGAAGACACACCAAAACTGCAATTGCTATATTTAAATAATATGGTGGTACTCACTTAAGGTAGTGTCCCTATAGTTTTGGGGATATCCTAAACATCTACCAGCCACACTGATACATACCTCTGTGGGATTTAAATAGAGCCCATTCGCGCCACTCTTGGACGGACCGCCCTGTGATCGTCCGCTCCGGTGTCTGACGTCATGCGCATGCGCCGCGCGCAAACACGCCAGACGCCGGCGCCGACACCACGTGATGCAGGCGGCCAGTCACAGTAGGGGTTGCCTAGGGGACAATAACAATAGGTAGGCAGCCGTACAGAGCGCTCACTGTCAAGCGCATCCGTAGTGACGCTGTAACTCAAAATCACAGCAAGATTATACTGACATTTATTGCATGGAAACAAGGGACAAGATTAATCGCAGGAAACGCTACAGATTGGGCCGGATGCCCTATGGGAATTTTTTTGGCAATAAGGGAATGAGTACTCAGATCACCCCCAGAGTGTATTATATGAAACAGCCAAAATCAAGCCTCTCATTAAGACCCTGGGGCACGGAGGTTTTTAGACAGAAGATCCACCGTGATTTGCGCTGGAGAAGGTTCTTATCCCAGTCTCCTCCTCTAAAAGGAGGCTTCACAAGATCGATACCCATAAATTTCAGTTTGGCACTACCATTATGAGCTGTGTGTACATGCTTGGATAGTGGGGTATCCCGTTTATGTGAGATGTCCCCCAGATGTTCCCCTATCCTCCTCCTGAATTCGCGTATCGTTTTCCCTATATATTCCATCCCACATTCGCACTGGATGCGATATACAACCCCTCTGGACTTGCAGTTGATGAAATGTGGGATAGAGTATTGTTTGCCTGTCACAGAGCTCACAAATGATTTTGTAGTATGTATGAATTTGCACGCTATACAGTTGCTACACTTGTGACAGCCCACAATCTTAGACCGCAGCCAAGTGGATTGTGTACCCTTGGGGGAATAGTGGCTGTGCACGAGTTTGTCACGCAGATTGGGCCGCCTTCTATAGGTGATTTGTGGTTGGTCACCTAGTACATCGTTCAAGTCAGGGTCCATTTTGAGGACCTCCCAGTGGCGTTGTATAATGTCTTTGACCTGTTTGGACCCCCTGTCAAAATTGGTAATGATTCTCAGCACTTTGGTCTGAGGGGTGGAAGATTGATTCGGGGTTAACAAAGAGGATCTTGGGCGAGACAGAGCGGCCTGGTATGCAGACCTAAGGACGTAGTCAGGGTATCCGAACAATTACGTCTCTTATCCGAACAATTACCTCTCAATCGAAGATATTGACCCCTCGGAATCCCTCTCCTGAGTGGGAGAGGGTGATTACTCTCCCATCTCAGGAGGGAATTCGTGGAGTTGGCCTTCCTGTAGATCGAGGTATCAAGTTCACCCCTGTTGGTCTTTGTGATTCTAATATCCAGGAAAGGCAAACTCGTAGCATGCGATTCGCATGTAAAGTGCATCCCAATCTCGTTCTGGTTATGATGCCGCACAAATGCCTCGAAGCCCATCTGGTCGCCATTCCAGAGGATGAAAATATCATCGATGTATCGCGCCCACAGACCAATTTCAAAGATGTCCAATGCTTCGTCTTCCCTGAAGACAAGGGTCTCCTCCCACCAGCCCAGGAATAGATTTGCGTACGACAGGGCACAGGGGCTCCCCATCGCAGTACCCCTGAGCTGGTGGTAGGTCCTACCGTCAAATGAAAAGAAGTTTCTGGTTAGGGTGAATTCAAGAATGCGGAGGACAAATTGGCTGTGGGCGCGATACTGACAACCTTGTGATCAAAGGAAATGTTCAACAGCCGTCAGGCCAAGCTAGTGTGGTATGGAGGAATATAGAGCTTCCACATCAATGCTGGAAAGAAGGCAAGTCTCCTCCAATGTCAGACCCTCTAGACGTTTAAGGAGGTCAGTGGTGTCTCTGACATGGGATGGAAGGGCCGCCACGAAGGGTGCTAGTACCGGTCAATATATGCCCCCAAATTCTGATTGAGATTATCCACCCCAGAGACTATGGGTCTCCCTTTGAGGGGGGTTACCCCTTTGTGGACTTTGGGGAGACTATAAAAAGTCGATTGACAGGGATGTGCTGGGTAAAGAAAGGCATACTCATCCACTGTGATGATTTGAGTGGCCTTTGCGTCATCCAGATTGATTTTCAATTCCCGTTTGCAGCCATCAGTGGGGTCCCTATCCAAAATTTCATAGGTATCTTTATCAGATAGTAGGTTTCTACACATATTCTTGTACTGCACTGAGTCCATGACCACAATGTTGCCCCCCTTGTTAGCCGGTTTTATGACAATATGGGGATCATCTGCTAAGGTAGAGATGGCAGTGCTCACAGACTCAGCGCAGTTCGAATAATGTGTAGACACTCTGAGGTCCTCCAGATCCCTGGTGACCATATTGAGAAACACATTAATGCAAGACAGTTCACTCGCAGTGGGTGGCATTTTAGTACTTTTCAACTTCAGATTGGTGAAGGGGCCCTTGCCCTGCATGGATTCCTCTCCCACACTGAGGGAATGTAAAAGTTGTACATCCCCCAATAGTTCAGTAGGGATCCCTAATTCAAGGCACTGACATTGATCCATATATTTGAAGTGTTTATGCCACCTCAATTTGCGAATGAACAGGTTGATGTCCTTTACAGATGTGAATCTATCAAATTTGGGAGTGGGTACAAAGGACAGGCCCAATTCTAAGGTCTTAATCTTGTCCTGGCTAAGGGGGCGCGAGCATAGATTAATCACTTGGGGTCCCAGGACTATACTGGAGGTTGTTGTGTGCGGCTGCACAACTGGTATTCTAGAGATTGGTTGAACTGCCCTGGCATGTTTGCACGCGGCGCATGCGCGTAACGTCAGACGCCGGAGCGGACGATCACAGGGCGGTCCGTCTAAGAGAGGCGCGAATGGGCTCTATTTAAATCCCACAGAGGTATGTATCAGTGTGGCTGGTAGATGTTTAGGATATCCCCAAAACTATAGGGACACTACCTTAAGTGAGGACCACCATATTCTCACACACCGACTAGCAGAGGAACATCTATCCCTCTGCAGCACTGCATCCCAACACCAAGGGTGACAGTCCACAGGCTCTTTCCAAAGTTGCTAGAGCCCCCTTTTTCTTTTGGCTGCAGGGTCTTTTTACCCGGGGTCTCACATGTCATATGTTCTTTCTATGTGTACCACCTTCCCCTGAGGAGTCGACACGACAGAAACGTGCCACGTCGGGAGATCTGAAGGAAAGTGTTTTTTCCTAGGCTAGTGACCAGGTCCCTAACTAGGGACAGGTATCCGGACGGGGTCGCCCTTTTCAGGGCGAGTACTCTGTGTAGGTAGGCAGTATGGGAGCAGTCACCTTCCCCCTTTCTTAGGGTGAGACAGGGTACAGTTCCATCATTACTTCCTCTGACATCACGCCATCACGGGACACCGTCCGGTCCAGGCAATACCTAAGCCGTGTTGATCCCACGCCATCACGGGACACCATCCCGTCCAGGCAATACCTAAGCCTAGCTGATCCTAGCCATCTGGTTGGTCGGGTAAAACTGCGTGCACCCACACAGGTGTAGCAGATCTAATTACTTACCTTCTTTCTACCTGCACTGGGGTACCTCACTTGGACCCCTTATTTGTATGTGTGTTATGTTGATGCATCCTTGTCGTGTAATACCTATGTTTCCCTTTAGAATATTACTATTTTTTGAACTGATACTCATATTGTTTTTTAAATAAAAAAAAAATGGATATATTGGTATTTACAACAGCTGGGATAATCAATCCCTACCATATGACTCACTAGGTAACTACATAACTATATAATGACCTCTTTTGAATGCTCATAATAATGGGATATAAGTGGCACATTAAATCGCACAGATATCGTATGTACGCCCCTGATGCGATTTTTTTTTGCCATTCCCACACTATATTTCTTTCTTGTAACACTTTCTGGATACTATTTTAAACTAACACTTATATTTTAAATTAACACTTGTGTTTTAAATGTCGACTGACGAGAGGGGAAGAACCACATTATAGAACAGCTGAGACTGCTGAAAACCACTCCTTCTAGTTAAATTTTGACCAATGGATGTCCGAACCACACCCCTTTAAAACCATATAAAATATGGATTGTTACATACAGAGATTCACAACAGCCACTGAAGAAGAGGTGTGTAACCTCGAAACGCGTATGGCAATTTGACTACAGTAATTACGGATGATATAATCTGGAAAGAAACAGCGCGCTGTAATTCGTAAACAGGTGACGTACAGAAACCCCGTGGGACGCTACGTGAGATGCCACCAGACACGTGATCACCATTCGGAAATACGGGATCACCACTCAAAAGTTTTGTTTGAGTCTCGATTTAATACAATACGCCACTGAAGCCTGCATCTACACCGAACTACTGGGAAAAGAAATCATCGCTGACTAAGCGTGCGGTCTGTCTTGCTGAATAAAAACCACTAGCAAGTGGTGAAGACACGGTAAAGAGACTGCTTGTTTTCTGCTCATATGTTCGCTTGCTTGTTTATACAAAGTATCCGTATTTATATGGTAACTATATCAAGCTATGAGTGGTAATACATCTTACTAAAGAGAATATAAGTGGTCTCATACGCTACCACTGGGAACAGCACCTGGAGGACTTTTATCCTATATTTTTTCATTTTTTATAATTCTTATCCCTTGTGGTTTTCCCAAACAGTCGATGCTCTCAATAATCGTTTTTTTTGAGTATTTCACTTGATATTGTTCGATCATCCATTCTCACGAGTCGATTATATTATCAATATCGATTTAATATTCTAATACTATGGAATGATTTGTTTTTAAATGTTATATTTTAATGTTTAATGTTATGGTGATATGTTTATATAAACTCTTTTGATGCAACTCCCTATGACTTGAGTGCCCGTTTTCTACATATATCCATTTTTTGTACTGGCAAACATAAGGCGGTATTTTTTGCACTGGCACACAGAGTGCATTTTTTGTACTGGAGCACATTATAAGAGGTCATTTTTTATTACCTCTATTATTTATTATGTTATAAGGGAGTATTTTTTTTAGCGCACATTAAAAGCAGGAATTTTTTGTACTTGCTGACATTATAAAGGAATATTTTTCTATTGTCAGACATTATAAGGAGAATTATTATGGGGAACTATGGGGAACAGGATTACTAGTATAGGCACTATGGGAGCATTATTACTTTTGGGGCACAGTGGGGTCATTAGTACTGTTGGGGGCATTGATGGGGCACTATTACTACTAAGTATGCTCTGGCAGAGAATTATTACTGTTGGTGGGACTTTTTGGAACACTATTACTGTGGGGCCACCCTGGCACAGTATCTGCTTAGCACAATTATTTTTGGGGGACATTATCTTTGCGACACTATTAGTGTCAGGGGCACTATTTGCTTGGTGCCAATAATATTTCAGGGGGCAGTATTTGTGTGGTTCTAGTATTTTCAGGTGGACTGTTTCTACAGTATAGTATTGGAAAGCACAGCTGGCACAGTGTTGAGGGTAGCAGGATGGGGTGTTTAGAAGGTGGAAGGATGTTGGAAAAGTAGGAAATTAAGATGTCTGTTTATCAAACTCTGCAGAGATGAGACGCAGCTGAAGAAATCATCATGGAGGTCTGGTCTGAAAGGAGAAGGTGAGGAAAGTGCACATTTACATCAAAGGAAACGTCACTGGATGTAGGAGGTATGTGGCGCTGTATTACCCTGTATGTTTTGTAGTGCTGTGTGTAATGTTAGGAGGGAAGAGGTTAGTTATGGGGATGGGGGGGAGGGGGCACCATTTCAATTTTCATCTGAGGCAACAGAAAGGCTAGGTAGACTTGCCTAGTAGGGAACCAGGTTACATTTGTGGAGTAAGGCAGTAGAAAACAGGTGTGAACTCACAGGTAGAAGACCTATCAGATGCCAAAGAGTAGCAGAATGCAAGCAAGGAAAGGAGTAAAATCCAGAATTCAGCCAGGAAAGTCAGCAGCAGCCAAATCAGCAGACAAGGGTTAATCCAGAGACAAGTCAGTACGCCAGAAGAGACAATTGAAACCAAATAGGTATTAAAGAAGCTAATCCTGAAACAAACAAGTTAGTACACAAGAAGACCCAATAGAAATACTGCACAGTCCTGACAATTAGCAGGACCCAGGAACAAAATCACAGGCAAAGATAAACATCAAATTCAAGTCTTAAAGGGGGTGGTCTTCAATGGGATGTTTATAGGCACGAGCAATCCCATCCCCTGCTCACCACTGCTGCATTGTCGACAGCAAGCAGGTAAACAATGAAGGGATAGCTGCGGTGGCACAGCGCACGGCCTTCTCTTCAACCAGCTGATCGGTGGGGGTGGCGGACCCCGCCGATCTGATATTGATGATCTATCCTGAGGATAGGTCATCAATAAAAATATGTCGTAAAACCTCTTTAAATCCCTTGCCTAGCTCTGGTATTGGGCACTGAGCCAGAGCACTGATTGGCTCAGTGTCCAGGTTCACAGGTTGAACAGCCTGGGTTTGGTTGGTTGGCATAGAAACCCTCATCATGCACTGAATCATGATTATGTAGCAAATACATTGGTATCTGAACATACTATACGACTTGGTTCTGGTGAATTTTACAACCATTTTATGTTAAAATTATAACTCTTTAGAAAACTAGTAATTGGCTCCTTAAATGTCATCTTGAGGACTGAATGAAAATAAGAAATTTATTACAGACAAAGCAAGTTCTTACTTTTAGCAGTCCGAAGGAGCTACAGGAAACTGAACATTGACTGGCACTGTTATGCGGACACAGTGACTGACACTATAATAGAGGATATTAGCTGCCCATGTCATGGGAGATTGACACTGTAATGGAGGGCATTGGCACTATTATGGGGACATTATAGCTGACCCTATAATGGAGGGCATTGGCTGGCAGCGCTATAGAGGACATTGTGGCTCACACTGTAATGAAGGGCATTGGCTGGAATTGTTATGGCGGTATTCCTTAAAGGGAATCTGTCACTAGTGACCTCCCTATCCAGTGGTTTGCATAGACACATAGTTGTGGTTCACCTGATTGAAACACTGTTTTTCTTTTGTTGATCTGAGGCTTCATTCTCGTGATGATACTTTTTGTTAATATGAATATAAGGCCTTAGGTGCAATGAGTGCATCACGATTGCTCTTGTTGTATCCAAGCTGATTTCTGTGGCTAGCCCCTCCCTCTCTGCTTTGCCAGTGCCTGGCTCAGTTAATCTAAGCAGCCAGGGAGAGGCTAGCCATAAAAAGGAGCGGGGCTTGGGTAAAACATGGCAATGATGTCACCCTCTTTGCACCAAAGGCCTAATTTTCATTTTTTAATCAGGTGAACTATAGCTCTGTGTCTATGTAAACAGCTGGATAGGGAGGTCGCTGGTGACATTCCTCTCGAGAGCAGCCAAGCCACTACTGTACTGTATTCAGCATTCTGATGAAAAACCGTGATGTTGACTGGTTAAAAGGCAATCCTTGAAAACACTGAAGAGTTGTTGTCTGTCAGAAAATTGCATGTGTGCTGTCCATGAACAGTGCACTCTGATTTTGTGTGTGCTGCTAAACATCACTGAGAGATCGAATCCTGAGGCTGTTTTCCATTTATGGTGGCCCAGGAGAGTCATCGCATCTGAGGCCATTGCCTTAGGGGACCAGTGTATCATTCATAATCACAGTACATTATGCCAAAGTTTAAATGAAATTTCAGTATCCTATAATCCCCCTTGTTGTCCACTTCAATGGAGATAGCACCACACCCTGTAGATATGCCATCAATAAAGTGGACCCCACTTCTCGTGTATATAACATAAATGCTTCATATTTAATAAACAGAATTACACTGTCATTTTTTTAAATAAAATTGAGGCAAATTGATGAATAGATAAACATGAAAACTTACTTTGCTCCAGGTAAGGCTTCGTTCACATCACTGTTTAGCCTTTCCGTTTTCCTGCTCCGTTTAGGAGCAGTAGAACGGAAAGGACGGAAAAGGCACATAACTGACGCCAAACTGAGTCAAACTGAGCCCTTAGGACCCCATAGACTATAATGGTTTCCGTTATGTTTCCGCTCAGAAGATGATTTTTAAGCGGAGACAAAAGTTGTGCATGCAGTGACATTTTAGTGACATTTTTCTATTCCTGTCAGATTTGTTGAAATTCTACATTTGTCACTGACAGTATCAGTCATGATCTCATGAGACACTTACACCTGTACATGGTGGTAGTGTTCGGACAATACAAATAAAATGAGTTTTAATGGTTTTTCTAATAAATCTTGCTACCAGCAGATACAGTCCTGATCAAAAGTTTAAGACCACTTGAAAAATGGCAAAAAATCATATTTAGCATGGCTGGATCTTAACAAGGTTCCAAGTAGAGCTTCAACATACAACAAGAAGAAATGGGAGTGAGACTAAACATTTTTTGAGCATTCAATTTAATGAAAACAACGAATAAACTGAAACAGGCTGTTTTTCAGCTGATCAAAAGTTTAGGACCACACCAAAACAGAAATCCAACTTCCAAACAGGAACTCAGTAATGAGTAGCTCAGCCATTATTGTTTATCACTTCCAAAATTCGGCGTTTCGGCATGCTTGATGCACGCATTTCCATGAGGTTAGTGGGAACATTTCTCCAAGTGGTGAAGACGGCCACACGAAGGCCATCTACTGTCTGGAACTGTTGTCCATTTTTGTAAACTTCCCTTGCCATCCATCCCCAAAGGTTCTCAATTGGATTTAGATCAGGGAAACACGCAGGATGGGCCAAAAGAGTGATGTTATTCTCCTGGAAGAAGTCCCTTGTCCTGCGGGCATTGTGTACTGTAGCGTTGTCCTATTGAAAAACCCAGTCGTTACCACACAGACGAGGGCCCTCAGTCATGAGGAATGCCCTCTGCAACATCTGGACATAGCCAGCATCCTTTGACGCCCCTGCACTTCCTGAAGCTCCATTGTTCCACTGAAGAAAAAAGCACCCCAGACCATTATGGCACCCCCTCCACTGTGGCACGTAGAAAACATCTCAGGTGGGATCTGCTTGTCATGCCAGTAACATTGGAAACCATCAGGACCATTAAGGTTAAAAGGGACACTGACAGGCCCGATAAACATATTTAGATATTCCTATGCAGTCATAGGTCTATTAAAGTGTATTCCAATGATATAAGAGTACCCCCTGTCCGCATTTTAAACCATGTAAAAGCAACTTTATATTCATCTGTCAATCACCTTCCTTTATGCCCAAGGGGCGGTTTTTCTCCTACCTTTGTGCCCAGCCACGCCCCAACTGTTGTTTCCTAGCACCGCCCAGCTCATTATTATTCACTGTGCTGGGCGGCTTTTACAGTACCCGATCCTGCCGAGCCGGCGCATGCCCAAAAGAAACGTATGGGCATCGGCCTCACTTGTACCTTCTGCGCGTGCGCCGGATAACTTACCCGGCACCCTCACTTGCTGGAATCACAGTGCACCTGCATCCCTTATTCAATGCGGTGGCATCAGCATCTCTTGCTGCGCCTGCGCTGCCTCGGCAGGATCGGGACTGTAAAAGCCGCCCAGCGCAGTGAATAATAATGAGCTGGGTGGAGCTAGGAAACGACAGTTGGGGCGCGGCTGGGCACAAAGGTAGGAGAAAAACCGCCCCTTGGGCATAAAGGAAGGTGATTGACAGATGAATATAAAGTTGTTTTTACATGGTTTAAAATGCAGACAGGGGGTACTCTTATATCATTGGAATACACTTTAATAGACCTATGACTGCATAAGAATAACTAAATATGTTTATCGGGCCTGTCAGTGTCCCTTTAAATTTTTTCTCATCAGAAAATTAAACTTTCTTCCACCTTTCAATGTCCCATGTTTGGTGCTCTCTTGCAAAGTCCAAACGAGCAGTTCTGTGGCATTCAAGGAGAAGAGGTCTTTGAAGACTTTTTTTGTTTTTGAAGCCCTTCAGTCTCAGATGCCGTCTGATGGTTATGGGGCTACAGTCAGCACCAGTAAGGGCCTTAATTTGGGTCGAGGATCGTCCAGTGTCTTGACGGACAGCCAATTGGATCCTCCGGCTCAGTGCTGATGAAATTTTTTGGGGTCTTCCACTTGACTTTTTTGTTCCATAACCCTCAGGATCATTTAAGAAATGCCAAATGACTGTCTTACTGCGTCCCACCTCAGCAGCGATGGCGCTCTGTAAGAGACCCTGCTTATGCAGTTCAAAAACCCGACCACGTTCAAAAAGGGAGAGTTTTTTTGCCTTTGCCATCACAACGTGTGACTACCTGACAGAAAATGACAATGAATCCACATCTTTGCACAGATTTGGCCTTTTAAAAGGCATGTGGTCCTAAAATTTGGATCAGCTGAAAAACAGCCTGTTTCAGTTTAATCGTTATTTTCAATTAATTGAATGCTCAAAAAATGTTTTGTCTCACTATCATTACTTCTTGTTGCATGTTGAAGCTCTACTTGGATCCTTGTTAAGATCCAACAATGTAAAATATGATTTTTCTGCCATTTTTCAAGTGGTCTTAAACTTTTGATCAGGACTGTATCAGGACATTGATATAGATGCTTCCAAGCTAAGTGTGAGTAATCATGAGATACATTGTCTCCTACTTGTTTACTGCTAATGTGCTCTTTACAGTATGTTTCTGAGGGCTGAAAGAAGACTTTAATGAGTCAAGAAGCAGGAGATGAATTAATCATTTTGGGAAGTTGCCAAGAAGTAAATCAGGACAAATATGTAGTAATTATGCAGAGTTGTATCATTAAAAACTATTCATTTAGCTTTAAATACGGGCATCTGATTACCGCCTTAGGCTACTTTCACACTTGCAGCAGAGTGATCCGGCAAGCAGTTTCGTTAAACGTATGCTAACTGATGGCATTTGTAAGACTGATCAGTGTGAAAAATGCCTGATCAGTCTGAAAAATGCATTGAAATGCCGGATCCGTCTTTCCGGTGTCATCCGGCAAAACGTATCCGGCATTTATTTATTATCTTGTACCATAATGTGAAAAACATGTACAGCCTTATTCAATTCTATGGTTTTACATTTCAGGACATAATAAACATCTGATCCATAGGTCTTAAAATTAGGTAAAAACAACATCAGATGGACAAATTACAGTGTCATTATTTTCTTTTTCAGCCATTGTGTTGTATATTTGCTGATGTTCTTCAGAGTAATGTCCTGTAACATGACCCAGTTTCAGCCAAGCTTTAACTGTTGGATAGATGGCCTCACATTTCACTCTAGAATACTTTGGTAAACAGAGGAGTTTATGGACAATTCAATGACTGCAAGGTGCAAACAGGCCCAAATCATCACCCCTCCTCCACCATGCTTGACATTTAGTATGAGGTGTCTGTGCTGATATGCTGTGATTGGTTTTCACCAAACATGGTGCTGTGCAGTATGGTCAAGCATCTCCACTTTGGTTTCGTTTGCCGAAAGAACATCGTTTTAGAAATCTGGTTACTGATGGAGGGTCATGTGACCAGGTAAATAACTCTATTCAAATATACTGCAGCATTGGGAGTGAAGAGTGTAGTGTGTTAGAACCAACCCCAGCAGATAACATGGCTCCCGAAACCATCACTGACTGTGGAAACTTCACATTGGACCTTAAGCAACTTCTACCACAATTTTTCCTTCCACTCAACTTTCCATTAATATGCTTGGATACAGCACTCTGAACAGCCAGCTTCTTTAACCCCTTAAGGACTTAGGACGTACCGGTACGGCATGGTTCCCGAATCCTTAAGGACCCATGACGTACCGGTACGTCATGGCTTTAATTTGCTATTCCGGCGCCGCGGGGGTTAATCGGAACGGGATTTCGGCTGAAATCATTCAGCCGGCATCCCGTAACAATGCAGGGGGGGTCATTTGACCCCCCCCGTATCGACGATCGCAGAAAACCGCAGGTCAATTCAGACCTGCGGTTTTCTGCGTTTCCGGTCCATTCGGGTGTCCTGTGACCCGATGAACCGGAAAAAGACTGCGATCGGTGGCGTAATTATACACCACCTATCGCAGTCCGAGGATTTGGAGAGGCGGTGCTGGCCCTGGTGCTGAACGCCGCTGTCCAGGGTGCTGATTGGTGCAGGGGAGAGAGGCGCGAGATTCAAACTTCCTGCGCTCCTCTCTCCCCTCCTCTTCCTGTCCAGCACCCTGACCGTGCAGCACCGTCCAGCGTCCAGCTCCTGAGTCCCCCTAATCGTAATCCATCACCCTCCTGCACCCATCGCCACCCAGGTAGGTTAGGGTCAGTGAGGGAGAGGCACCGTTAGGAAGGGAAAGAAGGGAAAAGTTAGAAAAAAAAAAAAACTTTTACACTAAACTTTTCTTTCTTTCTGATCCATCTATCAGACCCCAGACCCCCCCCCCCCCCCTGCCACTTGCCCAGGCTCATTTTTGGCTAGACCCGGTGGCTGGACGCCGGTCAGTGCAGCCGAGATGAGGACATTTTGGGGCCTCGTGCTGCATATGGGTCTAGTCCAAAAACCCAGTGTCAGACAATACTGGAGTGGGGACGTCCTATACCAGACCCCACTGTACAGTATGGTTATGACACGTCCCCGGTTTGAGGCCATCCGGAAATGTCTGCATTATTCCGATAATGCAGCATGTCCACCCCGAGGTGATCCTGCCTATGACCGGCTGTATAAGATACGGCCGGTCATCGATCACTTTGGGGCCACATTTCAGCAGGCCTACGTACCTGGAAGGGAGGTCGCGGTTGATGAGTCTCTCGTTGCGTTCAAGGGGAGACTCAGTTTCCGCCAATATATTCCCACAAAGCGGGCGAGGTATGGCGTGAAGCTATACAAAATTTGTGAGAGTACCTCAGGGTACACTTACAAATTTCGTGTGTACGAGGGGCGAGATTCCCGGATTCAACCCCCAGAATGTCCCCCCACTCTGGGTGTTACCGGGAAACTCGTGTGGGACCTTATGTACCCACTGCTGGATAACGGTTACCACTTGTACGTGGACAACTTTTATACCAGCATTCCCTTGTTCAGGTCCCTTGCCGCCAGATCCACGTTCGCTTGTGGGACCGTGCGGAAAAATCAACGCGGCCTCCCTGCCCACCCCCTCCAGGTACCTATCCCCAGGGGTGAGACCCGTGCACTTACCAGTGGAAACCTGTTGCTGGTCAGATATAAGGACAAGAGGGATGTCCTTATGCTGTCCACAATCCACGGTAACAGCACCACCCCAGTCCCTGTGCGAGGTACCGCGGCAACGGTCCTCAAGCCCGATTGTATCGTCTACTACAATCGGTATATGGGAGGAGTTGATCTCTCTGATCAAGTCCTCAAGCCATATAATGCCATGCGCAAAACCAGGGCATGGTATAAAAAAGTTGCGGTCTACTTGGTACAGGTTGCCATGTACAACTCTTTTGTACTATCCCGAAGCGCTGGCAGCACAGGGACATTCCTCCAATTCTATGAGGCAGTCCTCAAAGACCTGATCTTTTCGGACCGGGAAAGAGCAGGCCGGAGTACCTCGGGAATTGGAGGCGCCCGGATCGTCCCTGGCCAACACTTTCCAGGTGTGGTCCCCCATACTGGAAAGAAGGGACGAACCCAAAAAAGATGCAGAGTGTGTCACAAGAGGGGGATACGGAAGGACACCACTACTCAATGTGACACGTGCCCCGATCATCCGGGCCTCTGCATTATCAATTGCTTCAGGGAGTATCACACTTCCATGGAGTACTACATTTTTATAATCCCCAACAGTCCACTAGAGAACATAAAAAACTATGGCTCTCAGACTTTGGAGACACGGAAACAATTTTTTTTCCCCAAAAAAATATTAGTTTTAGAGCAGGCATCCTCAAACTGCGGCCCTCCAGATGTTGCAAAACTATAACTCCCAGCATGCCCAGACAACCTACAGCCATCAGCAGGGCATAGTGGGAATTGTAGTTTTACAACATCTGGAGGGCCGCAGTTTTTAGGATGCCTGCTTAGTGTCTCCAAAGTCTGAGAGCCATACATATTGGGCATCGTCGCGTGCGTAAAAGTCGTCGCTATAAAAATAACTTTTGACCAAACGCCTCGGATGAACGGTGTTAAAAATATAAAATAAAAACGGTGCCAAAACACCCATTTTTGGGCAAAATTTCCATTTGAATCCTTTTTGCCGGTAATAAAGCAAGGGTTAACAGCCAAACAAAACTCAATATTTATGGCCCTGATTCTGTAGTTTGCAGAAACACCCCATATGTGGTCGTAAATGGCTATATAGCCGCACGGCAGGGCATAGAACGAAGGGAACTCCATACGGTTTCTGGAAGGCAGATTTTGATGGACAGTTTTTTTTTTTACACCATGTCCCATTAGAAGCCCCCCCTGATGTAGCCTAGACTAGAAACTCCAAAAAATGACCCCATCTAAGAAACTACACCCCTCAAGGTATTCAAAAGTTACTTTACAAACTATGTTAACCCTTTAGGTGTTCCACAAAACTAAATAGCGAATGTAGAAACAATTAAAAAATTTTTTTTTTGTTACATTGCCTCAAAAAAGAGTAATATAGAGCAACCAAAAATCATATTTACCCCTAAAATAGTCCCAAAACAACAACCACCTTATCCCGTAGTTTCCTAGATGGGGTCACTTTTATGGAGTTTCTACTCTAGGGGTGCATCAGGGGGCTTGAAGGGGTACATGGTGTAAATAAACCAGTCCAGCAAAATCTGCCTTCCAAAAACCATATGACGTTCCCCTTCTTCTATGTCCTGCCGTTTAGCCAAATAGTAGTTTACGACCACATATGGGGTGTTTCTGCAAACTACAGAATCAGGGCAACCCATTTTAAGTTTTGTTTGGCAGTTAACCCTTGGTTTACTCCTGGAATAAATTGATTATATTGGAAAATTTTCCAAAAAATAGAAATTTCTAAATTGTTTCTCCATCTGTAAATAACTCTTGTGGAACACCTAAAGGGTTAACAAAGTTTGTAAACACAGTTTTGAATATCTTGAGGGGTGTACTTTCTTAGATGGAGTCACTTTTTTGAAATTTCTATTCTAGGGGTGCAACAGGGGGCTTCAAATGGGACATGGTATAAACAAAACCAGTCCTGCAAAATCTGCCTTCCAAAACCCATATGGTGTTCCCCTCCTTCTATGTGCTCCCGTTTGGCCAAACAGTAGTTTACGACCACATTTGGGGTGTTTTTGCAAACTAAAGAATCAGGGCAACCCATTTTGAGTTTTGTTTGGCAGTTAACCCCTGTTTTACTCCTGGAAAAAATTGATTATATTGGAAAATTTTCCAAAAAATTGAAATTTCTAAATTGTTTCTCCATCTGCCAATAACTCTTGTGGAGCACCTAAAGGGTTAACAAAGTTTGTAAACCCAGTTTTGAATACCTTGAGGGGTGTACTTTCTTAGATGGAGTCACTTTTTTGAAATTTCTATTCTAGGGGTGCAACAGGGGGCTTCAAATGGGACATGGTATAAACAAAACCAGTCCTGCAAAATCTGCCTTCCAAAACCCATATGGTGTTCCCCTCCTTCTATGTGCTCCCGTTTGGCCAAACAGTAGTTTACGACCACATATGGGGTGTTTCTGCAAACTACAGAATCAGGGCAACCCATTTTGAGTTTTGTTTGGCAGTTAACCCTTGTTTTACTCCTGGAAAAAATTGATTATATTGGAAAATTTTCCAAAAAATAGAAATTTCTAAATTGTTTCTCAATCTGCCATTAACTCTTGTGGAAGACCTAAAGGGTTAATACAGTTTGAAAAAACTGTTTTGAATACCTTGAGGGGTGTAGTTTCTAGAATGGGGTCATTTTTGGGAGGTTTCTATTATCTAAGCCTCACAATATGACTTCAAACCTGAACTGGTCCATAAAAAGTGGGATTTTGAAGATTTGTGAAAATTTCAAAATTTGCTTCTAAACTTCTAAGCCTTGTAACATCCCCAAAAAATAAAATATCATTCCCAAAATGCTACAAACATGAAGTAGACATATGGGGAATGTAAAGTCATCACAATTTTTGGGGGTATTACTATGTATTACAGAGGTAGAGAAACTGAAACTTTGAAATTTGCTAATTTTTCAAAATTTTCGGTAAAAATTTTTTTTTTTTATGCAAAAAAAATTAACTTTTTTGACCCAATTTTAGCAGTGTCATGAAGTACAATATGTGACGAAAAAACAATCTCAGAACGGCCTGGGTAAGTCAAAGCGTTTTAAAGTTATGAGCACTTAAAGTGACACTGGTCAGATTTGCAAAAAATGGCCAAGTCCTTAAGGTGAAATAGGGCTGAGTCCTTAAGGGGTTAAAAATGTCCTTTCAGGCTTACCATGCTTGTGAAGGGTGTCAAAGACTGTCTTCTGGACAACTATCAAGTCAGCAGTCTTCCCTGTGATTGTGTAGCCTACTGAACCAGACTGAGGGACAGGCTTAAGGGTGTATTAGACTGCCAGACGATCGCTAACAAGCATTCCTATGAACGCTCGTAAGCAATCATCTGGTAGTGTAATACTGCCTCCAAATGCTTAAAAATCACAATGGTGCTGGCGACAAGATGTGTAATAGCGATCTGCCGCTGGCACACCGCTGCTCTGCATGGGGATGAGCGATGGCAATGTGTTTACTCCTCCCCATGCCACAGAGGACAACGCTGCATGTAATAGCAGCAGTGTCCTCTGCTAGCTATCTGACAATTGCCGGGAAGGGAACGTTTCCCTTCTGTCAATAGTCTGTGGCATCAGGGTGTCTTCTTTTAGGAAACTTTTTGCAGGTGTTTTGGGTTGGTTAGCTGATTAAAGTGTGTCTACAATATTGAACTTTTTTAATCTAATTTTCTGAGATACTGACTTTTGGGTTTTCATTAAGCTATATTCATGAACATTAAAATAAATAAACGGAATAGATCACTGTATGTATTAAATCTATGTAATATATGATTTTCACTTTTTGATCAGTTAAATTACTGAAATTATTAGCCTTTTGGTAATATTCTAATTTATTGAGATGCACCTGTAACTTTTTTTTGGGCACATGGCAACCTTCCAGTCAAGGTTTACAAGATACTGTTCTACCAGCTCCTGAAATTTACCAAGGGAAGCTACTGGATAAAAATCAGGGTTAGGGCTCATGCACTCGAACGTATTTTCTTTTGGCTTCCGTTCTGTTTTTTTTTTGCGGACCATATGCTTTCTATTTTCTCACAGCATTGAACGTAGAGTATTGAGTTGTTTTTTTTTTCCCTATCTGTTTTCAGTTATACACCTCCCCAGTATGGTAATGATTGGAATACCTTGCTAACTTGTGTTTTTTGTTTCCGTAAGCCTCCATATCCGCAATCTTGTTTTTTATATAATTATCCAAGGAGACAAATTATGTAGTGTGAACAAAGCTCTGGAGTGATTTCTCAAGCTGCATGATCTCTCATCATTTGGACAGAGCAGTGAGACAAAATTTTATTCCATATAGATAGAAACTCAAAAGTATAAATGGTGGTCGAAGTGCCCGTGGTACTATTTGTTTTCAATATAAGATTTTAGAGTTTCATAGTCCTATCATGTCTTTAGCTCCTTAATAAGCGCATTCTCCAGCTGGTCCATGTAATGACGTAACTCTTTTGGGGTCTGAGATGCAGCAGGAAATTCCTAATTTTGAAAGATGGCAGCAGTGTCTATAGCTACTGTATCATCTTCAATATCTCCGATTGCCTGCTAAGGTACAGTGTCTGCATTCATTTTGCACTATTGTGGGCTAAATCTCTTGAAGTGAGGAGCACAGGCAACAAACGTCTTACAAGCAATAACAAAATGGACAAAGTCAGTTCACCCACTTCCTATGGAGGCATCCAATGTGTATAATCCCCCCAAAAAATCAACTGTCAGTGACAGTGGCGTACATAGAGAAGTAAGGGCCCCATAACAAGGATCAAACCAGGCCTCCCACACAGGACAGAAGGGTTTCCACTTGTCGTCTTATATGCCGGTATACGGCGTGCTTAAAACTTACTTCCTAGCTGGACTGGAGAAGCTGTCCTTCTCCAGCTTCAGGGAGAGGCGCCCTCTAGCTGAGCCACCGTGAGCTGCATCCCGGCCAGCCGCCCCCTCTCCCTGCTCTCAGTGGTTTTCTCATGCCGGCAGTATCACATTGCGTACTACCGCTCAGATAGTCTTGGAGACAGGGAGGGCTGGGCATGCAGGGAGAGCTGACCCACCCAATCCAAGAAGGCTTTGTATGCAGTGTGCATAGAAAATACCGGTATATCGCTTGCCGTGATTGGCTGGTTGTTGTATACTGGGTTGTATTGGCGATTCTGAGGGAAGGCAGGGGGAAGCAGGAGCATCTGCACTTCAGCCAATTCTAGTGTTGGAACGGCGGATCTCTAATGAAGTTTGGTGTGCATTTTATTTGTAGTGAAAGAACAGAATGTATCTGGGGAGCAGATACATGTGGTGGTGAATACAGTACAGCACCAGTATCTGTACATACAGTACAGCACCAGTATCTGTACCGGTTCATACAGTACAGCACCAGTACATACAGTACAGTATACAAATGGCTAAAAGTCAAGACCCCATCATGGCTCTACCAGCAAAAAGAAAAAAATATGAAGCCAGTTTCAAACTTAAAGTTGTAAACTTTGTGTCACGGCCATGGCTATGACCGTGACTCCTGAACCGCATGCGGTTGTCAGCGGTTCTCTTTGGTGTTCAATCACAGGTGAGGGCTGTGGTATTTGCCTCACCTGTGGTTGCCGCTGGCAACAGTGTGTATGGGCAGCGTAGCAGTCGGAGCTGTGCCATTGCAGCTCGCTACGTTGTGCATGCGGTTTTTGTGTGATGTGTGTATGTGTGCACTTGCTTTTTATGTTGTTGTGTGCACGTCTCCTTTAAGTTGATGTCTTCCCTTCCCTGGTGCTGGAAGGGTTAACTCCCTTCCCAGTGTGTGTGATGTCACTGGGTGTGTCTGACTGTTGGGTGTGGCCTATTAGGCCTATATAGCCTTGGTGTTTGGCAGGGCTCAGTAGGTTGCTCCAGCATGCTTGCTGATAGCAACCTCCTGTGTTCACCAACTGCCTGTGAGAGCCACCCTTGTGGTTCATAAACCATATGTCACATTTTAGTTTATGTTAAGTTTATGTGTGATGTCTATTTGATGTTTTCCGGTCCTATGTTGTTTAGTGCAGCTTATGGATCTGGATTCCTGTCTGCACAGGGATCCAGTCAGCAGGGCTGTGGCAGGTAGGTGGAACTCGGATAGTTCACCTGCCATATCCGTAAGTTTGTTTGTGTTCCCCTTTTTCCTGCAGCTTGGCCAGTGAGACCCCTGTTCCTCCGTGTACAGTAGGAACAGGCCGTCTTACCTTGACTCCTAGTCCAGGGACCGGTCGGAGGGTGAGTTAGGGATCCGAGGTTCCGGAGCATGGGTCCTCCTACCTTAAAGGTCGGCCCATGCAGCTAGGAGTTAGGGTCAGGTTAGGGACGCTTTAGGAGGTGACCTGCTCCCTAATCCTGTTGTCCTGGCCGAGCAGCCAAAACATCAACTGGCATCACACGGCTGAGGGTTTCCCCCATCCTCAGCCGTGACAGTATGAACCACAAAGGCTCCTCACATGGTCTTCCCTCGAAAGAGGGGGCAGCATGTACCGCCATCTACGGATGGGGTGCCTGCGCGTTCTCCGGAGGGAGAGCGTTATAGGGGTAGCACCGGTTACGGTGCGGTGAGTGGCTTTCCCCGCCATTTCTTTCTCACCGTGTCCGTGTTGGTGTCTCCTTATTTGTCATTCCCCTCCCCCCCTCCCATTGTTTTTTGTGCCTCACCAACCTTCCCCTTTTGTTGTTGGGAGGGGCTTTGAGGGGTGGGAGTATGCATTCCCTCGAAAGAGGGTGAAGCATGTACCGCCGTCTGCGGAAGGGGTACTTGCGCGCTCTTCGGAGGGAGAGCGTTCTGGGGGTTTCGCCTCTGAGGGCGCGGTGAGTGGCTTTCCCCGCCATCATCGTTGCCTCGTTTGGCGTTCCCCCTGATTTTAGTTACACGTGGTGTGTGTTTGGTATGCGGTATGCATACCTTCGAAAGAGGGTGCAGCATGCAGTGCCATACCCTTGTGGTCTGCATGCGCGTTCTCCGGAGGGAGAGCGTTCCTGGGGGTTCTCCGTTAACGGCACGGTTGGTGGCTTATTCCCCGCCACCTTACCTTCCGTGTCCGTGTTGGGGATCCCTCGTCCCTCTCCATGTTCCCATCTCTGGGCGTCTGCTGGCAGCACTCTGTAAGTGGTCCGGCTGCGTGCTGGTTAGGAGTGTCTGCTGGCAGCGACTGGAGTGGGGACGTGTGTGGAGAGTCCCCTCGTTCACGCTCTGTGGTTCTCCTCCCTGTGTCACTGGTGCGGGCTGCAGGCCTCGTCGGACTGGCTGTGTTGTGTGCTGGGAGAGGATGCAGCTGACAGTGACATTTTGGGAACCGTGTCTGAGAGTGGACGTCCCCTTCTCCCATCCCCTTGTGTGAGTCCCTCACGTGTTTTTTTTTATTGGTGGGGGGGCTTTGAGGGGTGGGAGTGTCACGGCCATGGCTATGACCGTGACTCCTGAACCGCATGCGGTTGTCAGCGGTTCTCTTTGGTGTTCAATCACAGGTGAGGGCTGTGGTATTTGCCTCACCTGTGGTTGCCGCTGGCAACAGTGTGTATGGGCAGCGTAGCAGTCGGAGCTGTGCCATTGCAGCTCGCTACGTTGTGCATGCGGTTTTTGTGTGATGTGTGTATGTGTGCACTTGCTTTTTATGTTGTTGTGTGCACGTCTCCTTTAAGTTGATGTCTTCCCTTCCCTGGTGCTGGAAGGGTTAACTCCCTTCCCAGTGTGTGTGATGTCACTGGGTGTGTCTGACTGTTGGGTGTGGCCTATTAGGCCTATATAGCCTTGGTGTTTGGCAGGGCTCAGTAGGTTGCTCCAGCATGCTTGCTGATAGCAACCTCCTGTGTTCACCAACTGCCTGTGAGAGCCACCCTTGTGGTTCATAAACCATATGTCACATTTTAGTTTATGTTAAGTTTATGTGTGATGTCTATTTGATGTTTTCCGGTCCTATGTTGTTTAGTGCAGCTTATGGATCTGGATTCCTGTCTGCACAGGGATCCAGTCAGCAGGGCTGTGGCAGGTAGGTGGAACTCGGATAGTTCACCTGCCATATCCGTAAGTTTGTTTGTGTTCCCCTTTTTCCTGCAGCTTGGCCAGTGAGACCCCTGTTCCTCCGTGTACAGTAGGAACAGGCCGTCTTACCTTGACTCCTAGTCCAGGGACCGGTCGGAGGGTGAGTTAGGGATCCGAGGTTCCGGAGCATGGGTCCTCCTACCTTAAAGGTCGGCCCATGCAGCTAGGAGTTAGGGTCAGGTTAGGGACGCTTTAGGAGGTGACCTGCTCCCTAATCCTGTTGTCCTGGCCGAGCAGCCAAAACATCAACTGGCATCACACGGCTGAGGGTTTCCCCCATCCTCAGCCGTGACAGTATGAACCACAAAGGCTCCTCACATGGTCTTCCCTCGAAAGAGGGGGCAGCATGTACCGCCATCTACGGATGGGGTGCCTGCGCGTTCTCCGGAGGGAGAGCGTTATAGGGGTAGCACCGGTTACGGTGCGGTGAGTGGCTTTCCCCGCCATTTCTTTCTCACCGTGTCCGTGTTGGTGTCTCCTTATTTGTCATTCCCCTCCCCCCCTCCCATTGTTTTTTGTGCCTCACCAACCTTCCCCTTTTGTTGTTGGGAGGGGCTTTGAGGGGTGGGAGTATGCATTCCCTCGAAAGAGGGTGAAGCATGTACCGCCGTCTGCGGAAGGGGTACTTGCGCGCTCTTCGGAGGGAGAGCGTTCTGGGGGTTTCGCCTCTGAGGGCGCGGTGAGTGGCTTTCCCCGCCATCATCGTTGCCTCGTTTGGCGTTCCCCCTGATTTTAGTTACACGTGGTGTGTGTTTGGTATGCGGTATGCATACCTTCGAAAGAGGGTGCAGCATGCAGTGCCATACCCTTGTGGTCTGCATGCGCGTTCTCCGGAGGGAGAGCGTTCCTGGGGGTTCTCCGTTAACGGCACGGTTGGTGGCTTATTCCCCGCCACCTTACCTTCCGTGTCCGTGTTGGGGATCCCTCGTCCCTCTCCATGTTCCCATCTCTGGGCGTCTGCTGGCAGCACTCTGTAAGTGGTCCGGCTGCGTGCTGGTTAGGAGTGTCTGCTGGCAGCGACTGGAGTGGGGACGTGTGTGGAGAGTCCCCTCGTTCACGCTCTGTGGTTCTCCTCCCTGTGTCACTGGTGCGGGCTGCAGGCCTCGTCGGACTGGCTGTGTTGTGTGCTGGGAGAGGATGCAGCTGACAGTGACATTTTGGGAACCGTGTCTGAGAGTGGACGTCCCCTTCTCCCATCCCCTTGTGTGAGTCCCTCACGTGTTTTTTTTTATTGGTGGGGGGGCTTTGAGGGGTGGGAGTGTCACGGCCATGGCTATGACCGTGACTCCTGAACCGCATGCGGTTGTCAGCGGTTCTCTTTGGTGTTCAATCACAGGTGAGGGCTGTGGTATTTGCCTCACCTGTGGTTGCCGCTGGCAACAGTGTGTATGGGCAGCGTAGCAGTCGGAGCTGTGCCATTGCAGCTCGCTACGTTGTGCATGCGGTTTTTGTGTGATGTGTGTATGTGTGCACTTGCTTTTTATGTTGTTGTGTGCACGTCTCCTTTAAGTTGATGTCTTCCCTTCCCTGGTGCTGGAAGGGTTAACTCCCTTCCCAGTGTGTGTGATGTCACTGGGTGTGTCTGACTGTTGGGTGTGGCCTATTAGGCCTATATAGCCTTGGTGTTTGGCAGGGCTCAGTAGGTTGCTCCAGCATGCTTGCTGATAGCAACCTCCTGTGTTCACCAACTGCCTGTGAGAGCCACCCTTGTGGTTCATAAACCATATGTCACATTTTAGTTTATGTTAAGTTTATGTGTGATGTCTATTTGATGTTTTCCGGTCCTATGTTGTTTAGTGCAGCTTATGGATCTGGATTCCTGTCTGCACAGGGATCCAGTCAGCAGGGCTGTGGCAGGTAGGTGGAACTCGGATAGTTCACCTGCCATATCCGTAAGTTTGTTTGTGTTCCCCTTTTTCCTGCAGCTTGGCCAGTGAGACCCCTGTTCCTCCGTGTACAGTAGGAACAGGCCGTCTTACCTTGACTCCTAGTCCAGGGACCGGTCGGAGGGTGAGTTAGGGATCCGAGGTTCCGGAGCATGGGTCCTCCTACCTTAAAGGTCGGCCCATGCAGCTAGGAGTTAGGGTCAGGTTAGGGACGCTTTAGGAGGTGACCTGCTCCCTAATCCTGTTGTCCTGGCCGAGCAGCCAAAACATCAACTGGCATCACACGGCTGAGGGTTTCCCCCATCCTCAGCCGTGACACTTTGCCATGGAACATAATAACTGCGCTGCTGCAAATCAATATGGAGTAACAGAAAAGATGGTTCGGGACTGGAAAGCAAATGAAAAAGCATTTAAAGAGTATGCCAAGGGGTAAGTGTGCATTAAGAAGAGGCACCCCACATTGGCCAGAACTCGAAAAACATGTAGCAGACATGGTGAATGAGCATCGCCAAAACGGTTATGTAGTTACACGAAATAAAATATGTTTGTTTGCTCTTCAGTGGGCCAAATCTAACCCAGATCACAGCAACAGATTTTAGGCCACTGTATCCTGGTGTACTAGAGTCTTGGAAAGGCATAATATGGTACTGAGGCAAAAGACGAAAATTGCACAACAATTACCTGCAGATCTTGATGCCAAAGTAAATAGCGTTGGAGAGATAGTCTTATACTGCGAGTATAGCACAAATCCTATATTTTAACTGGAAAAGTTGGGGGTCGTCTTATACACCCAGTCGTCTTACACGCCGGAAAATACGGTATCTTTCAGAGGTTTTGTTGGCCAGGCTGTTATGAAGACATTGAAAACTACTGTAAATCTTGTTCTACATGTCAGCTAAATGCCCCTGTGTCTCATTTGAGAAGCCCTTTTTGAATGGATAGCTATGCATTTAGTGGGACCCTTAATCAAGTCTGCTAGAGGACATCAGTACATTTTGGTAATTTAAGATTACGCTACCAGGTACCCACAGATGATACCTTAGAAGAATACCTCTGCTAAGTGTATTTGGTATACCAAAAGAGCAAGGAACCCCCATTATGTCCATTAGTAAAAGGAGTTTTATAAAATACTTAAGATTTAACAGAACTTCAGTATATCATCCGCAAAGTGATGGGCGGGTAGAGAGGTTAAATAAAACCTTAAAGGCAATGTTGAAAAGGGTTTTTGAAAAACATGATAAAGACTAGGATTGTATGTTACCATATTTTGTATTCTCAGTCAGGGAAGTTCCACAGGCCTCTACATGGTTCTCCCCATTTGATTTGCTATAATGATCAACATCCTTGTAGATTGCTGGACATAAATACAGAAACCTCTTTAAGCCTCAAATCAATAAGGTAGATGCAATACTAAATTGGCCAAAGCATCTTACAAAAAAGCAATTGAGAGAGAACTTTTTTGGGCACCGTCGGGCATTACCATCGGTTTGTGGCAAACTTTGCCAGTATTGAAACTCCTTTGTCTGACCTTAATTGGCAAAAAATCTGTAATTGTTCAATGGTCATCTGCGGCAGCTCAAAATGGCATTATGTAGACAGCCATTGCTGATTGCCCCAGATTTCTCTAAAAAACTTGTGGTGAAAACAGATGCATCAGAGGGTGGTCTTGGGGCTGTTACATCTCAGGATATCAATCCAGAAGAGCATTTAGTTTTGTTTTTGGGCAGAAAACGTTACTCTGAATGACACTATATGGCAATAAAGTGGGCACTGGAGTCCTTTACATGCTTGGCAGAAAGTTCAGACTCGTCTCAGACCATGTTCCATTGAAGTGGATGAGCCAGAACAAGGGAAATAATGCTAGGTTGACATGCTGGTTCCTGGCACTCACTGACACGTCGTTCGTAATACACCAACTTACTGAGAAAGTCTTAGAGTTGATTTTTGGGGGCTACTTGCAATCCGCTGCTGAATTTCATGCACAACTTGAGCCAACCTTATCGATTGAGGCCACGGTTTCTTCATGTTTGCAGAGGAGCCAGGTTGATGCTATTTCCGAACCAGACTCTGAATACAACGTTTAGCTGGTGGTTTTGTTCCTGGGTACTTGTCTTCCATATAGCCTTCCACAATCACTATTCCAGGGAGAACACCATCTTTCCGACACAATAGGCCATTTTTATCAAACTGAATAATAAATCAGTCTTAGTTGCCGAAAGCAACCAATCAGAGCTCAGTTTTCAGTTCCTACAGGGCTCTGAAAAAATAAAAGCTGAGCTCAGAAAGATTTACTATTAGGCAGTTTGATTTGGAGATATTGGAGGTGGGCTACTTTTTTGTGGGCCACCCTGTATTTAGAAAGAGTCGCACAGCAGATGATGAATTAGGCGATGCGTCTGTATTCATCACCGCACAGGTGGATTGTGTGCAATTAGACTATTCGTTGATCGGCTCACAAATTAGGTGCAAAAGTGCAGTGAAAAAAATAAAAATAAATCACATATTAGATTAAACATATTAGGTATAAAAAGTCATGGCCATATAAACGTTTATGTTTGTGAAACAGCACATGTCTACCAGCCAATGCGACTATTTTAATAAAAGTGTTGCATAGCCCACACATCACTGATGAACAAAAGTACACCATCCATGAACAGGCGTAGAAATTATACCAAATTTGCGACTAATTCCAGCAGAAAAAATGCACACTTATATAAATCAGTCTGAAATATACACAGCCACTTCCCCAAAATCAGTCTTAAGAAAAACAGGCGAACCAGGAAAAAGACGAACAACTATGATGAAAGGCTCCATCTATCTAAAAATATATATAAAAAAACTTTAGGTTGCCAGGTGCAAATCCCACTTGAATTCCTGGACCAGGAACAGTAGAACAAAATCGGTGAAATGAGGGCAGCACTCCGGTCTTGTGGTGAAAAAGGTGGCTTTTATTACACCCAACAGCAATGCAGCATTTCAGCTCTCTCAATGGAGCCTTTGTCAAGCTAGTGAATATAGTGCTCACAACATATTTAAACAGGCAGATCTCATCAGTGTTACATAATTAGTCATCAATAAATAAATGTGAATATACAGTGAAAAACATTAAAAACATAATTCCCATGTGCTACATGTATACAAAGTACAGCATTATTACAAAGTGATCGTGATTACAATAAATAATCTTTCATATCTATAATTCCGTGTCAAGTACATAATTGCCAATAATTCATATATAAAGTGCATCTGTACTTAATCATGTATTAATAAAAAAGGACAAACACACGTCATAAATCCTCACATAGCTCACACTTAATACTGTTCAGCTACATTTGAAAATGTTAATCTTGCTGCTCTTGACACTTTTATAAATGCAGTTAGACTAGACTTGGATGCCGTGAAAGCATCTGGATATGATGGGATACGTTTGAAAAGGAATATGACACCCAGTGAGACCAATGCCCTGAAGGAGCTTTCCAATAACCCTTGTCTGACCATTAAACCGGCAGACAAGGGTAGGGCAGTGGTTGTCATGGACACGACTGACTATGTGGGTGAAATTAAATCACCAATTGCGTGATGGAGAGGTATATCGCAAACTACCAGGTGACCCCAAGTTTGAATTTTTGAGAAAGGTTCGGACGGTCTTAGATTCTGCTAAGGAGGAGGGTGTAATTGATGACAAATTGCACTCCTTTCTTTATGTGGATCGCCCGAGAACTCCAGTAATATACAGTACAGACCAAAAGTTTGGACACACCTTCTCATTCAAAGAGTTTTCTTTATTTTCATGACTATGAAGGCATCAAAACTATGAATTAACACATGTGGAATTATATACATAACAAACAAGTGTGAAACAACTGAAAATATGTCATATTCTAGGTTCTTCAAAGTAGCCACCTTTTGCTTTGATCACTGCTTTGCACACTCTTGGCATTCTCTTGATGAGCTTCAAGAGGTAGTCCCCTGAAATGGTCTTCCAACAGTCTTGAAGGAGTTCCCAGAGATGCTTAGCACTTGTTGGCCCTTTTGCCTTCACTCTGCGGTCCAGCTCACCCCAAACCATCTCGATTGGGTTCAGGTCCGGTGACTGTGGAGGCCAGGTCATCTGGTGCAGCACCCCATCACTCTCCTTCATGGTCAAATAGCCCTTACTTTCAAAGTTTTCCCAATTTTTCGGCTGACTGACTTTCATTTCTTAAAGTAATGATGGCCACTCGTTTTTCTTTACTTAGCTGCTTTTTTCTTGCCATAATACAAATTCTAACAGTCTATTCAGTAGGACTTTCAGCTGTGTATCCACCTGACTTCTCCTCAACGCAACTGATGGTCCCAACCCCATTTATAAGGCAAGAAATCCCACTTATTAAACCTGACAGGGCACACCTGTGAAGTGAAAACCATTTCATGGGACTACCTCTTGAAGCTCATCAAGAGAATGCCAAGAGTGTGCAAAGCAGTAATCAAAGCAAAAGGTGGCTACTTTGAAGAACCTAGAATATGACATATTTTCAGTTGTTTCACACTTGTTTGTTATGTATATAATTCCACATGTGTTAATTCATAGTTTTGATGCCTTCAGTGTGAATCTACAATTTTCATAGTCCTGAAAATAAAGAAAACTCTTTGAATGAGAAGGTGTGTCCAAACTTTTGGTCTGTACTGTATATATTACCGAAAATCCACAAGTCACTCGTGTCCCCACCAGGTCGCCCCATAGTGTCGGGCATTGGTTCCCTTTTTTCTCAGATTGCCATCTTTTTAGACAGAATTCTGTCACTGTACGTACAGGGGGCCAAGTCATATATAAGGGATACCACACATTTCCTTAATGAAGTCGGCAAAATACATCTTCCAACACATGTAATTTTGGCATCTTTTGATGTAGTTAGTTTGTATACATCGATCTCACATGTCAGGGGCATTGATGCAGTAAGAGGATGTCTAACTGATTCATCTTACTCCATACAATGTAGGGAGTTTTTGATCACACTCCTACAGATTGTGCTCACGGGTAATTATTTTTTGTTCCAGGATGAATATTTTATCCAATTGCGCGGGGACCGCAATGGGTTCAAATGTGGCGCCAATTATGTCAACATTTTTATGACACACTTGGGAGGAGAGATACGTCTATGTTAGCCACCACTTCAGACTAGTTCTGGGGTGGTGGCGGTACATAGACGATATCTTCCTCCTATGGACAGGCACTATGGGGGAACTACACCAATTTGGTGACTTCCTCAATAGTATTGACCCAGAGGTTAAGTTTACGCTTGTTGCCTCAGAGACGGACATCTAGTTTTTGGATGTGACAGTGAGCAGATCAGGTGATCACTTGCATACTGATTTATACACTAAGGTAACTGATAAGAACCCTTTGCTCAGGTATGACAGCTGTCACCCCAGGAGTATGGTCAGGTCACTGCCATATACCCAGCTGCTTAGAGTCAGGAGGACAGTACAAGGGGAAGAGGATGTTGTGGTTAGACTGACAGAGATGGGAGCTAAATTTGTCAGGAGGGGCTATCCCAGAAAACATTCAACAACATACAGCGAGGGCCCTATTGCAATCAAGAGAGTCCTTATTGGATAAAGAGGTAACAAAGGTAGAGGATGTTAAACGTATTCCCTTTGTTACACGTTTTTCTCCGTTGAGTAATAGGATCAGTGGCATTTTGAAGAGACACTGGCCCATTTTGGGCAGCAATTTTAAACATATTCCTGAGCTGATTAATCCTCCTTTGATGTCTTATAGGTGCACATGTAACATTAAGGATCAGTTGGTGCGGGCAGACATCGGCACGAATAAGGTCTCGTTCAGTACATATTGTGGTGCATCAAGGAAGGGTTGCTTCCCTTGTCATGGATGTGTGAATTGCCCCTTTATGTTGAGGGGTGCTACTTTCACACATCCACGGACAAGAGACGAATATGTGATCAAACATTATCTGACTTGTGACTCCTCGTACGTGGTGTATTTATTAGAATGCCCATGTCATCTTTTCTATGTGGGTGAGACCACATGGGATGCTAAAACAAGATTGAATCAGCACAGGTACACCATTAGGAAAAAGAAAAATGGATTTACCAGTGTTAAAGCACTTCACAGAAGCAAAACATACTGAGAGGGACTTACGTTTCAGGATCATTGACCAGGTTGCAATGCCATGCCGGGGTGGTGACAGGTCAATGATGCTGAAGCAACGTGAACTCTACTGGATTTACCAGTTACAGACCTTAAAACCCAATGGGTTAAATGTTGAGTTTAGTGTGGTATAATCATGGACGTGTGGGGTCCCTGCCCTATATCTGAATGTGTATGTCAAGATTGGTGCTCTTAATTTACTGTTTCTCTTTTTATTTCAGGATATCTGGATGGAAACTATTGTCTTGAGCATGAGGACATCGCCCGACATGAAACCTCCATGTGAATATGACCCACAAAAAAGGCCCTTTAACCTGTTTCTTCGTTGTTCTCGTATCTCTGTTTTTTATTAAGACTGATTTTGGGGGAGTGGCTGTGTATATTTTAGACTGATTTATATAAGTGTGCATTTATTTTTTCCGCTGGAATAAGTCGCAAATTTGGTATAATTTCTACGCCTGTTCATGGCTGGTGTACTTTTGTTGATCAGTGATGTGTGGGCTATGCAACACTTTTATTAAAATAGTCGCATTGGCTGGTAGACATGTGCCGTTTCACAACATAAACGTGTATATGGCCATGACTTTTTATACCTAATATGTTTAATCTAATATGTGATTTATTTATTTATTTTCACTGCACTTTTGCACCTAATTTGTGAGCCGATCAACGAATGATGAATACAAAGTGATGAATACAAAGACGCATCGCCTAATTCATCATCTATACATGTAGCACGTGGCAATTATGTTTTTAATCATGTTTTTTACTGTATATTCACATTTATTTATTGATGACTAATTATGTAATACTGATGAGATCTGCCTGTTTAAATATGTTGTGAGCACTATATTCACTAGCTTGACAAAGGCTCCATTGAGAGAGCTGAAATGCTGCATTGCTGTTGGGTATAATAAAATCCACCTTTTTCACCACAAGACCTGAGTGCTGCCCTCATTTCACCGATTTTATATATATAGTATGTTTCTTCCCTATAGACTTGAATAGATGCCATATTACTACTTCATACAGGGTAGAGCTTGTGAAAATCTGTAATATAGCCATATATGTGAGGCCTAAAGTGGTTGTCCAGGATTTTACTGTTGACAATCTATTCTCAGGATAGGCCATTAATATCTGATCAGTGGGGGCCGGACACCCTGCACACCTGCCGTTCTGCAGTTGGTCTGGTGCTAGAAGCCAAGGCTGTATTACGCAGCCCAATGTGGCAGACTATTGTTGGGAGGGAAGTGTTCCTTCTCAGCAATCACCTGGGACTTCTGCTATTACATGAGGTGATCTCCTTCTCAGCATGGGGAGCATGGACCGCTATGCCATCGCTTATCCCAATGCTAGATAGTGGTTTGCCGGCCACAGATAGTTATTGGACACCACGATCTACCACCTGCAATCGATAATTTTTAAACAAGTCAAAAGATTTGGTTTGTCTGTTAATCCATTATCTGCTCTTCAGGTGATCAGCAGCAGTATTACACTGCTAGATGATCGCTAACGTGCGTTTGCATGAAAGCTTGTTGGTGATCTGGCAAAAGATCTGCCAATAAATTGGGCAATGTAATACAGGCTTAATTGCTGAAACTACACAGCTTTGACCATTGTGTAGTGCAATGTTCCTCAACTCCAGTCCTCAGAGGCCACCTGCTGATCATGAATTGAAAATGTCCCACATGATGAATATCTATGATAAGTCCTGATGCACTAACAAAAAAATATGTCAATACTGCTCAATACTAAGGAAATCCTGAAAAGATGACCAGCAGGTGGGCCCTAAAGACTGGAGTTGAGTAACACTGGTGTATTGGATGGAGCTGGTTACTGGGATGAGAGCAGCACTGCAGTAACCAGCTTTGTTCACTATACAGCTCTGACTTCTGAAGTAGCTCCAGTGCTAGAACAGCTGATCGGCAGGGGTGCAGAGTATCAATACCCTTCCGATTAGATATTGATGGCCTGTCCTGAGGATAGGCCATCAATAGTAATATTCTGGACAACCTCTTTTAAGGATCCCACTTGTTAGTCCAATCATGAAAATTATCCCAACAATTTGAATTATTTATTGCCACAAATATTTAGTTACTCTGTAAATATTGTAAAAATTCTAGGCTCCATATTTTATCTCGTTAGACTTAATTCTCCTTGTTAAAATGTTCCAGCACTTTGTAGACAAAGACCAAACAAGCATTAAACACTGGAAAATTGGAAAAGCCTTGTAGGAACGTTAGCAGTATGTGTTTCTTTTGTATTCTGTACCAGTAATTGCACCATCCATTTTCTTTACACAAAGCTGCAGTAAAAAGAAGAAACCTGCTTCTTACCACAATAACGCAGCCTCTAAACTGAGAAGACCTTTCCTTGAACTTACTGTCAACACTAACATTTCACCTTTCTTCTTCATTAATGTAGAAATATGCTTGGTGTCAACCTGGTGATACGATGTTGCATTATTACTTTAAGAAACAGAAAATTAGGACTTTTGTCATGAGAGCGGTGCAAAAGTCACCCAGCTTCACATGCCATACTTCTAATGCTGGTTCAACTAATGTATTTTCATATTTTAATAGGTTTATATATCATAGAAATGTATGATGTGCTATTACAGGTAAACGATGCAGTGTCTAGAAAAGTGCAGTATGTCATCTGCAAATAATACAAAAATGTACACAGTCATGTTCTCCAGCTATAATTGAAGATTTTCCTAGTTTTAATGAAGGAAAATATAGATTTTATGAAAGACCGGAGACGAACATTATGCTTTAAGATCTTTATTTTTTACTACCAGCAGCAAACAATTAACAATGTAAAACAGAAAAATTGACATAAGATATGTAAATCATCAACAGGCAGCATAGGTCATAATCAATCATGTGAACATCCTTCTTTCTTGACGAGATGGTGAAGGATAACAGGATGCATGAAGAAAATGTAAACATCCATGGTAATAACACTGGTTGGAGATTGTAGTAGGATTTGATAACCCGTTGAAGAACAGTCATGAGGACAAAAGAGGTTTTAGACTAATGGAGAGGAGACAAAAACAATAAAAACAAGGGTCGGGTCAGTAGGGTGGGGTAATGTTCATCTCCTGTCTTTCATAAAATCTATATTTTCCTTCATTAACACTAGGGAAATCTTCAATTTTATATCAAGGCAGGAGACTCCATTATGAAAGTTAAAAGCTTATGCTCTATAATATAATTCTAACAATAACTATAGATACCAACTAATGGTTACTGAAATAATACCGTGGAAACGTGTGGATCAGGTCGGAAATAAAAAAAGGTATTAAACGTAGATTCTGAGGCTCAGATGGCTGCCTTTAGAATGTCTGATAAGGATCCTCCAGATTGTCCAATTTTTGTGGGCATAGCTCCTCTAGTGGAGTGCACCCCAAAAAGAGAAGTGTCCACCCCTGCTAAGGACATAGTTCGAGAAACGCATCTAGCTAGGGTTGCCGATGACACTGGTAGATGGGGTCTGCAATATGAAATGAGGAGTTGGGATACAGATGGACTCCTTAGAGGTAAAGTTCTATGTTCGTAGGATCGTAGGCACCTGACCACACAAAGCTTTTCTTGTAGAGGGAAAGCAGGGTAGAAAACAGAAGAGATATTAGTTTTGGTACGATGGACAATAGAAAGCTGAACTCCTTGTGGTAGAAATTGCCTAGGAGATATGTCTAAAGCTCGGATGTCTGAAACACGTTTAAAAAGATATTAGACATAATAACATGGTTAACTTAAAGGTCAATAACTTCAGAGGGAGAAGATCATTATCTTCCCAAGTTAGTTCCAGCACCAAGTTAACGTCCCAAGTAGAGTGATATTTGGGAGAGGGAGGCCTTCGAAACCAAGTCTTCCAGGTTGATCTGTAAGAGGATCGGGTGCCTGGAACCCAGGCATCAGAGAGGATGTTGCTAGCTGACTGTGAAATTCCGTAATCAAGTCCTGCTGGCCGAGATGAGAGTGTACGGAGGGAAATCATAAAAGGACCTCCATAGGCCACAGTTGTGACAGGGTATTGGTGCCTAGAGATTCTGGATCGGGGCGCCAGCTGAAGAACAGAGGTAGCTGACGGTTGAGGCGGGATGCGAAAAGGTCCATATATAGTGGACCCTAGAGGGAATTGATCTGATGGAAAATGGTGGGATCTAATCTCCAGTCACTGGTGTCCAATAGAAATCGGGAATTCCAGTCCGCAATAGTATTGGACAAACCCAAAAGGTACTCCACTTTCAAAATGATATGTTTGTCTAGACAGAAATGCCCAAAATCTTTGGCAATATTGGTTAAAATCTCCGATCTGGTTCCTCCTAAGCGGTTGATATACTGTACCGCCACTATATTGTCCATCCGAAGGACACAACAATGGAATTTGTCCTTTGTGAAGCTTTTGAGGGCAAAAATCCCACCAAGAGCTCTAGGCAATTGATGTGAAGGGAAGTTTCTTCTGCGGACCATTTTCCTCCTGTGGAACGCGAGCTGCACTGAGCACCCCAACCAAGTCAACTGACGTCCGACTTGATAATTAGGTCTGCGGTAGAATTGAATATGGTCTTGCCGTTCCAGTCTTGGATGTGTTTCAGCCACCACAGGAGCTCTTTCCTGGTATCCAGAGTTAGAGTTACATCGTCTGAGGAACCCAATCTTTCCCCCAGATGTCGAGCTTTCCAACATTGGAGAGCTCTGTAGTGGAGGGGAGCAGGAAAAAAATCGCTTGAATTGAGGCAGAGAGTAGGCTTACAATCCAAGCAATGGTTCGGAGAGACACTAAATTCTTGTTGAGGACGGACCAAATTTTTTTCCTGATGGTCTCCAATTTCTTGAATGGAAGGCTCAGAGTAGCAGACTGAGTATCCACTAGTAACCCTAAAAACTCAATTTGTCTTGCTGGGGTTAGAATCGATTTCTCGTGGTTGATCAAAAATCCCAGGTTGTTTAAAAAAGTTAAAAGAGTTAATGTCCAGTGGATGTGAACGAGAATTAATGAGTGAGACTGAGTGATGATGAGGATGTGGTCTAGGTAAATGATGAGACGTACACCCCAAGTCTGGAGAGTTGCTATCACTGGACACCATGATGCGGAGGACAGTCCGAACTATGGGCTGGTAAATTGGTATTTGTGACCTTCCCATAGAAATTGGAGGTAGGGTTGAGACATGGGGTGCATAGGCACCATGAGATAGGCTTCTTTTAAGGTCTATTTTTGCGAGCCAATCTGTAACAGTCACGTCCACACACACACCCTGCCTACTTGCCTCACAAGTCCTGATGACAGGGGACAACTGGATGACAGTCCCTTACTTAGGATATGTGCAGGGAAGACAAAATACGGAACGTGGACGGACCGGGTCAGAACCAAGAGAGCTACGCAGTACAAAGGGTTAAGCAAAGAATGGACAGGAGAAGCCGGGGTCAAATACCAGGAGAGAAGAGAAGTACCAGAGGAGTCCGCAAAGAGTAGTCAAGTGGGAGCTGAGGTCACAATACCAGGAGGGATGCGCAGTAAAGGAGGAGTAGGCAAAGGATCGTCAGGGAACAGGATCAGACGAGTATTCAGTAGTCCAACAAATAGCCAGGAACCTAGAAATAACAGGCAACCTGTGGCCAGCAGGATGCCTGTATTTATAGTGAGGTCTGAGGGTCATGTGACGTGGCCAGCGTCACATGACCGACAGACAGACAAGTCGAGCACCGAGTGATCAGCTCGGCACTCAAGGCAGACCTAGGAGCAGGGAGCCTCTCAACTAGCAGAGCCTTCCGCCCTGGGAACGAGGCCAAACACTGATCCTCGCTCCCAAAGCTAAGCAGCAGGTCTACGGCCTTTGGCGCCCCGTGACAGTACCCCCCCTTTTATGAGGGGCCACCGGACCCAAGACTTCAGGCGATGGTTTTTGAGGGTGTTCTAAAAGGAAATTTTCGAACAAGTCTAGGGGCATGAACCTCCCTGGCGGGTACCCAAGATCTCTCTTCGGATCCATACCCCTTCCAGTAAATCAGGTACTGTAAGGAATTACGCACTCTCCTGACATCCACTATCTTAGACACCACATACTCGACAGCATCACTAACAAGAACCAGCAGAGGCGAGGCTTTCAATGGAATGAAATGAACCATCTTGCTAAACCTATCGACCACTACCCAAACCACAGTCTTACCCTCCGCCAGAGGTAGGTCAGTTATAAAGTCCATCGAGATATGGGACCAGGGTCTACTGGAAATGGGTAGGGGTCGTAGGTTACCAGCAGGGCAAGTCCTAGGTGTCTTAGACCTGGCATAAACCTCACAGGTTGACACGTAGGACTTGACATCCCTGGTCAGAGTGGGCCACCAATAAGATCTAGAAACCAGATCCTTAGTGCCCTCAACACCCGGATGTCCACAAAAGGCAGAATCGTGACACTCACCCAACAGCTATAGACGAAATTTAACGAGAACAAACAACTTATCTGTTGGGGTGGATGCCAGTGCCAGATGTTGTTCAGCCTTAATGCGTGCCGAGATATCCTGGGTTAGAGCTGCTAAGAAGATGTTTGCTGGTAGGATGGATTCAGGCGGTGCCTCAGTGGGTTGAAAAGCATGGAAGCTCCGAGATAATGCTTCTGCCTTCACATTTTTACTTCCCGGCCTGAACGTAATAGAGAAATCAAAACGGGTAAAAAACAGAGCCCATCCGTCTTGCTTTCAACCTCTTAGCAGACTCAAGAAACATTAGGTTTTTATGGTCAGTGACAACACTTACCCGATGCCTTGCCTTCTCCAAAAAATGCCTCCACTCCTCAAATGCCCATTTAATAGCCAGCAGCTCCCTATTCCCTATGTCGTAGTTTCTCTCCGTGGGAGAGAATTTCCTGGAGAAGAAGGCACACGGTCTCAGGTTAGTGAGGCTAGCAGGACCTTGTGAAAGGACTGCTCCTGCGCGGTCCTCGGACGCATCCACCTCCACAATAAAGGGTCTCTCCTGATCAGGCTGGATCAGAATGGAAGCGCTACTAAATGCCATTTTTAATGTTTCAAATGAAGAAATGGCCTTGGTAGACCAATTCTCCAAATCCGCCCCTTTCTTAGTAAGGTCGGTCAATGGTTTAGCAATTACAGAAAAATTCATGATTAAATTACAATAGTAATTAGCGAAACCCAAAAACCGTTGTAAGGCCTTTAAGGATGAAGGCCTTACCCATTCCTTAATTGCCAAAACCTTACCAGGATCCATCTTAAAGGGGTGAGGAGTCAGAACATGCCCTAGAAACAGTATCTCCTGTACACCAAAGACACATTTCTCTTGCTTAGCGAATAGCTGATTCTCCCTCAACACCTCTAATACTTGTTTAACATGAGACACATGAGATTCAAAATCAGGAGAGAATATCAAAATGTCGTCAAAATAGACAATAATAAATTTACCTAAGAACTCCCTAAGAATATCGTTCATTAAGTTTTGGAACACAGCTGGGGCATTGCTGAGTCCAAAAGGCATCACCTGATATTCAAAGTGTCCTATCGGAGTATTGAACGCTGTCTTCCATTCGTCTCCCTCCTTGATTCGGATTAGATTGTATGCCCCTTTCAGGTCAATCATGGAAAACCAGGTTGCCCCCAGAACCTGGTTAAATAAATCCGGAATCAATGGGAGAGAGTATCTATTTTGGACAGTGATTTTATTTAATCTCCGGTAATCAATACAAGGCCTAAGACCACCATCCTTCTTCTTAACAAAGAAAAACCCTGCTCCCATAGGAGAGACTGAAGGTCTAATATGCCCTTTAGCAAGGCTCTCCTTAATATAATCTTCCATAGCCTTGCGTTCGGGCTTAGAAAGATTATAAATTCGCCCTTTAGGAAATTTGGCACCCTCTATTAGCTCTATGGCGCAATCATAAGGTCTATGGGGGGGTGGTAGAACCTCTGGAGTAGGGGATGAGAATACATCAGAATATTCCTTAATAACTGATGGTAATGTATTAGACCTTACTGAAACCCCAGCCTGGACCACGGACAAGCATGAGTCACATGAGTCCCCATTTCACCAACTCTCCTTTGGACCAATCTATTGTGGGGTTATGTAAACGGAGCCAAGGCAACCCTAGTACCACCTCAACCGGTAGGTTCTCCAGGACTAAAAGAGAACATCTCTCAGAGTGGCACACACCCACGGTTAAAGAAATTTAAGAGGTACATGACCTCACCGTACCACCAATCAGGGGAGTAGCATCAATAGCCATGACATGGATAGGTGTAGGTAAAGCAAACATTGGAATACCCAATTTACTAGCATATTCAGTCAATAAAGCTGGCCGCTGAACCGGAATCAATAAAGGCCTTACCCGGCCACTTATTAACCCCCAGAGAAATTGTTATGGGTACCAAAAGCTTACATTTAGAAAAATCAGGGTGTACCTGGTTTTTAGGTTGTCTTGCCTTAGGAGACTTGTCAGAGAGGATCCTCTTAGGACACTTGTTGATCCAATGGCCAGGATCTCCACAGTAGAAGCACTCTCCGTGTCTGCGATGAAGATTACCCCGGGTCATGCCAACCTGCATGGGTTCCTTGGTGGAGACCTCAGTGTTGTTCCTGGAAAAGGCCTCTGGCTGGACCACCATCTGAGAACAGAACTGTCGTTCTTGTCGTCTCGCTCTAACTCGTCGGTCAAGTCGGACAACTAGGGTCATCATCTCCTCTAAGGTTTCTGGAATTTGATAACTGACTAATAGACCTTTTAAATTATCAGACAGACCAAACCTAAACTGACTCTTCAGGGCTGGTTCATTCCATCCTAAGGGGACACACCACCATCTGAATTGGGTGCAATACTCCTCCGCAGGGAGATGGCCCTGAACCAGTGCCCTTAGAGCCGTCTCGGGCCCTGTCTGGTTCATCATAGAGGGTACCCAGGGCCTGAAAAAAAACCTCCACAGAAGTTAGACAACTGGCCCCAGGAGGTAACGAGAATGCCCAGTCCTAGGGGTTCACCCTGTAGTAGAGAAATGATAATACCCACTCGTTGGCTCTCGGGACCGGAGGACACGGGGCGCAAACGAAAGTAGAGTTTGCAACTCTCCTTAAAGTAGAGAAACCTCTTCCGGTCTCCAGAAAAGGGTTCTGGGAGCTTGATCTGGGGCTCAAAATGTGGACTGGAGGGCTGAGGAGTGGAAGAACCTTGCCCTAACTCAAAATAACGGAGTTTCTCTCCTAGCTCCTGCACCATCTGAGTCAGGTTAGAGACATGGTCAGTCAGGGTCACAAGAGGATTCATGATACAGTGGTTATTGGGCCTGTAACGGTCACGTCCACACACACACAGGGGGAAGGATAGTGACCACTGCGCTCCACTCTCACCCCTGGCCCTGCCTACTTGCCTCACGAGTCCTGATGACAGGAGACAACTGGATAACAGTCCCTTACTTAGGATATGTGCAGGGAAGACAGACAAGACAAAATACGGAACGTGGACGGACCGGGTCAGAACCAAGAGAGCTATGCAGTACAAAGGGTTAAGCAAAGAACGGTCAGGAGAAGCCGGGGTCAAATACCAGGAGAGTAGAAAAGTACCAGAGGAGTTTGCAAAGATTAGTCAGGTGGAAGCCGAGGCCACAATACCAGGAGGGATGCGCAGTAAAGGAGAAGCAGGCAAAGGATCGTCAGGGAACAGGATCAGGTGAGTATTCAGTAGTCCAACAAATAGCCAGGAACCTAGAAATAACAGGCAACCTGTGGCCAGCAGGATGCCTGTATTTATAGTGGGGTCTGAGGGTCATGTGACGTGGCCAGCGTCACATGACCGACAGACAGACAAGTCGAGCACCGAGTGATCAGCTCGGTGCTCAAGGCAGACCTAGGAGCAGGGAGCCTCCCAGCTAGCAAAGTCGCCCTGGGATTGAGGCCAAACACAGATCCTCGCTCCCGAAGCTAAGCAGCAGGTCTGCTGCTGATGGGACACCGAGTGCGCCTTTGGCGCCCTGTGACACAATCTTTTTGTAAAAGTAGATCCCTCAGTAAATGGATACCTTCCATTTTGAAATGTTGGTAGAAGACATAATTGTTGAGGGTCTTCAAGTTAATGACAGGTCTGTGGCCACCATCCCTCTTTTTCACCAAGAAGAGGTTGCTCAGTAAACCCAGTGATTTTACGGGTATTTCGACTAATGCGCCCTTGGAACATAGTTCCTTGATTTATAGTTGTATCAGACCTTGATCTGTCTGTGAGAATATTATAGGATAAGGGAGCTGTGTTTGTATTGGTTGATGGAGAAAATCTATTTGATAACCCCTCACGGTGTTTAGGATCCATGGGTCTGCTGAAATCATAGCCCAGACGTGGATAAGATGTCTTATTCGACCTCCCAAGGGAATGTGGGAAGAATACGGAAAAAGATCTCTTACCTGCAGAGGATCTTGATCTTGGGAATCCTCTATTGCCTCTTGAACGCCATGGTCTTACTCTTGTGGGGAAGAAAGGAGTGGTGGCATAGGAGGTAGTTGGGAAGGTAGGAAGTTCTGGCCAAGGAGAGGGAGGGCCTCTGTAATATTGTTCCTCCTGGGACACCCAGCTGGGAAATCGGCCCCTCCGTTTCCCAGCCGTTGTAAAAACACGGCCTTGGAAGACACGTTTCAGTGATGTCTGGGCCATTTCTAGGGATGAAAAGAGCCCTACGTATTTACTTATGTCCTTCACAAAGGAATCTCCGAAGAGTAAACCTTCTGAGGATGGGGTATTGTCTGAAGCGGCAAGGTGTACTAGCTGCGGGTCGAGCCGCATGAGGATAGACCTCTTCCTTTCCATGCAAATGGATGCGTTGGTGTTGCCCACTAAACATACTGCCCTCCGGGCCCAACCCTTCAGGACCGATAGGTCCACCGGATTTCCAGAGGTAGAGGCTTGTTCAGTCAAGTCAAAATTTTTTGTTAGTGGACCGACTACGTCCAACAGTCTGTCCTGGATCATTCTAAAAGAATGAAATTTTATGAGTTGGATCTATTTCAGGAGTATCTGCAATTTTGTGCGGGAGCGTGGGCCTAGGGCAGGCATGCTCTACCTGCGGCCCTCCAGCTGTTGAAAAACTACAGCTCCCAGCATGCCTGAACAGCCTACAGCTATCAGCCTACATCAGGGCATTGTGGGAGTTATAGTTTTACAACAGCTGGAGGGCAGCAGGTTGAGCATGCCTGGCCTAGGGCATTCAGAACGCAGCTTACTTCTATCTGTCTTGTCTAATGGTTTCTTAAGCCATAATAAAACAAATTTGGATACTTGAGGTTGAGGTACCCACTAACCTGACCGAGTATGTTTGATCATCCCCGGGTCAAAGAAAGGGGTACCCAACCCATCCAAGATAAGGGATGAAGAACTTTCCTCTTCTCCCAAAATTTTGTCTCCCTCATCAGAAACCTCCTCATACAGGGACAGATTATCAATGTCTTAATTATCAGCCTCATCTAAGGACGACTCACAGAAGGGGAAGAGTTATACTAGTCTGGCTTAACTCTCAAAGCCTTAGAAGCCTGCTTCATGTTGACAACCTCAGAGGCGGAGGGTTCAATATTGACTGCTTTAGCAGCGGTAATTGTGCTTTTTGAAAAAGCTTTAGTAGTATCCTGATCCCTTTTTGTAGGGGTGGGATCGGTAAGAAAGCGCCTTTTCTGAGCGGCTTTACCTCTATTCATACCTTCCACTAAACGGGAAGTAGACCAAAATTGGTCAGAAGGGGTAACAGGGTCTTTAGGAGACTGCATGGTTTGGGCATTGGTGATAGCCGTGGCTACAGATTGTGCAATCGGCTTTTGTAATGAAGATATGGCAGAATTGACCACACATTGAACAGATTTTGTCAGTGAATTATTAATCATGGACTGTAGGGTTTCTTCTTCCACTATGACTGAATTTGGAGTCCCAGGTATTTTATTGGTATCCTCAGCGGACATGGTCATTGTAAAAGTATATGGATAAGTACTCAGGAATATAATAAAATTTATATAATTAATTAAAGAATAGAAAGAACGGAGCGGTGAGGAAAACCGAAAGTAAACTGACGTCGCTATGGAGGTAAGGTTAGTAAAGGAAAATGTATGGAAAAAGGGGGGTGTATGGAGGGGAGTATCGGCGGGAATAGCGATAAATAAACCCCTCACAGTATAGAGAGAAAGAGATTTGCGAACAGATAGTCAGAGAAAACATGGATATGGATATATATGGATAGATTATATATAGAGATACAGTACAGACCAAAAGTTTGGACACACCTCTCATTCAAAGAGTTTTCTTTATTTTCATGACTATGAAGGCATCAAAACTATGAATTAACACATGTGGAATTATATACATAACAAACAAGTGTGAAACAACTGAAAATATGTCATATTCTAGGTTCTTCAAAGTAGCCACTTTTTGCTTTGATCACTGCTTTGCACACTCTTGGCATTCTCTTGATGAGCTTCAAGAGGTAGTCCCCTGAAATGGTCTTACAACAGTCTTGAAGGAGTTCCCAGAGATGCTTAGCACTTGTTGGCCCTTTTGCCTTCACTCTGCGGTCCAGCTCACCCCAAACCATCTCGATTGGGTTCAGGTCCGGTGACTGTGGAGGCCAGGTCATCTGGCGCAGCACCCCATCACTCTCCTTCATGGTCAAATAGCCCTTACTTTCAAAGTTTCCCCAATTTTTCGTCTGACTGACTTTAATTTCTTAAAGTAATGATGGCCACTCGTTTTTCTTTATTTAGCTGCTTTTTTCTTGCCATAATACAAATTCTAACAGTCTATTCAGTAGGACGATCAGCTGTGTATCCACCTGACTTCTCCTCAACACCACTGATGGTCCCAACCCCATTTATAAGGCAAGAAATCCCACTTATTAAACCTGACAGGGCACACCTGTGAAGTGAAAACCATTTCAGGGGACTACCTCTTGAAGCTCATCAAGAGAATGCCAAGAGTGTGCAAAGCAGTAATCAAAGCAAAAGGTGGCTACTTTGAAGAACCTAGAATATGACATATTTTCAGTTGTTTCACACTTGTTTGTTATGTATATAATTCCACATGTGTTAATTCATAGTTTTGATGCCTTCAGTGTGAATCTACAATTTTCATAGTCATGAAAATAAAGAAAATTCTTTGAATGAGAAGGTGTGTCCAAACTTTGGATATATATATATATATATATATATATATGAATGAAACCGGACAGCACTCCAGATAAAAATAAGTGGTTTATTCACCCATGTGGTGTAGGCAACGTTTCAGCTCATACAAAGAGCTTGAAAAAGGCTCTTTGTATGAGCTGAAACGTTGCCTACACCACATGGGTGAATAAACACTTATTTTTATCTGGAGTGCTGTCCGGTTTCATATATATATATATATATATATATATATATATATATGAAACCGGACAGCACTCCAGATAAAAATAAGTGGTTTATTCACCCATGTGGTGTAGGCAACGTTTCAGCTCATACAAAGGCTGCTTGAAAAAGGCTCTTTGTATGAGCTGAAACGTTGCCTACACCACATGGGTGAATAAACCACTTATTTTTATCTGGAGTGCTGTCCGGTTTCATATATATATATATATATATATATATATATATATATATATATATGAAACCGGACAGCACTCCAGATAAAAATAAGTGGTTTATTCACCCATGTGGTGTAGGCAACGTTTCAGCTCATACAAAGAGCTTGAAAAAGGCTCTTTGTATGAGCTGAAACGTTGCCTACACCACATGGGTGAATAAACCACTTATTTTTATCTGGAGTGCTGTCCGGTTTCATATATATATATATATATATATATATATATAATATATGAAACCGGACAGCACTCCAGATAAAAATAAGTGGTTTATTCACCCATGTGGTGTAGGCAACGTTTCAGCTCATACAAAGGCTGCTTGAAAAAGGCTCTTTGTATGAGCTGAAACGTTGCCTACACCACATGGGTGAATAAACCACTTATTTTTATCTGGAGTGCTGTCCGGTTTCCTGTCTATTATACTGGGTAAGCAGCTATACCCTTGGACCTAGCACCCGCTATTCTTTTTGTCCAGTGCCGCCATTGTGTTTCATATATATATATATATATATATATATATATATATATACACACTGCTCAAAAAAATAAAGGGAACACTTAAACAACACAATGTAACTCCAAGTCAATCACACTTCTGTGAAATCAAACTGTCCACTCAGGAAGCAACACTGAGTGACAATCAATTTCACATGCTCTTGTGCAAATGGGATAGACAACAGGTGGAAATTATAGGCAATTAGCAAGACACCCCCAATAAAGGAGTGGTTCTGCAGGTGGTGACAACAGACCACTTCTCAGTTCCTATGCTTCCTGGCTGATGTTTTGGTCACTTTTGAATGCTGGCGGTGCTTTCACTCTAGTGGTAGCATGAGACGGAGTCTACAACCCACACAAGTGGCTCAGGTAGTGCAGCTTATCCAGGATGGCACATCAATGCGAGCTGTGGCAAGAAGGTTTGCTGTGTCTGTCAGTGTAGTGTCCAGAGCATGGAGGCGCTACCAAGAGACAGGCCAGTACATCAGGAGACGTGGAGGAGGCCGTAGGAGGGCAACAACCCAGCAGCAGGACCGCTACCTCCGCCTTTGTGCAAGGAGTAACAGGAGGAGCACTGCCAGAGCCCTGCAAAATGACCTCCAGCAGGCCACAAATGTGCATGTGTCTGCTCAAACGGTCAGAAACAGACTCCATGAGGGTGATATGAGGGCCCGACGTCCAAGGTGGGGGTTGTGCTTACAGCCCAACACCGTGCAGGACGTTTGGCATTTGCCAGAGAACACCAAGATTGGCAAATTCGCCATTGGCGCCCTGTGCTCTTCACAGATAAAAGCAGGTTCACACTGAGCACATGTGACAGACGTGACAGAGTCTAGAGACGCCGTGGAGAACGTTCTGCTGCCTGCAACATCCTCCAGCATGACCGGTTTGGCATTGGGTCAGTAATGTTGTGGGGTGGCATTTCTTTGGAGGGCCGCACAGCCCTCCATGTGCTCGCCAGAGGTAGCCTGACTGCCATTAGGTACCGAGATGAGATCCTCAGACCCCTTGTGAGACCATATGCTGTTGCGGTTGGCCCTGGGTTCCTCCTAATGCAAGACAATGCTAGACCTCATGTGGCTGGAGTGTGTCAGCAGTTCCTGCAAGACGAAGGCATTGATGCTATGGACTGGCCCGCCCGTTCCCCAGACCTGAATCCAATTGAGCACATCTGGGACATCATGTCTCGCTCTATCCACCAACGTCACGTTGCACCACAGACTGTCCAGGAGTTGGCAGATGCTTTAGTCCAGGTCTGGGAGGAGATCCCTCAGGAGACCGTCCGCCACCTCATCAGGAGCATGCATAGGCGTTGTAGGGAGGTCATACAGGCACGTGGAGGCCACACACACTACTGAGCCTCATTTTGACTTGTTTTAAGGACATTACATCAAAGTTGGATCAGCTTGTAGTGTGTTTTTCCACTTTAATTTTGAGTGTGACTACAAATCCAGACCTCCATGGGTTGAAAAATTTGATTTCCATTTTTTTATTTTTGTGTGATTTTGTTGTCAGCACATTCAACTATGTAATGAACAAAGTATTTCAGAAGAATATTTAATTAACTCAGAACTAGGATGTGTTATTTTTGTGTTCCCTTTATTTTTTTGAGCAGTGTATATATATATATATATATATATATATACACACATACATACATACATACATACACACACACTCACGTGTATTAGAGTGTAGAGCGAATTATACACTCACCTAAAGAACTAGGAACACCATACTAATACGGTGTTGGACCCCCTTTTGCCTTCAGAACTGCCTTAATTCTACGTTGCATTGATTCAAGAAGGTGCTGATAGCATTCTTTAGAAATGTTGGCCCATATTGATAGGCTAGCATCTTGCAGTTGATGGAGATTTGAGGGATGCACATCCAGGGCACGAAGCTCCCGTTCCACCACATCCCAAAGATGCTCTATTGGGTTGAGATCTGGTAACTGTGGGGGCCATTTTAGTACAGTGAACTCATTATCCTGTTCAAGAAACCAATTTGAAATGATTCGAGCTTTGTGACATGGTGCATTATCCTGCTGGAAGTAGCCATCAGAGGATGGATACATGTTCTCATTCTGTTTAGCCAAATTCGGACTCTACCATTTGAATGTCTCAACAGAAATCGAGACTCATCAGACCAGGCAACATTTTTCTAGTCTTCAACAGTCCAATTTTGGTGAGCTCGTGCAAATTGTAGCTTCTTTTTCCTATTTGTAGTGGAGATGAGTGGTACCCGGTGGGGTCTTCTGCTGTTGTAGCCCATCCGCCTCAAGGTTGTGCGTGTTGTGGCTTCACAAATGCTTTGCTGCATACCTCGGTTGTAACAAGTGGTTATTTTCAGTCAACGTTGCTCTTCTATCAGCTTGAATCAGTCGGCCCATTCTCTCTGACCTCTAGCATCCACAAGGCATTTTTGCCCACAGGACTGCCGCATACTGGATGTTTTTCCCTTTTCACACATTCTTTGTAAACCCTAGAAATGGTTGTGCGTGAAAATCCCAGTAACTGAGCAGATTGTGAAATACTCAGACCGGCCCGTCTGGCACCAACAACCATGCCACGCTCAAATTGCTTAAATCACCTTTCTTTCCCATTCTGACATTCAGTTTGAAGTTCAGGAGATTGTCTGACCAGGACCACACCCCCAAATGCATTGAAGCAACTGCCATGTGATTGGTTGACTAGATAATTGCATTAATGAGAATAGAACAGACCTTATATGACCTATTGCTCCATGTTGATTGGCTGTTTGTGAACACTGATTTACATATCTTATGTAAATTGTTCTGTTAACTGTTTGCTGCTGGGAGTAAAAAAGAAAGATCTTAAAGCATAATGGAGTCTCCTGCCTCGATATAAAATTGCACTTGTATATACTTTAACAAATAAATAGGAGAGGGATGTAGTCTTTGCATTTGTAACTCAATATACAAGACCTAACTAATATGACAGATTTATCGGTTGGAAATATCCACAAGGAATCCATGGCAGAAACCAGAGGCTGACGTTTGGATTTGGCCGCAGATCTACAGTTTGACATGCCACGGATCTGCATGCAGATTTAGCCACATTCAGTGATGCTAACTGTGATCTCCCCATTCATCTACATGGAGTCCACAGAAAGAAAAAACACGTCAATTCTTTTTTCTCTGATGTAGATTAGAAGTAGGGATGAGTGATTTTTACTTCGGATGAAAAATCCAAAGTCTATTTGCCATAAAAAAATAATAATTGTTTCAATACTGTAAGGAGCAGAGCACTCCGTACAGTATTAAAATGTATTGGCTCCGAAGAGCCGAAGTTATTACTTCACGAAATCTCACGAGACTTTCATAATAACTTCAGAAATTGTTTTATACTGTAAAAAAAACTATTTCCAGATCTCGGGTTCGGTTCCAGAGGTGCCTCGTTTGTGCGCTGCTTCCTCTTCAAGATTGTCATTATTTGAAAAGCGCCATTAATTTCTTGGTCTGTACATCAGGTTACACATACATAATATAAAAAATTACAATACAATAAAAATAAATCACCCTGCACGTCATCTCTCTTGCTCCGGCAGCGAAGGGCTAATTACAAGTGCTGTTTCCCATTCATCAATTGAAACCCCTTGCCACAACCACTTTAAGTAAAACCCTTTTACTTTGTTGCTGGTACTGGAAAAGGCTGCAGGTAGAGCAAGACACACAAGAGTGACCACCACTGCATTCACAGCTATGGGACAGGTGGAAATAGCTGAGCCAGCTATTTTTGTTTACTCCCCATAGCGGTGAATGAAAGTGGCCGTGGATATGAAGCTGCTCTACTTTCACTTTGGGGGCCCATCCTGGATATAGGAGTGGGTCCCAAAGGTGGGGCCCATACCCATCTGACATTTGTTGACATTGGGCAACTCCTTTAACCTTGTATGCCACAAAACTGGCTTACAAAAATCAGTTTTCATGTAAGTCCCTTTTTTGTGTCAAGATTTGTGACTATTTGACATTTCCCCCCACCCATACATCTACATCATGCAGCTGAACAGGTAGGAAGAGGAGCACATCAGAATAGCTCACAGCCAGTTGGCCAGTCACGTGATTGCAGACGGGATCATGGAATTGGCAGAACTAAGGAGGAGTAAGTACTCCTGAAAGTGTATTATCTCCACAGGGTAACTGAAAGAGCCATTTTATGTACAGGTCTAGGGAACCCCTTTAACATCTTCCCTGCAACCAGGATGTAACGTGATACATCCAGGTGAGCACCGACTTTGCTCGAACTTCCTAACTGAGTGCTGTGATACAAGAAGTGGTCACAGGCTCATGTCCCTGCATATCACGGACAGCGGAGACAATCAGGAGATGCCGACAAGGAGTCCAATCAGAGTGGTCCCTTGGCCAGCGATCGTTCTGAATTGGCTAGTCAAGTATAGACTACTGAATCAGAAGGCGCAAGTCCTCGAAAGTCTTCATAGTTCCTGTCTGGTGAAGCTGAGAGCTGTAAGGTGCAGCCCCCTGTACTACCGCTGCCCTCCCCTTTCCTCAAGCCACTCCCTCAGTGCTGCCCCTCTGCGGCCAGCCTTCCCGCTGCTGCAGACATAACAGTTGAAAATAAAAGTATGTGAACCCTTTGGAACGATATGGATTTCTGCACAAATTGGTCAAAAATGTGATCTGATCTTCCATCTAAGTCCACAACAATAGACAATCACAGTCTGCTATAAAGCTAATAACAAAGAATTAAATGTCACCATGTTTTAATAAAAACACCATGTAAGCATTCCCAGTGCAGGTGAAAAAAGTATGTGAACCCCTAGACTAATGACATCTCCGAGAGCCAATTGGAGTGAGGTGTCAGCCAACTGGAGTCCAATCAATGAGACAAGATTGGAGGTGTTGGTTACAGCTGCCCTGCCCTATAAAAAACACACACCAGTTCTGGGTTTGTGTCACGGCTGAGGATGGGGAAAACCCTCAGCCGTGCGATGACGGAGGATGGTAGTCACGTCTTGGCCAGAACCACAGAACTAGGGAGCAGGTCACCTCCTATTGCCTCCCTAATCTGACCCTAACTCCTAGCGACATGAGCCGACCTTGAAGGTAGGAGGACTCATGGTCTGGAACCTCGGGTCCCTACTTGCCCTCTTCCGGTCCCTACGCTAGGAGCTGGGTAGACTACCTGTTCCTCCTGGACATGGAGAAACAGGAGTCTAAAGATGGCCAAACTATAAAGACAGGGGAAACGGAAACAGTCATATGGCAATGGCAGGTAAGTGCAACTAGTACTAACACCCACCTGCCACAGACACAGGGCCTGGGACCCAAGTATCAATGCTGCTGTCCACAAACAAACAACAGAGCACACACACCACACAGGACACCAGGAAACCATACGCTGCAAAGAATAGACATGACACACAAACACATCCTCAAAACATTGTGTATAAACAATACATAACAATTTGTTTATGACCACAAGGGTGGCCCCCACTGGCAGATGGAAATACCAGGAGGGTTTCTCCAGCAAAGCATGGCTGAAAAACCCCTCAGCTTCAGATCTCCAAAGAGGCTTTATAGCCCAAAGTGGCCACACCCACACAGACACACACAGGAGAGGGAATTAACCCTTCCAACACTAACAGGGAGTGAAACCACTTAAAGGGGAAGTGTCCAAAAGCACATCACACTGTAGCTGTTACCGCAGGCAACGACATGGGTGGCAACCATGTCCTGGGAATCAGCCAGAAGGCCGAGACACTGCCACCACATGTACACATACCAAACGTTGCCACGGGCAGCCACAGTGAAGGGAGGTGTCACAGTGCACACCTAACATAAACCTAGTGCACACCAGACATACAAAGTGCATAACACACACACACCTAACAGAGAGGTTGCTAGGTGCAACCGCATGCACATTGCCGCAAGCTGCCTAGCACCAGCTCAGGCTGCTCTACTGCGACAATACCCAACTACTTGTTGCCCGCGGCAACCACAAGTGAGGCTACACACTAGCGGCCCTCACCTGTGGTTGAACAACTAAACCAGACCGCAGGCAACCGCATGCGGTAAAGCAGTCACGGCCATGACCATGGCCATGACAGTTTGCTTTTCACAAGAAGCATTGCCTGATGTGAATGATGCCTTGCACAAAAGAGCTCTCAGAAGACCTACGATTAAGAATTGTTGACTTGCATAAAGCTGGAAAGGGTTATAAAAGTATCTCCAAAAGCCTTGCTGTTCATCAGTCCACGGTAAGAAAAATTGTCTGTAAATGGAGAAAGTTCAGCACTGCTGCTACTCTCCCTAGGAGTGGCCATCCTGTAAAGATGACTGCGAGAGCACAGCGCAGACGGCTCAATGAGGTGAAGAAGAGGAATCCTAGAGTGTCAGCTAAAGACTTACAAAAGTCTCTGGCATATGCTAACCTCCCTGTTAGTGAATCTACGATACATAAAACAGTAAACAAGAATGGATTTCATGGGAGGATACCACAGAGGAAGCCGCTGCTGTCCAAAAAACCCCATTGCTGCACGTTTACAGTTTGCACAAGAGCACCTGGATGTTCCACAGCAGTACTGGTAAAATATTCTGTGTACAGATGAAACCAAGTCCATCTGTCCACCAGCTGAATCTCAACAGAAGATGGGTGTTGCAACAGGACCACGACCCAAAGCCTAAAAGTAAATCAACAACAGAATGGCTTAAACAGAAGAAAATACGCCTTCTGGAGTGGCCCAGTCAGAGTCCTGACCTCAACCCGATTGAGATGCTGTGGCATGAGCTTAAGAAAGCGATTCACACCAGACATCCCAAGAATATTGCTGAACTGAAACAGTTCTGTAAAGAGGAATGGTCAAGAATTACTCCTGACCATTGTGCACGTCTGATCTGCAACTACAGGAAACGTTTGGTTGAAGTTATTGCTGCCAAAAGGAGGTTCAACCAGTTATTAAATCCAGGGGTTCACATACTTTTTCCACCTGCACTGCGAATGTTTACATGGTATGTTCAATAAAAACATGGTAACATTTAATTCTTTGTGTGTTATTAGTTTAAGCAGACTGTGATTGTCTATTGTTGTGACTTAGATGAAGATCAGATCACATTTTATGACCAATTTGTGCAGAAATCAATATCATTCCAAAGGGTTCACATACTTTTTCTTGCAACTGTATGTATGGTGATGGCGGCAACTCAGCAACGGAGCCGCCGCCAACAGCAGCAGGTGTTAGCTGTAATATACAGCTGACTCTATGCTGCAATGGCTGAGCTTGGTGCTGGCCATTTAACCACTTAGATGCCACAGTCAGTAGCCACCTGCAGCATCCATGGGATTAACAGTAGAAGAGAACTCCCTCTCTCATCCATCGGGCCACCGCACTGCAGTGGCTCAATGGTTGCCATTGCAACTGGATGCCTTTCAAAAGGCATCCAGGATTGCCATGTATCTGATTTGTTGCCAAAATCAGGGAAATAAAAATTGCTATTTTTCCAAAATTTTCAGTAAATTTGTGATTTTTTTTATACATAAAAGGTAAAACATTAAAACACACATGAACAAGCTCCAGTAGTCAAGGCCAAATTTGTAAGCAGTAACAATATTAAACTCTTTTCACATGAATCATTCACCGCAATTAAAACATAACATTTATTAACCACCTCCCGTCCGCCCATGGACTATAAACGTCCGGGTTCTCTATTTCTGAATGGACGTTCCAGAACGTCTGTTCAGAAACTGCAGCTGCATGCTAATCGTGCAGCTGCTGATCGGGTTGCCCGCTGTCAGTGACAGCAGGGCAACCCAGAGAGAAGGCAGGGACAGTGCCCAGGTGTCCCTGCCTTCTGTATCGCTGCATACACAGCGCTCACCAAGCGATGTGCATACAGAGCAGGAAGCGCTATGCACTTCCTGTTCCGGCCCGGCGGTCATGTGATCGCCGGGACCGGAGAGTGCAGGAGCTGTGTGAGGTCTTTCAGAGACCTCGATCAGCCCTGCACTGAGGCTGTACAGCGCTGTATTGCGCTGTACAGCCTCTCTGGGGGGTGTATTTCACCTGTAACTGGGGCTACTATGTCAGCCCCCAGGTACAGGAGAAATTAACAGGAAAAAAAAAATATATAAAAATAAAAATAAATAAATAAGTGAAGTAAATGTCCCCCAGAGGTCTTGTATGACCTTATGGGGGACAAAAAAGTGTAAAATAAAAAATAAAAAGGTTTTACATATAAAAGAAAAAAAAAAAGTTAAAAATAGAAAAAATAAAATAGACATATTTGGTATTGCCGCATCCGTGACGGTCGGCTCTATAAATATATCATTTAATCGACCCAGTCCGATAAACACCATAAAAATAAATAACTGTAAAAAAAAGCCATTTTTGTCACCTTACATCACAAAAAGTGCAACACCAAGTGATCAAAAAGGCGTATGTCCCACAAAATAGTACCAATAAAACCGTCACCTCATCCCGCAAAAAATTAGCGCCTACATAAGAAAATCTCTCAAAAAATAAAAAAAAACTATAGCTCTTAGAACATGGAGACACTAAAACATCATTTTTTTGGTTTCAAAAATGCTATTATTGTGTTAGGCTACTTTCACACTTGCGTTCGGGGTTCCGCTTGTGAGTTTCGTTTGTAGGCTCTCACAAGCGGCCCTGAATGGATCCGTACTGCCCCAATGCATTCTGAGTGGATGCGGATCCGCTCAGAATGCATCAGTTTGGCACCGTTTGGCCTCCGTTCCGCTCAGCAGGCGGACACCCGAACGCAGCTTGCAGTGTTTTCGTGTCCGCCTGGCCGTGCGGAGCCAAATGGATCCGTCCAGACTTACAATGCAAGTCAATGGGGACGGATCCGTTTGACGTTGACACAATATGGTGCAATTGCAAACGGATCCGTCCCCCATTGACTTTCAATGTAAAGTCAGGAGTCCCTATTAATATACCATCAGATCGGAGTTTTCTCCAATCCGATGGTATATTTTAACTTGAAGCGTCCCCATCACCATGGGAACGCCTCTATGTTAGAATATACCATCGGATTTGAGTTAGATCGTGAAACTCAGATCCGACAGTATATTCTAACACAGAGGCGTTCCCATGGTGATGGGGACGCTTCAAGTTAGAATATACTAAAAGAACTGTGTACATGACTGCCCCCTGCTGCCGGGCAGGTGGGCAGTCCTCCCCCCCTGTTTTTAACTCATTGGTGGCCAGTACGGCCGCCCCCCCGTTTTTTAAGTCATTGATGGCCAGTGCACCGGACCCCCCTCCCCCCCTAATTAAAATGACCGATCCCCCATCATTGGTGGCAGCGGAGAGTTCCGATCGGAGTCCCAGTTTAATCGCTGGGACTCCGATCGGTAACCATGGCAACCAGGACACTACTGCATTCCTGGCTGCCATGGTTACTTAGCAATTTTAGAAGCATTATACTTACCTGCGATGTCTGTGACCGGCCTGGCGCTCCTCCTACTGATAAGTGAAAGGTCTGTGCGGCGCATTGCCTATAGCACAGACCTTTTACTTACCAGAGGAGTTAAAAACAGGGGGGGGGGGGGTCATGTACACAGTTCTTTTAGTATATTCTAACTTGAAGTGTCCCCATCACCTGTGTTAGAATATACTGTCGGATCTGAGTTTTCACAAAGTGAAAAATCTGATCTGAAAAAAACATTTATGCAAACGGATCCGTTCTGAACGGATGTAAGCGTTTGCATTATAGGAGCGGATCCGTCTGTACAGACACCAGACGGATCCGCTCCGAACGCAAGTGTGAAAGTAGCCTTAAAGTGAAATAATAAAAAAAAAAATAAAAAAAAAAGAAGTATACATATTAGGTATCGCCACGTCCGTAACAATCTGCTCTATAAAAATGTCACTTGACTGAACCCCTCAGGTGAACGCTGTAAAAATAAATAAAAACTGTGCTAAAACAACCAATTTTTTGGTCACCTTGCCCCATAAAGTGTTATAATGAATGATCAAAAAAATCATATGTACCCAAAAATAGTACCAATAAAACTGTCACCTTATCCCCTAGTTTCCAAAATGGGATCACTTCTTGGGAGTTTCTACTGTAAGGGTGCATCAGGGGGGCTTCAAATGGGACATGGCATCTAAAAACCATGTGGAGTTCCTTTTCTTCTGCGCCCTGCCGTGTGCCCATACAGCAGTTTATGACCACATGTGGGGTGTTTCTGTAAACCGCAGAATCTGGGTAATAAATATTGAGTTTTGTCTGGCTGTTAACCATCGATGTGTTAAAGAAAAAATTGGATTAAAATGGAAAATCTGCCAAAAAAGTGAAATTTAAAAATTTGTTCTCCATTTTCCTTTAATTCTTGTGGAACGCCTAAAGGGTTAACAAAGTTTGTAAAATCGGTTTTAAGTAACTTGAGTGGTGTAGTTTCTACAATGGGGTCATTTATGGGGGTATCCACTATGTAGGCCCCACAAAGTGACTTCAGACCTGAACTGGTCCTTAAAAAGTTTTGGCAATTTTCTTAAAAATTTGAAGAATTGCTTCTAAACTTCTAAGCCTTCTAACATCCTAAAAAAATTAAATGACATTTCCAAAATGATGCCAACATAAAAGTAGACATATGGGGAATGTTAAGTAATAAATATTTTATGAGGTATCACTTTCTGTTTTAAAAGCAGAGAAATAGAAATTTAGAAAATTGCGAATTTTTCAAAATTTTTGGTAAAGTTGGGATTTTTTCATAAATAAAAGGTTAAATATATTGACTCAAATTTATGACTATCATGAAGTACAATGTGTCACGAGAAAACAATCTTTGAATGACTTGGATAAGTAAAGGCGTTCCAAAGTTATTACCACACAAAGTGAGATGTCAGATTTGCAAAATTAGGCCTGGTCAGGAAGGGGGCAAATGGCCCAGATGGGAAGTGGTTAATATATTGTTAAAAGGCCCAAAAATATTTTTAAAACAAAGGCAAGGACACACCAAAATAATCATAAATCAATGCGACCTCTGACTGCCCTCAGAACAGTGCAAAATCCTATAGGCAAAGGACAGGAGGAAGGATAGAGTGAAAAGACAGGGGTACTGGAACGCTGCCCCTATGTATCCCTAGAGACTCTCACTGGTAGTACTCCCTCTCTAAACTTCCCCTTACTGTCCCTTAATTAGGCAACAGTGACTGCCCAGTTTCGTCAAGAAAAAAAGGAAACAAAAGGGAAGATATGGTAATCCAAAAAGTGACTCAATGGTACCAGGTGCAATTATGCTATATTGTCCCGACGCGTTTCATTGGCATCCGCCAAATCATCAGGGGACCAGTTTACAAATAATCAGAACTTCCTATGAATGCCTAATAAAGCTCCTGAAAAAAATGTGGTGGTCACATCCAAAATATATCAAGAGTACATATAAAACTACTTAGCTTTCCCATGGTGCATTATTGTGATTCAGCTGTAGTCATATCAGCGGTCCTGCGTGTGGCAGCACCTATAAGCAACATCCTGCAGTGGCAGCAACACCTAAAAAACATATCAACTCAAATTCACCACCAACATGAAGTGCTAAGTTTCACGAGAAAACACAGTCTTAGGATCGCTTGGATCCGTAAAAGCATTCCAGAGTTATTACCAGATAAAAAGTGACACATGTTAGATTTGAAAAATGGGTCTTCGGCATTTGTTCCAAACTGGCTTTTGCTGGAAGGGGTTTAAGGTGTCTGCAGCCCCAGAAAATGCATGATATCTGTACTGATGTACCCTGTATCAATGGAATTTCAATACAGTTGGACTTTTTCTTCTACCCTAGAGCTGGATCAGTACTTAACATTTCCTTGCTTTAAACCATGTCTGAGACATTCACGCTTCTTCGCAAAAATACAGAGATCCTTGACAGGTGCTCCTTAAATCTAGTTGTACATTTTCCACTCAAAAATATGTAGTTGCTTATTTCAGCTGTTGTACCCCATTGACTCTTTCACTTGACCACACAAAACAATATATTCAAGAGAAAACTCTGAAAATTGTTACCAGGACAACTGACTGCTCACAAAAGCAGCACCGTTCTGCAAGTCATTGTAGTCACCTCTTCTAAAACATTTCATTTTCCTTTGTGTAATGGCACATTGAACGTGTATTAGAGTGTAGAGCGAATTATACACTCACCTAAAGAATTAGGAACACCATACTAATACGGTGTTGGAACCCCTTTTGCCTTCAGAACTGCCTTAATTCTACGTGGCATTGATTCAACAAGGTGCTGATAGCATTCTTTAGAAATGTTGGCCCATATTGATAGGATAGCATCTTGCAGTTGATAGAGATTTGAGGGATGCACATCCAGGGCACGAAGCTCCCGTTCCACCACATCCCAAAGATCCTCTATTGGGTTGAGATCTGGTGACTGTGGGGGGCATTTTAGTACAGTGAACTCATTGTCATGTTCAAGATACCAATTTGAAATGATTCAAGCTTTGTGACATTGTGCATTATCCTGCTGGAAGTAGCCATCAGAGGATGGATACATGTTCTCATTCTGTTTACGCCAAATTCGGACTCTACCATTTGAATGTCTCAACAGAAATCGAGACTCATCAGACCAGGCAACATTTTTCTAGTCTTCAACAGTCCAATTTTGGTGAGCTCGTGCAAATTGTAGCTTCTTTTTCCTATTTGTAGTGGAGATGAGTGGTACCCGGTGGGGTCTTCTGCTGTTGTAGCCCATCCGCCTCAAGGTTGTGCGTGTTGTGGCTTCACAAATGCTTTGCTGCATACCTCGGTTGTAACAAGTGGTTATTTCAGTCAACGTTGCTCTTCTATCAGCTTGAATCAGTCGGCCCATTCTCCTCTCCCCCCCCCCCCCCCCCCCCCCCCCCCCCCCCCCCCCCCCCCCCCCCCCCCCCCCACCCCCCGCATCCACAAGGCATTTTTGCCCACAGGACTGCCGCATACTGGATGTTTTTCCCTTTTCACACCATTCTTTGTAAACCCTAGAAATGGTTGTGCGTGAAAATCCCAGTAACTGAGCAGATTGTGAAATACTCAGACCGGCCTGTCTGGCACCAACAACCATGCCACGCTCAAAATTGCTTAAATCACCTTTCTTTCCCATTCTGACATTCAGTTTGAAGTTCAGGAGATTGTCTTGACCAGGACCACACCCCTAAATGCATTGAAGCAACTGCCATGTGATTGGTTGACTAGATAATTGCATTAATGAGAAATAGAACAGGTGTTCCTAATAATTCTTTAGGTGAGTGTATATATTCCCTGTATGGCCATGTATATATTGGCCAGTATGGTCCCAGGGATGTGTATGTATATATATATATATATATATATATATACACACACACATACATATACACACACACATACACACCCAGTTGCAAGAAAAATAATGTGAACCCTTTAGAATGATATGGATTTCTGCACAAATTGGTCATAAAATGTGATCTGATCTTTATCCAAGTCACAACAATAGACAATCACAGTCTGCTTAAACTAATAACACACAAAGAATTAAATGTTACCATGTTTTTATTGAACATACCATGTAAACATTCACAGTGCAGGTGGAAAAAGTATGTGAACCCTTGGATTTAATAACTGGTTGAACCACCTTTGGCAGCAATAACTTCAACCAAACGTTTCCTGTAGTTGCAGATCAGACGTGCACAATGGTCAGGAGTAATTCTTGACCATTCCTCTTTACAGAACTGTTTCAGTTCAGCAATATTCTTGGGATGTCTGGTGTGAATCGCTTTCTTAAGGTCATGCCACAGCATCTCAAATCGGGTTGAGGTCAGGACTCTGACTGGGCCACTCCAGAAGGCGTATTTTCTTCTGTTTAAGCCATTCTATTGTTGATTTACTTCTATGCTTTGGGTCGTTGTCCTGTTGCAACACCCATCTTCTGTTGAGCTTCAGCTGGTGGACAGATGGACTTAAGTTCTCCTGCAAAATATCTTGATAAACTTGGGAATTCATTTTTTCTTCGATGATAGCAATCCGTCCAGGCCCTGTCGCAGCAAACCAGCCCCAAACCATGATGCCCCCACCACCATACTTCACAGTTGGGACTTTGGTTTCATCTGTCCACAGAATATTTTGCCAGTACTGCTGTGGAACATCCAGGTGCTCTTGTGCAAACTGTAAACGTGCAGCAATGTTTTTTTTGGACAACAGTGGCTTCCTCGGTGGAATCCATTCTTGTTTAGTGTTTTACGTATCGTAGATTCGCTGACAGGGATGTTCGCATATGCCAGAGACTTTTGTAAGTCTTTAGCTGACACTCTAGAATTCTTCTTCACCTCATTGAGCAGTCTGCGCTGTGCTCTTGCAGTCATCTTTACAGGATGGCCACTCCTAGGGAGAGTAGCAGCAGTGCTGAACTTTCTCCATTTACAGACAATTTTTCTTACCGTGGACTGATGAACTGCAAGGCTTTTGGAGATACTTTTATAACCCTTTCCAGCTTTATGCAAGTCAACAATTCTTAATCGTAGGTCTTCTGAGAGCTTTTTTGTGCAAGGCATCATTCACATCAGGCAATGCTTCTTGTGAAAAGCAAACCCAGAACTGGTGTGTGTTTTTTATAGGGCAGGGCAGCTGTAACCAACACCTCCAATCTCATCTCATTGATTGGACTCCAGTTGGCTGACACCTCACTCCAATTAGCTCTCGGAGATGTCATTAGTCTAGGGGTTCACATACTTTTTCCACCTGCACTGGGAATGCTTACATAGTGTGTTCAATAAAAACATGGTAACATTTAATTCTGTGTGCTATTAGTTTAAGCAGACTGTGATGGTCTATTGTTGTGACTTAGATGAAGATCAGATCACATTTTACGACCAATTTGTGCAGAAATCCATATCATTCCAAAGGATTCACATACTTTTTCTTGCAACTGTATATATATGGAGATGTGTGTATGCCCCGTATATAGCACACATCTTTATATACATTCAGGTCCATAAATATTGGGACATCGACACAATTCTAACATGTTTGGCTCTATACACCACCACAATGGATTTGAATTGAAACTAACAAGATCTGCTTTAACTGCAGACGGTCAGCTTTAATTTGAGGGTATTTTCATCCAAATCAGGTGAACGGTGTAGGAATTACAACAGTTTGCATATGTGCCTCCCACTTGTTAAGGGACCAAAAGTAATGGGACAGAATAATAATCATAAATCAAACTTTCACTTTTTAATACTTGGTTGCAAATCCTTTGCAGTCAATTAAAGCCTGAAGTCTGGAACGCATAGACATCACCAGACACTGGGTATCAGTCTAGAGGTATACTGTATGGCACAGTGTATGCTATATGTGTATAACAAACATATTTTACATGAAAACGTACAATTACTTGGCTTGGCCCTTGGGGATTTCGGACACCACTTCAACACTTGGCCGGGGGCTCGGTGGAGCTGATGTTGTTTTTTATCCTAATGAGAAAGATTTCATAATAAGGATTTGGAGGGGCAGAGTGATAGCAGAGCAGGGATAGGCTGGTGCTGCTGCTACTAAGGGGGTCATACCATGGAGTAATAAAGCCCACCAGAATGCCCCCTACAGTAGAAATAATTCTCCTTATAATGTGACAGTTCAAAAAATACCCCCTTTTAATGCCCCCAGTTGAGCTAATGTGCCCCCATAATGTGCCAGTATAAAATACCCCTATATAATTATGTCCAGTTTTGGCCACTTCAAAGTACAAAGGATCAATAAAGATCCTCTGCCTTTTGATAACATCTCCGGTAGCGCCGGAGAGGTTATGCATAACAGGGATAGGAGAACAAAGAGCTTCCCTGCCCCTGTATGCCGCCTACCTCCGGCACTGTAATTACAGTGGCAGAGGTATGCGATATCTCCACAGGCGGGAAGATCAAAGGATCCCCCCCGCCTGGGAGCGCGATGATGTCATATCACCGCGCTAGCCCACGTGGACCACATGCAGCGCGGTTAAACGGGAGAGAGTGCCGCAGGGTTTTAATATACCACAGCGCTCTGCACTCGAACAGTCTATTCCCTGCACTCCCCCTCCAGATGCCAGGAGAGCGCGTGCGGCGCTCAGAGAGTCACCCCCCCTGACTACCTGGAAGCGCAGGCCAGAATTACAGGCTGCGCTGCAGAGAGACCTCTACCATCCCATAGAAGGAGGAAGCCTCCCCCAGATTAAGGAGAGCGCGTGCGCGCTCAGAAGGAGCTGAGTCCCGACTTACCTCCCAGTACAGAGACCGAGGAGGCAGGCTGCGCTGTGTTAGAGGCAGGAAAACAGGAAGAGCCCAGACAGCGCTGAGAAAGCCTCTGCAGCTGGCTAAGTATCGCTTTCCCTGCCTTCTCCTGAACCCCTGCTGCCCTGTACCCCTGCTCCATATTAACCGCTGCAGCCCCAGCCTTCCCCATTAACCTCTTCACTGCTGCTGGCCTGAACCTCTACTGCAGTAACTCAGAGAAGCAGATTAACCCCTGCCATACCAGGTGTTAACCCTTCCTTGGGTTAACCCTTGCCCTGCAGTTTACCCTGTTAACCCCTTTGCTGGACTGATCCTGCCCAGCAGAGCCCATTCCGCAGAGTCCCTGTACCCCAGTACTCTGCCTTGATTACCCCTGCATTAACCCTTGCAGTGCCACCATTGCGTATAAACCCCTTGTATCCCGTAGGGACAGTGAGTAGCCAGGTGGTGGGTTGCTGATATACGTATGAATGTATGCAAGTGTAAATGTATAGTTAGTGTGTGGGGTGGAATTGGAATTGTGTAGTGTAGTTAGGATTGTATTGTGTTTATTGTAATGCTATTATTGTATTGCGGTTATAACCATTGATTATATATATATATATATATATATATATATATATATATATATATAGCGTAATAGATTGTATTTGTGTAATAAATATTTCTTTATTCATATCATACAGTGTATAGTGTTTTAGTGACCGCCGTAGTATAGGGTTCAGTGGAGTGAATAGGCAACATAGGTAGTTAGGCAATTAGCTAGCTAACATAGTTAGCTTTTCTATTTTATAGTATAAATAGGCGGAGTCATCACTACACAACTGACGCCTATTTATGAATATTAATTATTGAGATTATCCAGAATATCAATAATTAATATTTCCTTTAACAGAGGATACTGCATATGTATAGGTGATAATATTTAGGTAATCTATGAATATTGGGGTAGGACTTGTGGACAGGTGAATGAAACAATCTCCCCAAGATAGAAAGTGTAGTGGAGGTATGGCAAGCCAATTGAGATCAAACACCAGCAGACTTTACTCCATAGCGATGAACAAGCATGGCTATCACAAATCACTAGGATCATAGGGTATAGTACATAAAACATTTTAGTTCAGTAGATGCAGATAGTGGTCTTCTACACTTTTACTCCTCGGCCAAGTGGACCGTTGGGCAGGGGTATACATGCAAACTTAGGTGGGAGCGGCTGGTTTAGCTCAGTGCCTAGACTTCCTGCACCTCTCTGAGGTGTGCTCGCTCACTCTGTCCACTGCACTGCAGTCATGGGTGACTACTTCCTGATGCCCTTCTAGTCACACCCTCACACTTCCCTACTATAGTGTGACCCTCTATGCAGGCCTCCAACAGGGCATTATTGGGCTAGTCAGTCGTCTTGCACATCACTTTGACACACCATCACACACTAGTGGCTGGAGATAACATTTATTATAAGTTCCCAAAACTCACTTCTACCTCCTAGTGGTGTCACTATTTCAGACTTTACCTAGTAGCCTGTTAGTTCACCTGGATACAAGATAAGATATGGTTGGGCATGGAGACATGCAGGTTGTGTATGGTATCCTGTGGCTACATTTTCCCACAGATGCTGGCAGCTGGGCGTGTAGAACATGCACATTCATAGGTTGCTGAAGCTGGCATCCCAGCTGGTCCCATAAATGCTCAGCTACCGATAAATGTGCTGACCGAGCAGGCCAGAGAAATGTTGCAATCTAGCTGAGGCATTCCTGTGAAACCCTTGCTGTGCGTGAGCATTATCCTGCAGAAAAAAAGTCATTTGGAAGCCCTGCCATGAAAGGCAACACACGTGACCATAGGGTATCCTGCAGATACTACATCGCTGAGCTGTTAGTGTCTCTCACATCTCCACTAGGGGTGACCGATTCTTGTATGCAATGGCTCCTCAGATGATCACATCAGCAGTTGGGGTAGTATGTTGATTTACAGCAAAAACAGGAGTGAAGAGCTCACCAAAATGCACCTAGAGGTACACTACCAAAAAGTACCCTCTGAGAGTCTTTTTATAGGGCAGCAGGGGAAGCACTTTTACAGCTTCTTGTCTAATCAGACCACACCTGTAATCATTTACACATCTGCCTGAGACATTACTGCAAGCTGAGTTTTGCAGCAATACGAAATTTCTATCTGGGTGCGTTACTTTTTTGTGAGTATGTGCGAGGCATTAGAATTGTAGCATGGATGCTATAGCTCCATGCTATCCTCTATGGAGGATAGAACAGCGTAAAATAGTCATTATCAAATCAATTTGCTCTTGATATAGTTTATATTGTGCCGTTTATACTCCGTATACTGTAGGTGACAAGTCCAGTTTAAAGGACATGTCGATCTGTGATAGCAAGTTTTTTCAAGGTTGGCCATCTTAGATTTATGTTTGTAAGCAACTCTTTATCATTATCACAGAGAGCACTGAACAGTGGAGCTAGACATACTTGTAAAGGCTTTATCGAGAAACAATTTATTTTATTCTGGCTTTCCAAGGACAGTTCAGCAGAAACCTGCATAGATTATTTATATTTACAGATCTAAGAGGGGTATAGAAGTAAGCATGAACCTGAAGCCCTGTTGGCATTTTCTTTCTTGTTGCATTACAACCTGGAAATAAAATAGGTACCTCCAAACTTTTTAAAAGCCCACCCAAGAGTGCACATTAACAGCAGTGTACATAGCAGGAAAATTTTACACAAGCCGAATGCAACTCAGTTATGCCCCCATCCCGCTTAGCGCCCCTTTCACAATAGAATGCTTTCTTGGTGTCCCTTCACTGTAGTCATTCTCCCTTAGTGCCTGGCACAGTAGCTATGCCCCAGTGACCTCTCACAGTGAGAGTGCCCCCACAAAGTAGAATGCCCTCTCAATTCCCCCACCTTAGTGCAGAATGCCCCCTTAGTGTCCCTTTCACAGTTAAATGCTCCCTTAGTGCCCTTACATTGTTATGTCCCCTGTGCTGGCCCCTTATAATAGAGTTACACTTTGGTGCCCTCTAGCAATAGTGCTGCCCCTTACAACAACGTGCCTCCTCACAATAGTGAAGCCCCTGTAGTTTTAATAAAATAAAAAGTAATACTCAGGACACAGATCCAGTTGAAATCAGGACTTGCCACAGCCCTCCGGGGACTACGAGACAGCAGCCTGTACTGTTGGATCTGGAATAGCTGAGAGTATGCATATGTTTTCACCCCCTTTTGCAATGATACCCCTAAATAAGGTCTAGCACAACCAGTTAATTCCAAAGTCATATAATTAGCTAAAAACGGTCCCACTGTGTGCCATCAATGTCACATGATATGAGTAAAAATACACCTGGCCTGAAAGGCCCTTAAGTCTGCAACACTACAAAGTAAGCAACATTAAAGGGGTTTTCTTGTTTGTATCAATCATTTCTAAAAGTCATAATTTTGTAATGCACTTTTAACCTTTATTGCTCCCATCTTTCCGGTCTGGGCTGCAGTCACATGACCTTGTCCATGCACCTCTTTCTTATTTCCTGTCAGGGGGGGGGGGGGGGGAACTAACTCTCCTGTGAGGAGACTTCTAGGCCATACATGCTCCTCTGGAATATTAAGCGCTCATTTGCATTTCTTATTTCCTGTGATGTTATGTCCATACAGGGGCAGTGATGGGGGGGGTGTCTATGTAACTAGCAGGAGTGAGGGAGCTGTAAACTAGCTGCGTGTGGTTAGTGGTAGTGCTAGAGCTGAGGTAGAGAAAGGAGAAATGCATCATGGGTTTGGTTTAATACATTAACACAAAGTGATCCTGGAAAACTCCTTTAAGGCCAAAAACTCTCAAAACGGGTCAGAGATAAAGCTGTGGAGAAATGTAGATCAGGGTTAGGTTACAATAAGAATTTTTATTTATATAGCGCCAACAACAGTGCTTTACAAGGGTTCAAGTACAAATGAAATCATACATTATATAGTAACAAAACAGTCTACAATTAAAACAAGAGGAGTGAAGGCCCTGCCCGCAAGATCTTACAATCTATGAGGAGATAAAGTGCATGTTTTGTACAATGGGCCGGCCATAACAACACACTAGGGGAGTAGATATAAGGTTGCATAAGTAAACCACCAGCCAATATCTCTAGTACTTCTGAGTGCAAGGGATGTGGATATTTGACGATGGATCAGGTTCACAAGAATGATGATGGTAGGGGTGAATGGAGAATAGTTAGATTAGGGGATGTGATATGCCACCCTGAAAAGATGTGTTTTTAGGTAGCGCCTAAAACTGTAAGAAGTTGGATTTTAACTTAATTACTTGGCGTAGGACCTTCCAGAGAACTGGTGCAGATCAAGAGAAGTCTTGGAGACAGGAGTGGGAGGTTCGTCTTATGGTGGATGTTAGTCGTAAATCATTTGCAGAGCGTAGAGCATGGGTAGGGTGCTAGAGATGAGGGAGGAGATATGGGGGGGGGGGGGTGACACACTGTGGAGAGCTTTGTGGATGAGAGGGAGAAATTTAAATTGAATCCTGTACTGTATAGGTAACAACTGGCATAGGATGGAGGCATATGAGTAGTGGTTAGACAGATAGATGAGCCTGGCTGCTGCATTCAGGATAGACTGGAGAAGGAGGATACCAATTAATGACTTACAGTATAAAATCCCAAATTTGAGCAATTAAATCTATGATACAACTACAAACTTGACAAGAGAAAGCTGCCCATCAAAACTTAGACTGGGCAAGGAGGGCACTAATCAGATATTCAACAGACACCAGCTATAGCACTAAAGGAGCTCTAGAGGTACCCAGCAAAGATGGAAGTATCTGCCCACCGAGTGGGGCTCTATAGTAGAGTGTACAGAAAAAAAAGCCATTGCTTAAAGAAATAAAATGGAAAAATATGTTTGAAGTCTGCCAAACAGCATGTGATAGACTCTCCCAACACTTTCCACCACCCCAAGAACAGCGTTCCCACAGTGAACCATGGTGGTGGCAGCATCATACTGCTTTTTATCAGCAGGAGCTTCAAAACTAGTCAGGATTAAAAGAAAAATGGTTGTTAATAAATGCAGAGCAATTCCTGTGGAAAACCTGTTTCAGTCTGCCAGAAATGTGAAACTTTGCCGGAGGTGCACCTTCCAGCAGGACAGTGACCCTAAATATACTGCTAAAGCTACACTGGAGAAGTTTAAAGGGGTTTTAGTGCTACATAAAGTGCTATATTCAGGATGCAAACAAACCAGAGTCATTTAGTTGCATGGTGAAAATAACTCAGGAAGAGTCTAAATTGAAAAAGAAAGCACGGGGATGATGCACATGAGGTAAGCAACTACTAGAGCATTTCTGTTAAAAACCATAGTAATCCTGGAAAACCCCTTTACAGGGGTTGTCTAGCCCCATAAATTGTAACCCCCCTATCCTACACTGCTGGACCTATCTAATAAAGCAAATGGATGGGGGTCACATGCAACGCTGCAGTCATTGGCTGCAGGAACTAATACGACCCCCGTCCATTCTCAATTTTTACTTTAGTTGCTGGAAGTCCGGAGAAAACAGTACTGGACCCTAGGAGCCGGAACCAAGTGTCAGGGACCCAACAGGTCCTGTAGATTGGGGGTTTAAAAAATTGATAAGGAGCTGGGTAACCCCAACAGAAAGTTGTTTTCATACTATTTACTGCATTTTACAGATGTGTCCACCCTTACATTTTCTTTAGTTTGTTTATAAACACCAATTTCTCACTAAACAAATTAGATACTTCACATCAAGTTAGCAAAGTCCTTGACAGGCTGTTATTCGCATCACAACCACTGGGTGGCCATACATAGACATGACATATATATCACCCAACAAAGTATCATAAAATCATGTTTTTTTTTTTTTAAAGCTGGCCATCTCTTCCCACATATCTCAGGATATGTTAAACCAAGAGAAAAGGTACGGAAGGACACATCTGTATTAGTAGCTGACCCTTCAACTGAGCCTATAAGATATATACTCATCTATCAGTATTTCGAACAGATGTTTTAACATTTGAACATATTTTATGGAGTCTAAACTTGCAGCATCTATTATGAAGTCATTCCAGAGCTGTACTGATTGTCGAGCCAGCCCAACCTTGTTTGCAAATAATCTGTTTAAAATCATGGAAAGGGAGAAAAATGCAATTTTGGGGGTGCTATATATGGGAACTTTGACTGGGCCATTTCTAGCAGTGGCACCCTATATGGTGCAATACAGTCTAGCTTTGGAAATGTATATGGGGCTACATTCTAGCTGAGGCACAGATTATCGAGAAATTCTCTGGCTGGGGGACTAAATATCAAGGCAAACTCTTTAGCAAAAGCTTTCTTGATGGACATGGAAGGGACGTGATTGCGCACCGTCGCGCTCTCCCTCCTCCAACGCCGAAGGGTTACTACCGGCTCACCTCCGCTGCCATGTAGCGAACGCCTTGCTCGATCGAGGATACCAAGAGCCTGAATCTGTGCCGACCTATTTGCTGTGCCTGCTGAATTGTTTCGCGGACACAGGACCGCTTGTTTGCTGTGGGAGGTGAAAGTGCAAGTGCAGATGTCATGAACACTGTCTCCCTCCCTCCCCCGTCGTTTGCATCCTGTGCCGTACCTTGTGGCGCTTCCTCCGTGTGCTGCGTCCTCTGTGTGCCGCCTGGCTGGTTGGACTGGATGATTTGTTGTCCGGCTGGCTCCCTGTTTCGGTGTCAGACCTGTGGGGTCTCCGGGCTCTCTGTCTGTCTCCGGCTTCCTGTCTCCCCAAGCCCATTGCTGTGTGGACTGGGTGTGAATACCGGCGGCTTATCTGCATTGCTTTTCTGGACTGGTGCTGGGATCTGAATCAGACTGTGAAGACCGTGGATGGGCGAGATCTAACCTGTTTGCCCCCGCCCCCGTTGTGTTTTTCTTTTTGCTTGTGTTTTTCGGCTTTCCTTACTTGCTCATTTAACCACAGTTTTTAGTTTGTTTTTTAACCCTTATTACCGAGTTTTTTCAACTAATAACTTATACTAACCTCCTGTTATTGTTTATTTGGAAACCAAGGGAAAGAGGGAAAAGAAAAAAGGGAAGTAGGGGTGGGAAGGAAATAAAAAATAAAAATAAAAAAAAATAATCAATAGATAAAAGGGGGGTGGGGAGGGGGTAAGGAGAAAAAAAATATAAAAATAAATAAATATAATAAAACCCCCATTGAACCCATATTGGTTGGCTATAATGGATGACCATCAGCTTATTAAAAAACAAATAACCTCCTTTTGGGAGATCAACTACCCCTCAGCTGGTATTGGTTGTGTATGGGATACTTTGAAGGCCTATATGAGGGGGCTGTTTATCAGCAATATCTCTGCATTGAGAGGATCATTCAAGAGAAGAGAGAAGGAATTAACTAATTTAGTAGCTAGTACTACGGAGCAGTTTATCACCCAGAAGACGGAACAAAATAGAGAAAAAAATGCAGAAAGCCAGTCAGAATGGTCTTTCTTTTCCAGTTCTGTCAGAAAGCCAGAGGATCCTCCTGGAGAGGGAGATTACCGTCCAGGAGATCCATTTGGCCCTTGGGTCAATATCGGGTAGTTCATCCCCGGGGCTGGATGGCCTTCCATATGAATTCTACAGGAAATATGGGGATATAGTCCTCCCGTATCTTTCAGAAGTATTTACAAAGGGGTTGCAGGGAGAGGGCCTCCCGACCTCCATGTATGAAGCACTGATAGTTCTAATTCTAAAAAAAGATTAAGATTTTTTGGAGATGGGTGCTTATAGACCTATTTCTTTACTTAACACTGATATTAAGCTGCTCTCCAAGGTCCTGGCCAATAGACTTTCCAAGGTGATCAAATCGTTAATTCACCCAGACCAAAATGGGTTTATGCCTGGGAGGGGTACCCATTATAATATACAGTGGCGTAGGGATCGCCATAGCAACCATAGCAGTGGCTATGGGGCCCTACGCCACTGGGGGCCCGTCCGGGCCGCCTTCTGTTGATTATTTTTTTTTTTATTTACACACACACACACCACACACAGGCAGCCAGGCCCGAGCCGCGGACCGCCCGCCCACTACACTAGACTAGTGTAGTGGGCGGGGCGCGGGCGGTCTGTAGCTCTGGCCTGGCTGGGGAGGAGTCAGGACTGGAGCAGGGCGCACGCAGGGCCGACACAGTGGCTGCGGAGGCTCCAGCCAGGCCACTGAGACTCAGAAGATCCGATGGTATATTCTAACCCCCAGGCGTTCCCATGGTGACGGGGACGCTTGCCTGGGGGTTAGAATATACCATCGGATCTGAGTTTTCACGAGCTCAGTGAGATCGTAAAAACTCAAATACCTGGGTGGTTAGAATATACAGGGCCACGCCGCTCACAGCAGTATATTTATAAACTAATCAGTAACTACTTTAACTTTAATCATTGCTCATTGCTGAGCTCTTTACTTGGATTATTTGGATATCTTACTCTGTCTTAGCTCCGGTAACAGCAGGCAGTGCGGGGGGCGGTGCTCACTCACTGACGTCACGCGCCTGCTCCTCCCACTAGACGGCGCAGGCGCGTTACGTCAGTGAGTGAGCGCCGCCCCCCGCACTGCCTGCTGTTACCGGAGCTAAGACAGAGTAAGATATCCAAATAATCCAAGTAAAGAGCTCAGCAATGAGCAATGATTAAAGTTAAATTAGTTACTGATTAGTTTATAAATATACTGCTGTGAGCGTCGGGGAGGGGGATCTGTGGATGGCACTGTTTAGGGGGGGATCTGTGGATGGCACTGTTTAGGGGGGTGATCTGTGGATGGCACTGTTTAGGGGAGGGGGATCTGTGGATGGCACTGTTTAGGGAGGGGGGGATCTGTGGATGGCACTGTTTAGGGGAGGGGGGGATCTGTGGATGGCACTGTTTTAGGGGGGAGATCTGTGGATGGCACTGTTTAGGGGAGGGGGGATCTGTGGATGGCACTGTTTAGGGGGGAGATCTGTGGATGGCACTGTTTAGGAGAGGGGGGATCGGTGGATGGCACTGTTTAGGGGGGGAGATCTGTGGATGGCACTGTTTAGGGGGGAGATCTGTGGATGGCACTGTTTAGGGGAGGGGGGGGGAATCTGTGGATGGCACTGTTTAGGGGAGGGGGATCTGTGGATGGCACGGGGGGGGGGGATAATTTTTTTTGCTATGGGGCCCATGCATTTCTAGCTACGCCCCTGATAATATACATCGCTTGTTTGCTAACATTCAATCCTCCAGGGGGACTGCCCGCTTGATCCTGTCATTAGATGCCACGAAGGCCTTTGACAGGGTCGAGTGGGTCTTCCTCTGGAGGGTGATGGGAAGAATGGGATTTGGTCCAAGGTTCATAGCCATGGTCCGTACGCTTTACAAATCCCCTTCAGCCAAGCTCAGGATCAATGGGACCCTGACCAGGAGTTTTATGTTGGAGAAAGGCACCAGCCAAGGATGTCCTCTCTCGCCACTCCTATTTAATATATATATATATATATATATATATATATATATATATATATATATATATTTTGAGCCTTTGGCTATAAAAATCAGACAGGACTTGGGCGTTCTTGGATTTGGGATTACATAGTACATAGTACATAAGGCCGAAAAAAGACATTTGTGCATCCAGTTCAGCCTGTTATCCTGCAAGTTAATCCAGAGGAAGGCAAAAAAAAAAACCCTGTGAGGTAGAAGCCAATTTTCCCCACTTTAGGGGAAATAAAAAATTCCTTCCCGACTCCAATCAGGCAATCAGAATAACTCCCTGGATCAACGACCCCTCTCTAGTAGCCATAGCCTGTAATATTATTACGCTCCAGAAATACATCCAGGCCCCTCTTTAATTCCTTTATTGTACTCACCATCACCACCTCCTCAGGCAGAGAGTTCCATAGTCTCACTGCTCTTACCGTAACGAATCCTTTTCTATGTTTCTTTCCTCCAGACGCAGAGGATGTCCCCTCGTCACAGTCACAGTTCTGGGGATAAATAGATGATGGGAAAGATCTCTATACTGACCCCTGATATATTTATACATATTAATTAGATCTCCCTTCAGTCGTCTTTTTTCTAAAGTGAATAACCCTAATTTTGATAATCTTTCAGGGTACTGTAGTTGCCCCATTCCAGTTATTACTTTAGTTGCCCTCCTCTGGACCCTCTCCAGCTCTGCTATGTCTGCCTTGTTTACAGGAGCCCAGAACTGTACACAGTACTCTATGTGTGGTCTGACTAGCGATTTGTAAAGTGGTAGGACTATGTTCTTATCACGGACATCTATTCCCCTTCTGATGCAACCCATTGTCTTATTGGCCTTGGCAGCAGCTGCCTGACACTGGTTTTTGCAGCTTAGTTTGCTGTTTATTAAAATTCCTAGATCCTTTTCCATGTCAGTGTTAATTGCGGGAGATCATGATCGGATTTCTCTATATGCAGATGAGTCTGTTCTTCATGCAACAGATCAATACTACCCTGCCAAAAGTTATGGAGATTGTAGAATCGTACTCCAGGTTTTCGGGCCTGGAGGTAAACTGGTCCAAAACTACCCTCCTCCCTATAGATAAGCCACAATGGTCAGTGGAGAATCTACCTCTGGATCTGGGGGGGGTTGATGATTCCATGAAGTACTTGGGGATAACTATCTCCGCTAATATACAGGACTATGTTCAACTTAATCTACTCCCGGTCATTATAAAGATTAGGTCTAAAATTAAAATATGGCATCGGTTCACCCTTTCGAGAGGAGATAGGGTCTCCTTGGTGAAAATTTATAGTTCTTCCCCAACTGCTTTATGTTCTCCAAAACTCTCCGGTCTGGATAGGAGGACAAATTCTTTAAACTGATAGAGAAGATGATTAATGATTGGCTATGGGGGAGAAAGCGGGTAAGACTGAAACTGGATTATTTTTCAATGCTGCTGGAACGGGGGGGGGGGGGGGGGGGTTTGAACCTCCCCAGCTTCAGGGGATATTTTATTGTGTCTCAGCTATGTCTTTTTCATGAGTGGGAGATCAGCCCCCTATGTAAAAAAAATAGTGGACCAATTTGGCTTTCTTGACTTCTTTACTCTATTAGAGTCAGGATGCCTACTGAGTCGGAGGCAGGAGTTTGGAAGTTTCGTTAAGCTGGTTACCAGGGCCTGGACATTGATCAGGAGCTGGCTTTCTATTACATCCTCACTGGTTTGCACCCCACTATGGCAAAATCAAAGACTTCCAATGCTGGGGAACCCTGACTGTCAGCAGTATTGGAGGGGTAAAAATATTCCCTATATAGCGCAAGTAGTTGGTGATGGTCGGATCCTCTCTTTTGAGGAGATCGCACAGAAGGCAAACACAGGTGAAATAGCTTGGTTTAGATACTTTCAGTTACGATCGGCACTCTGTAGTATTGTGGATAGAACTTTATTAAATATAGACACGTCTAGTTTTTTGCACAGTCTAATAAAGAAGAAGAACCACGTAAAAAGGTTAAGATAGCTTATTGTTATAAACACTTAATCAGGGCACGCTTTTTGGATTGTCTCTCGCCTGGACATAAGTCCTGGAGACTTACTTACCCTAACGTATCTTCTGAGGTTTGGGAAAGTGCATTGAAGATCATGGGTTTAGTTTCTTTTAGTTTTAACCACATAGTTGTTCAGTTTAATATTATGCACAGGATATATGTTACGCCGGTGTGGCTTCAGAGGCGCGGATTACGAGATAACTCCAACTGCATACATTGTGGGAGCCCGAACGCAGACTATCTTCATCTGTTTTGGGATTGCTCACTTCTAGATGGATATTGGGGAGCAATACAAGAACTTCTTGCTCGGCGACTGCAGATGGAGCTCCCTCGCCAGCCTGAGCTGTGGATCCTTGTCTGCTTTAAACTGCCAGAAGCCAAAACAGTGCTTCTTGATTAGGGTGATGTTTTTGGCCCGTCTCAAGGTCCTGGTTTGCAGCCACCCCTCCTCACGTCAACCAGTGGCTGAAACTAGTCAATAAAATCAAAGACTATGAGGCCATCTTGTACAGGCAGAGAGGCTCATATGATAAATTGCTTAGGGTTTGGGCAGTATGGAATGGGTGAAGGAATAATTGGAAAAGACCTTACGGTGACTTATTCTTTATATATTTTTTCTTCTTTTCGTTTCCTGTTCTTTTTCCCCCGGGGATGGCGGCATTGTGGGGGGAGGGAGGTGGATGGGTGGGTGGGAATGTATGCATTTTGTCTTTCCTATTTCTGTAAGTGTTTCTTGAGATGAATAAAGAAAACATTTTCTAAAAAAAAAAAAAAAAGCACTTTCTTGATGGTCAGGGACAGATGGAGAAGAAAAGGAAAGCAAATACAATCAGATAAAACGTTTACTCTTGTTCACTGGATTTCTTATTTTTCATTTATTTTTGTTGTTAACCGACATCCTACCTCTGTTAGGTTATACCCATACGTTTTTTTGCACCCAGCTCTACCCATCCATATAAAACTGCACTTTTTTCCATTTTTGAAGACTTAGAAAAAAAATATGAATTTGCATTTTTTTTAAATTACATTATACAAAGATGGTCCTTGGATGTAAACTGTAAAATTGTTCTATAAAGGTGAACCATGAGGTTCGAAAGAAAAATGTACAATTCAGAATTTCATTCTAGTAGCTTGATAATAACTTAATAAATTAATAGGAATAATGAATGTATGAAAGGTTTTGTGTCTAAGAAGCACGTCATAGCCAGGATTAATTCCAGCAGATCAATAGTGAGCAGATTGGAAATGCTACCATGTGAGGACGACACAGTGCCAGTTCTGTTGGTTATCAGCTGCTGTGTTCTTTACTCTGTTATTTCTATGAAAAAGTCTAAAAATAGGGCAATTCATTTATATAAATGCATCTAAAAATGGAATTCTCAATTTGTAGTACAAAGAACACCCCCAGTGCCTCACAAGAAATCACTAATTATACCGGAGAAATGCACACATTACGGCACCGTAAATATACTATAGTCAATAGTACTGTAAGAACAACACTAGATGGGGAGATATATGATAGACTAGGTCAGGGCTTATCCAAAGTTTTCTATTGAGAACTTAGGACCCAAAACTCTGTGATAACTGGGCCTCACCAAGGTTTGAGATCCATGGCAAAATAAAAAATATTTTTCAATAAATTTTTTATTTGCCTTCTGTACCCAATATAACATGATAGTAAGCCCAAAGTGAACTATTTTTGCTATTAAACCTATATATCAGTATAAAAACACTGACATTATTTGTAGTCAACAAAAAACAGGCGAGTAGTTTTCGGTACCAATACAAGCTTCTGCTGTCTCCTGCCTTTTGTCCTGCAGGTAATATTTATTTTCCGTTGGTTACAGTACATATCTCCAACATATTCCTCAGGGATGTACAGTCCCTGTCACCACTGGGTTAAGTTAATTTCCCCATCTCTGATACATATACACATTAGGGATAATTTCACAGGATGCCAATAACCTATAAGATTTTTTTTGCCATACAGAAAAAAACTGGGGTATCTAATGATACAACACAATGCCCAGTGATATGTCAGTCAGTCACAATGCCCAGTTCCAGTCTTTTTTGCCCAAATGTATTGCTAAATCATGTCATGAGTCATGTCACATTGCCCAGCATCTGTCATAATCTTCCAATACAGTGCTAGCCAAGCTGCCTATTGACTGCTTTAGTAATTTATCGTGGTGTCAACCACAGTGCCTAATGCAAAAAAATAAAATAAAAAAATAAAAAGCGGACAACATTCCAAGTACTCAAGATGTGCGGGTGTGCACCCCTAAGGGGTTTTGCCCTACTCACCCCTAAATATGTAAAATTCAAAACAAAAACAAGGCATATAGGCAACACTACAAATATCTTGCAAAATGTGGTTCTCCTTTATTCCAGATGCATCTTTGGATTTTGTGACTTTCTATAATTTCTGGCCAAGTTATCCAGAATTAGAACGATTTAGAGCCTTTCTTCTAAAAAAAAAACACCATCTATCCTGGGCCGTTTCTGGTATTCCAGATCAGCTTAATTAAAGTGTGGAAAGGGGTGGCGCTGTTTTTGAAAGATGGCTGATAGGTTTTTCTATCCCTAGACAACCTCTTTAACTAAGGCCAAGTACAGAGAGTGAATTGACTGCTGCAAATGACCATTTCAAGTGAAATACAATGAAGGATCCACAGATATACAAAAAATAGGCTGTAAAGTCTACTGGATACTAAGGTTTGGCAATAAATTGAGCTTGTATACTCCACTGAGAACTCAGTACTGTCCACTGGTTCATTGGATTATATGGAAACTGCTTAAGATTTAAGGAAGGACTTAGTATATGTTAATTGCATTAGAACCAATCACATACATTATCAGCTTAGAAAAAGAAATCAGCCATTTAATTTGATACCATGAGCTTCAATGTGTAACATCCTAGAGTTATGTTACTAAACTCTTTTTCCCCGCTACTATTTGTTGGTAACATGTGCCTTGTCATCTAATGTGATTTTATGTAATATTCCTTGAAAATGTGCATTTTCTAAGCCTGTTACATGTAATTTGCTGTAATTTCCATGTACACCAGCAGGTGGCAGCAATGTGTTACCAGGGCTTTAGTAAAAGTTTAGCATATCTAGACTGGAATAGTACATTCCAGTTTAGCTCCCTCCTCTTTGAGGAGGTGTGGAATGTTCCCACATCCTGCCTCATGGGGAGGAAAGGAAGTTATAGTTAGTGTGCCAGCCACCCCGGCAAGGGGAAGGCGGTGCAAGTATGAGCTCCCAGAAATGGGGATCCCAAACCAGGATCTGGTCTCGGTTGAGACCAAAGATCACCCTTCCCAGTCTGAGCCCTTCAGCCTCAACTGGTGACAAGCAAGCAGCCATCTCCAGGACAAACCAATCCCTGTGAGCATAACTGAGTAACATCCAGAGACCAGGAGAAGCCAAATTCCTCCTCAGCTAGTCAGTCCCCAACACAGCAGAAGATAGACAGAGCAGAAGATATAGATTCCTGCCATATTCTCCAGGCATATGATAGAAGCAGAAGAGCTATTGATCCCTGCCATATATTGCCAATACCTGCTGGGACCCAAGACTATTGCTGTATCTCATGTGGATTGATGCTGCCTCCAGTAAAGACAAGTTGAATTATATTTCAAGTCTGGATCTCATTCATTGCTACCAAATTCCTCAATTACTCCTACTAGCAAAACTCATTTTATTGCAAGTGAGCCAGGATCCAGGAGTCCAGCCGTACCCATGTAGGAGACACCGTTGACACTATACCTACTACTATACTACACAGAGACATTATACCACTCTTGCAACACCTTAAAGGGCCCTGAGACTGTACCCTGCGCATGCTGCAATTGGCGTCAAACAAAAATAGACTTCTATATCCATATCTGGACCTACTGCATTATTTTGGAGTCCGTGTAACCGTACCACGGTCCTGCTCATTGCAAATGTAATACCATCTTCCCACCTGTGCCATAAGAGTACTGTGCTGGGAGCCCATCGGAGTTCCATACATTTATGCACTGTAAAAGCATAGGCACAGTAGTTGTGATTAACTGCCTCCATGCTGCAATCAATAGTGATCACTGCATAACAAAGGAAGGTGGGTGACTTAACGGGCTCGCAGTTTTAAGGGACAGTGCATGGCCTAATAAAGGCCTTCAGGGATTTCCTGCATGAATCACATGTTGTATGCACAGGCAGTAATGCATTTGAAGCATTAAAAGGGAACCTTTCGAGTTGAATATGGTCTTTGATCTACAGACAGCATGTTCTAGAACAGGAGGAGCTGAGCAGATTGATATAGTTTTATGGGAAACGATTCAGTAAAACTTCTGTTTTATACACTCATATCCATGCTGATTCTGGGTTTTGAAGTCAAGGAAGTGGTCCTATTAGTGACTTTTCTCTATGACTGCATACAGAGGTAGCTGTAAATCACTGATAGAACTGCCTCCTTGACTTCAAAACCCAGAATGAGCAGGGATATAAATGAATAATTTACAGGTTTTACTGAATCTTTTCCAATAAAATGATATATCAATCTGCTCCGCCCCTTCTGCTCTATAGCATGGTGCCTCATTCTACAAAAATATACTGATAGGTCAGTTGGCATCCATTGAAGAGGGCCATTGATTATGTGCGGAACTGAAGGAAATTAGATTTACTAATCCTTGTTTATTAATCCTTGTTTAAAATTGGTTATAGAATTTTGGCACAAAATGTTGCATCTATGACGCCCCTTTGCTAACTAGGTGTAGTAGATTTTTCTAAAACTAGATAATAAACTAGATAACCAAACAAAATAAGTGAATACAGTAAATGTCATTTTTAATGGATTTATTATCTCTCTCAGATGCAATAAATTGGAATTACATGTAATTATGCTTTTTAACATACAGGGAGTGCAGAATTATTAGGCAAGTTGTATTTTTGAGGATTAATTTTATTATTGAACAACAACCATGTTCTCAATGAACCCAAAAAACTCATTAATATCAAAGCTGAATATTTTTGGAAGTAGTTTTTAGTTTGTTTTTAGTTTTAGCTATTTTAGGGGGATATCTGTGTGTGCAGGTGACTATTACTGTGCATAATTATTAGGCAACTTAACAAAAAACAAATATATACCCATTTCAATTATTTATTTTTACCAGTGAAACCAATATAACATCTCAACATTCACAAATATACATTTCTGACATTCAAAAACAAAACAAAAACAAATCAGTGACCAATATAGCCACCTTTCTTTGCAAGGACACTCAAAAGCCTGCCATCCATGGATTCTGTCAGTGTTTTGATCTGTTCACCATCAACATTGCGTGCAGCAGCAACCACAGCCTCCCAGACACTGTTCAGAGAGGTGTACTGTTTTCCCTCCTTGTAAATCTCACATTTGATGATGGACCACAGGTTCTCAATGGGGTTCAGATCAGGTGAACAAGGAGGCCATGTCATTCGATTTTCTTCTTTTATACCCTTTCTTGCCAGCCACGCTGTGGAGTACTTGGACGCGTGTGATGGAGCATTGTCCTGCATGAAAATCATGTTTTTCTTGAAGGATGCAGACTTCTTCCTGTACCACTGCTTGAAGAAGGTGTCTTCCAGAAACTGGCAGTAGGACTGGGAGTTGAGCTTGACTCCATCCTCAACCCGAAAAGGCCCCACAAGCTCATCTTTGATGATACCAGCCCAAACCAGTACTCCACCTCCACCTTGCTGGCGTCTGAGTCGGACTGGAGCTCTCTGCCCTTTACCAATCCAGCCACGGGCCCATCCATCTGGCCCATCAAGACTCACTCTCATTTCATCAGTCCATAAAACCTTAGAAAAATCAGTCTTGAGATATTTCTTGGCCCAGTCTTGACTTTTCAGCTTGTGTGTCTTGTTCAGCTTGTGTTGCCTTTCTTACCTTGGCCATGTCTCTGAGTATTGCACACCTTGTGCTTTTGGGCACTCCAGTGATGTTGCAGCTCTGAAATATGGCCAAACTGGTGGCAAGTGGCATCTTGGCAGCTGCACGCTTGACTTTTCTCAGTTCATGGGCAGTTATTTTGCGCCTTGGTTTTTCCACACGCTTCTTGCGACCCTGTTGACTATTTTGAATGAAACGCTTGATTGTTCGATGATCACGCTTCAGAAGCTTTGCAATTTTAAGAGTGCTGCATCCCTCTGCAAGATATCTCACTATTTTTGACTTTTCTGAGCCTGTCAAGTCCTTCTTTTGACCCATTTTGCCAAAGGAAAGGAAGTTGCCTAATAATTATGCACACCTAATATAGGGTGTTGATGTCATTAGACCACACCCCTTCTCATTACAGAGATGCACATCACCTAATATGCTTAATTGGTAGTAGGCTTTCGAGCCTATACAGCTTGGAGTAAGACAACATGCATAAAGAGGATGATGTGGTCAAAATACTCATTTGCCTAATAATTCTGCACGCAGTGTAGTTTATTTGCAACTGACATGGAACGTAAGGAATAGAGGGTTGTTTGATTTCTTTAGTATATTTGATAAATGTCCATCCAATACATTACATCAGTAGCAAAGTGGTTGTCCTGCAACCTGCCACGTTGAACATGGTGTTTAAGCTGCAGGGAGGCAGCATGTTATAGAACAGGAGGAGCTGAATAGATTGATATATCGTTTTTATGAGGAAAGATTCAGTAAAATTTGTGATTTATACATTAAAATTTTAGCTCATTGTGGGCTTTGAAGTCCAGGAGGTGGTCCTATCAGTGGCTAACAGCCTTTCCACTATGACTGTATATACAGAGATAGCTGTCAATCACTGATAGGACCGCCTCCTAGACTTCAAAGCCCAGAATGAGCAGGAATTTAAATGTAAAAATTACAAATATTGCAGAATCTATTCCCATAAAATTATATATCAATCTGCTCAGCTCCTACTGCTCTATAACATGCTGTCCGCAGTTCAAACACCATGTCCATTGTGTTTCCTCCAGTTGATGTCGCCTTTTCCCTGCACTTATACCTGTTTTTAAATTGTGTAATTATTTATTTGTATTGAATTAATAAACATTGATACTGTTTTTAAGCGGTCTGGCAATTTCAATGCAGGTTTTAAATCAGTATTACAGGCAGGTGTTATTTATTGCCATCTACATCACTGAGCAGGGTACCAAGATTCAAAGCTAATCCCTTCTGTTAGCTGTGGAATTACTGTGCGTCAGCATTACAGGTGAATTAAGTTGTCAGGTCTAATTTATCGCTGTGGACTTAACCGTGCATTGCCCCAAGGTTCAAGTACTGGCCGCATGAGTGAGGATGGTGACAGCAGCACCAGTGGCTCCATGACAGGGTGGGGACAGTGGTGACAGCAGCAGCAGTAACCGTGACAATAGTGGCCCCATGACAGAGTGAAAGGGGGGCAGCAACAGTGGCAGTAAGGCTGTGTTAACATCACTGTTTAGGTTTGTTCTTCTGATCCGTCAGAAGAACAAAACAAAACACAATCCTGTACTTTGAGCATCCATAAAGCCTCTTTAAGATGGTTAGTATTTGGTCAGTGTTTTGGATCAGTGTTTGATGAGTAATTGTAAGCCAAAACAGGAGTGGGTCCAAAACAGATAAAATGTAATGGAATTATTTGCATCTCATCTGTATTTTGGACCCCCTCCTGCTTTTGACTTACAAATTCTGATGCAAAACACTGACCAAACACTGACTAAGAGAACGATTAATTTTGGTTAAGTTGGTGGAATGAATTGTTTGGTTGATTCCGATAACCAACGACACTCCTCTCATATGGCAACAATCCAGCTGGCAGGTTGGATCCATCCAGCCCACCTGGTTTTAACCCTAATAAATGTTGAAAGCAAAATACCATTTAGTTCATACATTAGCATGGAGGGATCCCGGACCCTATGGAGGGATCCACATAGGCAAAAATGTCATTGCACTGCACAGTGAAGTAGAATTTGTTAAAAATTTGACATGGCTGTCAGAGTGATGCAGAACAACATTTTCCATAACAGAACGCGGTAGCTGCGAATGATGAATTAGGGCACAGTTGGTGGATCGATTTGTCTGGTAATACCGTCGTAGTTCCGACCACAAACGATTGCAATAACAATGCAGACAAATTTTTTTCGCTAAAAGAATGTATTAGCTACGATGAATTTGTGTCCAGTTGGTGGAGTGATTTGTGTGGTTCATTCTCCCATACGGTGATCCATCCAGCAAGTTCAGTCCATGTGGTTTGAACGCTAATACAAGGAGTTATTTAACCCCAGTCGCTCCACAACCAACTTGTTAGAGGGCCAAGTGGCGTTCAGCACTGTGATTCCCTTACATTTCTGTGGCTGCACACGCGCTGCATGAAGGGATTACTGTGTGTCTTCCCTTTGCCAACAGGTGCAGGTTACCTGCTCAAATTCGTTCATCATAGAGATTGGGGATTGTAATATTGGAGCAGACTACATTTTTTTGCTACAAAACTAATTTTTGATAAATTAATAATTTTTCTGACAAAAAAAAGCGATCAGCTGATGGGCAACTCTGCTGTGCAAAGAATCAATTTATTTGCACTGCCCACAGAGTGTTTAATTAAGACAGATCTAACACTTAATAACAGTAACTATTTGGATAATTGAAGTGGTTAACTATCAATGTGGACATGCCACAAAAAGTAGAAGGAGATTGGCATATCACCACAATTTGTGAATCAGGGCCTAATAGAATTGCTTATCTATTAATCAATGTTGACACGACAAAATGGTAGAATGAGACAGTGTATCCACCCAATTTGTGAATCACGGCTTAATACAATTGGCTATTAATCAATGTGGACACGCCACAAATAGTAGAATAAGACAGGAGTATCAGCCCAATTTATGAATCAGGGTCTAATAGGATTGCTTATCTATTACTCAATGTGGACACTACACAAATGGTAGAATGAGACAGCGTATCAACCCAATTTGTGAATAAGGGCTTAATACAATTGGTTATCCATCAATGTGGACATGCCACAAACAGTAAAATGAGACATGTAGGCAGAAGAAACGCGGCACTCACCAAAATCAGATGGAATATCAAAGAGCTTTATTGCTTCAAAATAGCATCGATGCGCAGGCTGGGGAGCGGAATGGCCCTGTGGTGTGAACCGGCGGTGACGGCCGTTTCGCGCGTGACTCGCGCTTCCTCAAACCGCTATGACGCACAGGCGCACCGCCGTGCATTTAAGAGCGAGCCTCCGATCATCACCATGGTGACCAATCGACGCTCCACAGGTGCGCTACTGTGGTAAGTACAAAAGAGGGAAACATTGTAACACATGCAAATCAGCACAAAATCCAAACATAGCAACACAATATCTATCCTGGAGGCAACAAATTCAAAGCGGCATGACAGGGTGGTGGAAGGATGAGGGATATGGGATATAAAAGGACGCAGCTATATCACTTGTATAGTTACGCCCGTTTGACAGTAAACGCCCGCCCAGTTAGTCAGCCGAGACCCCCGTTTGCTGCTGGGGCAGCGCTCGCACCCACCTAGAAGGATATGGTCCAACGGCTGCGACACCAAACGAAGGGGGGACTGGAAGGACCACACATGGCGGGTCGCCCGGACACTAAACAGTGAGGCTGCGATAATACAGAACGATAGGAAGACGGAGACCTAAAGAAATACAGCCATGTCATTTTTATCATTCAAACCGTGTAAACCCATGGCACCCGTCCTGATGATCCATCGAGCCTCCCGTTGCAGCAGGAGGCGATGGCGATCTCCACCCCTAGGGATGGGTCCCACGGTGTCAATGCCAGCAAAGGAGAGGCTGGATGGATCACCATTATGGGCAACATGGATGTGATCAATCAGGCGGGGCGAACCCCGACCTGTCTTGATGGAACTCAAATGCTCCCGTACCTCTTTCAAATAAAGGTCTTATGGTTTTACCAATGTAAAACCTACTGCAAGTACAAAGTATAACATAGACTACGTAGGACGTGCGACAGGTGATAGTTGTTGACTTTGTGAGTTACCCCACCAAGGACAGTATTTTTCTCTGCAAATTTTGGGAACAAAAAGAGTATGTTCCACACTTATAATTGCCCTGGGGTCTTCTGCTCTGCAGCCTAATTGGTCACCATGGTGATGATTGGAGGCTCACTCTTAAATTCACGGCAGTGCGCCTGTGCAACATAGCGGTCTGAGGAAGCGCTAGTCACGCGCGAAACGACCGTCACCGCCGGTTCACACCACAGGGCCATTCCGCTCCCCAGCCTGCGCGTCGATGCTATTTTGAAGCAATAAAGCTCTTTGATATTCCATCTGATCCTGGTGAGTGCCGCGTTTTTTCTGCCTACCTGCCATATATTGAATGTCTACTTGCACCTACGCTGAGCACCGCATTATCTGGGTCTGTTTGTGGAGCCGCGGGTCCTTGACTTCCGACGCTATTAAGGGGCTACAGGTGATTCATCGAATAACAGCAGTGCTGCTGTATTTTCTTATTTTCTTCTCATCACCACTTAAGTAAAATCAGACAGGCGTATCACCCCAAATTGTGAATCAGGGCTTAATAGAATTGCTTATGTATTAATCAATATATTTATCTATAACAAAGTGGATTAAGTATTAATGGCGCAGCAAGTGAACTAGATAAATGCGTCTATATATTAGACTGCCTGTTGAGACTGATGCACAGTTATTTTATGTATAACAGAACAGATTAAGAATGAATGGCCCAGCAGGTGAACAAGATGCACAGGGCAATTACACGAAGCCTGCACTGTACAGTGTCTAAAACCGTTCCCTACAATCTCCCTGCGCTGTCCCAATATTCTACAATTAAAAGCTTTCTAACACTTTCCCTCGCACTTGCCACATATGTCCCTATGGTCAGTTCACAGTGAAATGGCGGAGACCGAGCAGGATGAGGGTTTTATAGAGCTGTGACATTAGAGGGGATGGCCATCTGCTATCTTCACAGCATTATGGGTCACATTGCATTCCCAGACTTCTTATTTTCACTTTGTAACATATGTAGCTGCTATTTTAGGGGGAAAAAAAAGGATTCGTAACCATGAAGTGCAAGGAAATTCGGATTCATGGCAAATGGAATTTTTCCTGAAATTCATATCGAAGTCAATTCGTGGACAACCTCTCTAATAATCTTATAATGAAAGATTGCCGCAACATATCGTTCCTGTTTTAAATCATGGTATTATCCACATTTAATAAAAATTTACAAAAATGAAAAGGTTTGACAGCTTCATGAAAGAATGATGCAAACACTAGATCTTACAAACAATTTACCCCTGGAGTACTGAATGATCAGCATTACTGACATATAATGTGCCGAGAGTGTATTCAGCGTGACAGGAAGATAGAAAGGCTAACTTCATTAGCAGTACGGGATGCACCAAGGATTCCTATACGTTCCTGGATGCCATGTCCTCTTCCATTCCTCTGTCACAGCTAAGTACATGCCTTTTTCCTGTGTCCCATCTGTTACAGGAATTGTCTTGAGCATTTGCTGACATAGGTGAAGCTAAGCTTCCTTCATATAGAACCTCAATAGAGTTAAAGCATCCAGATGGACAAAGCTTATTACAGCCTGTTCTATCATAGAAAACAGACTATGATTTATTTGTAACATATCTGGGACCAAGGAGATTGTGTGCAGGGCACAGGATCTATAAATCTTCATTGCGGTTTTTCTCTTCCAGCAATGCCCTACCTTAGTAAGGAGATAGTATAGGCTGGCACACAGCCCAGCATATTGCCGGTGAAGAAGTTACATTTTCTTTTCTCTATCTATTGAAATAATTGTTCATTGAGAAAAGAACATTGTGTATCTTGTTTCTACAGGGTTGCAAATGCAATATGAGTCTGTTAGGAAAGAGGATTTGGATTGATTGGGGTGACCTGCAAATTGCTATTCTTAAATTTGCTTTTTATTGCAGGAATGGTAGTAGCTTTCAACATTCCAGTGCAATCATCATAACTTCTAGGTTTTAGAATATCTGCTGTATGGTCACGGTCAGGAAATATTTGTACATGAATTTTGGAATGCTAGTCATATGCTATATAAATCCTAATACCCACATGCATTAGAGAAGTGACTGCTGCTGACTGCTCTTCCAGCATCCAAGTTCATCTGTCCATGTCCCTTTCTTTTTATGCATTCCAGTGTCCCTTAGGGGTGGCCACAGACAGTTGTCACATAGAGGAGGGACAGGGGCCACAAGCTGAGCGGCCATATTCACTTATTGCTGATATCTTGGCTGTGCTTGCTTGACTGCATAAATGTTCTGCCTCCTGGATTCTACTTCCTCTGCTTGCTGCCCCAAATGTGGAGTAGGTAGCTCTGGCTATTAGAGGGATAGTGGAGAGTATACCCTACAACACAGCACTTTACTGGATCTCTGAACAGTGTTGATGTCTTCTGGGGCAAAGATCTTTGTAACAATGGAATGAGACATCTACTGACAGCAGATGTTGGGGGAAGGAAGAGTTGGGCATGTTGGGTTTCAACATGCCTGATCCTTTTGCTCTTAGGGGAGATAAATCACCACCAGAGATGTCATGTTCATATACAACAATTAGGCTCTCTCTACAGGTTAGATCTTTAAAAACTGTATGCCCTGGGCCATTATAAAGTCCTTGGAAAAAACTAATCGTGAAACAGGCTCCATCCTCTCTATCTCCACAGGCCAACTGCAAATGGATGAACGTCAAGTTGACCAAAAATGCCCTACATATCACAGCCTATAATGTATTGATTTCCATGTTACTTTTCACTGGGTTTGGACTTAATAAGCTGTAAAGAATTTGCATTACACTAAGGGAGGGCCACAATATTTTTTTATATAATAACACCCTCCATTGTCACCCTTATCTGCTTCAAACAGAGTGCGGGAATTAAGTATTCGTTCTGTACTGTATAAAACTTGACTGGCCTCCGATTCTCTACAATAATGTAATTCTGTACGGTGTTAATGCTTACAAAAAGGCTTACATTTGATTGCAGCTCTAACAGCAGTCCTTGTCCTATTTTTCTGTTCCTTGAAAAAAAAAAAGATAGTCTCAATATTCTCTAGTGAAATGGGGCTTAGAAGAAACCCCCAGAGATCTAGAGTAAAAATTCAAGACTTACTCAAAGAGGTTCATTATTTGATGTTTTGTTTCATTATTCTGAAGCTACCTTCCAGTCTTATGACAAAATCATAGTGTCTTTTGAAGGATTTGTACACGGCAGTCTTCAGAAAGTCATGTCCTGCTTCTAAAACATGTCAATATTACAGCTTCTAAGCTGCATGAGCTGTGACATTCTTGAATATGTTAGACATTTCCTCCCCCCCAATATGTATGGGAACGCAGCTTGGAAAACTACACAAATTAACAGAATCAACAGGCAGGAAATGATTCAAATAGCTTTGTATTATATGCTAAATAATATTTTTGTGGACTGCAAGTGTGCCAGGCGCAGTTCATCAAGAACATTTCTGAGAGGGATACAAAAATGGACTACTATAGAGGCATGTGTAGCCTACAAGTGCCATCGTCCGCCTTCAGGAAGGTCTGACCGGGGGGCCCTCTGCACTCATGCTCCACTGCCATGACCTTTGGTGGGGGCAGGAACAGCAGGTGGTGGCATACTTGAACTGCACCCTGTCACCCATGATCCAAGATCCTCTGTACCACCGGGCATGCAAACTTGAATTGTGGCCGCAACTGGCCAAGTTTGTCATGGGCATGCTTTCCTGCCTGGCTAGTAGTGTGGCATCAGAATGGGTGTTCAGTGTGGCAGGGGGCATAGTTACCCCTAAGAGAAATTGCCTTTCCTCCCAAAATGTTGAGAGACTAAGCTTCATAAGATGAATCAGATGTGGATCAACTAAGATTTCCAGACACCGGTGCCTGATGCAACAGAATAGATCATTCTGCCACTAATGATCATACTGTAGTGTACTGCCACACTGGAGTATTTTTCAAAATGGGTCGTTACTTCTGGGCACGTTCTGCCACCATTCTGATGCTGCCTCTACTGCCATTTCTACAATGGGGCTTCTTGGCCAACTGATATCTACATGTTACATTTTTAAAAGGATATGCATGGCACTGGGCCTTGCTATCACACTGCTGTTAGGTTCTGCTACTACTGTGATCTGCCACCATCTTGTTCTGTATGCCACTGCCCTCATTCTGTCATGGGGTGATTATTGTCACTGTCACTTCTGCTGCCCACCCTTCCTACTCTGTTATGGGGCCAATATTGTTCCTGTTACTGCCACTGCTGTTTGCCCTCAACCCCACTATGTTATGGGGCCACTATTATCCCTGTTACTGACACTGCTGTTGGCAGCCATTCCCACTCTGTTATGGGGTCACCATTATCCCTGTTTGTCCATGTTGACATCACCATTTATTTTTCTGTTCTTCTGAACCATCAGAAGAACAGAAAAGAATCCTGTATTTTGAGCATTTGTAAAGCCTCTTTCACACAGTTTGGTACCCGGGGCAGGTCTTTTCTCTGGCACCCCCCTCAATACTTCTTACATCAAGGGACATCTCCCGTCATGTAGACCTTCTCTTTCCTCTTCTCCTCCGTTAGACTGCCATGACAAATTCTTTCAGCCGCATCTCGTCTCTACAGAGTTTTTAACGCAGACACGTTAGATTTCTCAGTTTTTCCATTAACCTCCCTATCCTGGTGTCCCCACAGTGTCATCCTGCTGCCACCCCCAATACTGTGCCCGTTGTGCCCCCCCCCCCCCCCCCAATGCCCCTGGTACTATACTGCTGAAAAAATAGTGACATAATTGGAGTAATTTATCAAACTGGTGTAAAGTAGAACTGGATTTCCAAAAGAGCTGTCAAATATGAAAGGTGGAATCTGATTGGTTGCTATGGGCAACTAAGCCAGTTCTACTTTACACCAGTTTGATAAATGACCCCAAATGTTCCTATAGTGTCCACAGCAGCTATAATGTCCCCTAAATTGCCCCCAGTAATAATAACACCCTATATTGTGCTCCAGGTAATAACCCCTGTATAGTGTCCCCAGAAATAGAATTGCCCCTACAGTGCCTCCCCAATAGAAAGGCCCCCCATACAGCAATTTCCCCCACACAGTAATTCCCCCACACTGCCCCATACAGCAATTTCCCCCACACAGTAATTTCCCCCACACTGCCCCCATATAGTAATTTGCCCCACACAGTAGTGTCCCCCACACTGCCCCCATACAGTAGTGTTTTAGTATTTCCCACACACAGTATTTACCCCCACACTGCCCCCATACAGTAGTGTCCCCCACACTGCCCATATAGTAATTTGCCCCCCCACATAGTAATCCCTCCCATAATAATTTGCCCCCACAAAGCATCCCACCATATTTCCCCCCCACATGTCCTCCTGTGTGCACCCCCCTCAAGTCCCCAAAAGTTGGCACATAAAATAAAAAAATAAAAGCTAAATACTCGCTTGCTCGCAGAGTCCCGGCACTGTGCTGCCGAGTCCCGGCACAGGCACGAGGGATTTCACTACCGCATAGGCCTCAGGCCTACTAGGCGCTCCGCTCCAGTGCCCTGCCGCAGTATGTGGTTGTCAGGCAGCGCTTCAGCATTGAGCGCTTCCATCTGTATTGATGGAATCGCTCAATGCTTCTGGGCCTGGCACCCCCGTGAGAGTCGGCACCCGGTGCAGACCGCCCCCCAGGACACGCCACTGCTGTCAATTTGCATCCATTTATGTCTGATAGATTTATTTATTTTTTAACAAGAAGAAGTCCTGCATGCAGAACTTTAATGGCCTCTTTCACACGGTCAGTATTTGGTCAGTATTTTGCATCACTATTTGTAAGCCAAAAACAGGAGAGGGTCTAACAGATAAAATGTAATGGAAATATTTGTATGTCTTCTGTGTTTTGAACCTACCTCTGCTTTTGGCTTACAATTAGTGATGAAAGATGCTGACCAAATACTGCTGTCTGAAAAAAGCTTTATGGATGATTAAAATACAGGATTTTTTTTTTTTTTTTCCCCCGTTCTACTGACTGATCAGAAAAATAACCAGTGATGTGAACACAGCCTTACTGCCACTGCCCCCCACTCTGTCATGGTGCCATTATTGTCCCTGTTACTGCAACTACTGCCACCACCTTCCCCAATCTGTCATGGGGCCATTATTGTCTCAGTTACTGCCGCTGCCACCCTCCCCAATTTGTCTTGGGGCCACTACTTGAATCTTCGGGCACTACACGGTTAAGTCCACAGCAATAAATTAGACCTGATGCTAGCATTGACTTGTAATACTGACACACAGTAAATCCAGGGCCGTCTTTAATATTGATTGGACCCTGGGCAAGAATTTACTTGGGCCCCCTGGATCCCGCCCCCCCCCCCTTCCCCCGCACTTTGCTGTACTTGCTATACAGCAGGACACACCTGTCACGTCCAGGGCCTCCAGGTGACGTCTCCTCTCTGTCATCATCTTCTCTGTAGATCTTCTCTCTCATCATCTTCTCCGCTCGGTCTGGACAACTTCTCTCAGCCGCCTCGTCTCTGCAGAGTGTGACACACAGACATCTTAGCTTCCTCACATTCTATCATTATCCCCCAACTGGAGTCCCCACAGTGTTATCCTGCTGCTTGCTGTGCCCCTTCCCCCAGGGATGTAGCTATAGGGGGTGCAGAGGTAGCAGTCGCTACCGGGCCCAGGAGCCTGAAGGGGCCCAAAGACACTTGTGCCGCATAAGAAGACACACAAAGCACTGAGGGAAGGGGGGCCCAAGCTGAACTCTTGCACCGGAGCCCATGAGCCTTTAGTTACGCCCCTGCCCCCCCCCCCAATACTATCCTGAAGAAACATTACTGCCCCCCATAGTAATAGTGCTCCTCATAGTCCCACCAATAGTAATTCCCTTCTAGAATGCCCTCATTAGTAACACTGTCCCAACCGTGATAATGCTCCTCAATAATGCCCCCATTATTAGAAGAGCCCTCCCATATTAATAATACCCTCACAGAGTCCCCAGTAGAAATAAGGCCCCCTATTGTCCCCCCAGTGGTAATAAAGCTCCCTACAGACCCCTCAGTAGTAATAAGGCCCCCATAGTGCGCTTAGTAGAAATAAGGCGGATCTATAAGACCCTCCTATAGAGCCCCCAGTAGTAATAAGACCACCTATAATGTCCCCTGGATCTGCAGTGCCCCCTGCAGTTATAATCCTCCCTCCACCATACAGTCCCATGTAAATAACATCACCTCCTCCCCAGCCGCCTCCAACGCACAATCCCATGTAAACATCACCCCCTAAGGCTACTTTCACACTTGCGTTCGTGCGGATCTGTCCTGTACTTGTACAGGACGGATCCACACCTATAATACAAACGAATGCATCCGTTCAGGACCGATTCGTTTGTATTAGATTTTAATTTCTAAGTCCCAATACGGATCCGTCCTGACTTACATTGAAAGTCAATGGGGGACAGATCCGTTTACAATCGCACCATTTTGTGTCAATGCAAAGAGATCCGTCCCCATTTACTTACATTTTAAGTCAGGACGGATCCGTTTGGCTCTGCAAGGCCATGCGGACACAAAAACGCTGCTTGCAGCATTTTGGGGTCCGCCTCCAAAACGGAACGGGGGGCCGCACAAATGCATTCTGAATGGATCCGCATCCATTCAGAATGCATTGGGGTTAAACTGATGCATTTGGGGCTGCTTGTGAGAGCCTTGAAATGGATCTCACAAGCGGATCTCCAAATCCAAGCCTAAACATTAAGTCCCATGTACATAAACATCATTCCCCCCCCCCACCATCCACTTTCAACATACAGTCCCATGTAAATAACATCACTCCCTCCCCCAGCCACCTCAAGCACACAGTTCCAAGTCAATAACATCCCTCCCTTCAGCCCTAACATACATCCCAGTTAAATAACTACAACTCCCAGCATTTCCCTGCCTCTCACTTCACTTACCTCTCCAGTCCTCATATACACTCAGACATCAGCATTAGGCTCCTCCTCCTCTTCACTCCGGTCCAATCCTGCACTGGTCACATGATGGTGACATCATCCAGGTCATCCTATCACAGCCTGTTTTGCTGATCACATGACCTGTGATGTCACCACAGGTCCTTCACCTCTACACCCAGTGTATTAGATTCAATTGTATTGCCGTTCTGTGTATGGCAATACAGTTGTATCTAGCAGGCAGGCAGGACATTCGGGGCCTGGGACAAAACATCAGGGGCCCAGGCCCCGAATGTTTTAACCTAGTGACGCAGTCACTAATGATCGGGAGTCGGGAAACAGAGCTCCCTTGGGCCCCCAGGAGCAACTGGGCCCGGGGCAGCTGCCCCTTTTGCCCTGTGGCAAAGACGGCCACTCCACTAAGGAGCCATTTGGACACAGCTCCTTCAGGGACGCACAGTTTTTTTTTTTTGCTTTACTGAAGTGTGCTGTATGCTTTTCTTTTTGTTTAACAGAAGGGATTAGCTATGAATCTTGGTGCCCTGCACAGTGATGTAGACAGCAATACATTACAACTGCCTGTAATACTGACAGAACAGTACCTACAGAATGGATTAACTATGAATGTGGGTGCACTAGTATGTAATGCATATGACAATAAACTGCAGGGAGAGTGCAAATTCCCAGCCTTCACACTGAGATTGGGCCACCAAGTGGGATGAACATGATTAGGCAGAGTGGCCTGTGTATACCTGATCACGAATCGTAATTTATTAATTTGGAATGAATCAAAATTCTTATTGAAGTTTGGCGAATCTCTACTCCTCACATCTCCAGAGAAATCAAAGCCTGCATAAGGAAACTTGTTTCCCTTCACACGTTACAAAATAGGGAAGCTGTCAGAACACATTAATTCAATTGTTGTTCATGGAGGGGAGAGAACAGGATATTTGGAGGCATTGAGCAGCAATGGTGCCTCCTTTAATGGAGAGGGGTGATGCTTTTAAGTCCATTACTGTGTATATATAAAATTTTATTTTATATATATATATATATATATATATATATACATACATACATATACATACACACACACACACAGACACACATACACATATAGTCAGGTTTCTGTGCTGTAAATAAATGAGACAAAGAAATAATTTCAGAACTTTTTCCACCTTTGATGTGACCTATAAACTGTACAACTCAATTGAAAAACAAACTGAAAACTTTTAGGTGGAGGCAAGAAAAACAAACAAAAAAAACCCCTAAAATAATGTGGTTGCATAAGTGGTCACACCCTCTTATAACTGGGGATGTAGCTGTGTTCAGAATTAAGCAATCACATTCAAAATCATGCTAAATAGGAGTCAGCATACACCTGCCATCATTTAAAGTGCCTCTGATTAACCCCAAATAAAGTTCAGCTGCTCTAGTTGGTCTTTCCTGAAATTTTCTTAGTCGCATCCCACAGCAAAAGCCATGGTCCACAGAGAGCTTCCAAAGCATCAGAGGGATCTTATTGTTAAAATGTATCAGTCAGGAGAAGGGTACAAAATAATTTCCAAGGCATTAGATATACCATGGAACACAGTGAAGACAGTCATCATCAAGTGGAGAAAATATGGCACAACAGTGACATTACCAAGAATTGGACGTCCCTCCAAAATTGGTGAAAAGACGAGAAGAAAAACTGGTCTGGGAGGCTACCAAGAGGCCTACAGCAACATTAAAGGAGCTGTAGGAATATCTGGCAAGTACTGGCTGTGTGGTACATGTGACAACAATCTCCCGTATTCTTCATATGTCTGGGCTATGGGGTAGAGTGGCAAGACTAAAGCCTTTTCTTACGAAAAAAAACATACAAGCCAGGCTACATTTTGCAAAAACACATCTGAAGTCTCCCAAAAGCATGTGGGAAAAGGTGTTATGGTCTGATGAAACCAAGGTTGAACTTTTTGGCCATAATTCCAAAAGATATGTTTGGCGCAAAAACAACACTGCACATCACCAAAAGAACACCATACCCACAGCGAAGCATGGTGGTGGCAGCATCATGCCAAGGGGCTGTTTTTCTTCAGTTGGAACTGGGGCCTTAGTTAAGCTAGAGGGAATTATGAACAGTTCCAAATACCAGTCAATATTGGCACAAAACCTTCAGGCTTCTGCTAGAAAGCTGAACATGAAGAGGAACTTCATTTTTTAGCATGACAACGACACAAAGCATACATCCAAATCAACAAAAGGAATGGCTTCACCAGAAGATTAAAGTTTTGGAATGGCCCAGCCAGAGCCCAGACCTGAATCCGATTGAAAATCTGTGGGGTGATCTGAAGAGGGCTGTGCACAGGAGATGCCCTCGCAATCTGACAGATTTGCAAAGAGTTGACAAATCTTCCCAAGTCAAAATTTTATATTTTTTCTTTCCTCTACCTAAAAGATTTCAGTTGGTTTTTCAATTGAGTTGTACAATTTATAGGTCACATTAAAAGGTGGAAAAAGTTCTGAAATAATTTATCTTTGTCTCATTTTTTTACATCACAGAAACCTGACATTTTAACAGGGGTGTGTAGACTTTTTATATCCACTGTGTGTGTGTGTGTGTGTGTGTGTGTGTGTGTGTGTGTGTGTGTATATATATATATATATATATATATATATACACACACACACACACACACACACACACACACACACACACAAAGTGTAGTTGTGGGTAACATATCTTTATGTGTATAATGTACAGTATATATAAGGTATATGTGTAATGTTTAACCTCCTCAGGACCACCGTACGCAGGATTGCGTCCTGGCGGCGGCCCTGTTATTCCTCATTGACGCGCCGGCGCGTCCTCTCGCGAGATTTCGGGCAGAGCCGTCCCGCACATGCGCAGTGTGGGCCGGGAATCGTTACATCAGAAGTTCGTCACCAGCCTGCCAGCCAATGATCATCGCTGGCAGGTTGGTGACTTTAAAAAAAAAAAATCTAATCAGAAGGCATTTAACACCTTATATTTATAAATATAAGGTGTTAAATGGCTTCTGTGCTCCTCTGCTGGTCCTTTTCGTTGGTTGGTCCTAGCAGAGGAGCACACATCACTGTGAGTACACACCAAACACTACACTTAGCCCCAGATCACCCCCCATCACCCCAATTAACCCCTTGATCACCCCTGTCAATCACTAGTGAAAGGGAAAAAAGTGATCAGTGTAAACTGTCACTTTTTTTTTCCACTAGTATTGACTGATAGGTTTTAGGTTAGTTTAGGCCCCTTTGTTGTTAGGTAGTTAGCGTCGGTTAGCGCCCAGCCCACCGCACCGCAGTCACTGATTAGCGTATCGCTAATCAGCATTGGTACTTTTATAGTATCTGTAAGTGATCAGAACTGATCAGTCAGATCTATAATAGTATTAGTGTCACCTTAGTTCGCCCTCCACCCAAAACGCAGTGTTTGCCCGATCAGGCCTGATCGGTCGCCTGCACGTGCGTTCACCCACCGCAGTGACAAAAAATATATATTTTTTGATCACTGCACAATCACTTTACAAGCGCTGTGGCGATAAAAAAAATCAGTTTTGATATTTTTTTATCAATCGCAGCGGCTTCCGGTACTTCGCTAGCCTCCCATTTGTAAGACAGGCTTGCTTTTTTTCTTGGGTAGTCTCAGGGAATACCCCTAAATTTAGTAGACCAAATGGCAAATAAGGGGTATTCTTCTGAAGAGGCCTACAGGATTCTGACCCAGTCGGATGAGGAATGGGAACCCTCATCTGACAAATACAGCGGGTCAGAATACGAACCTGTAGAAAGCAGTGGCAGTCTGACCCAAAGTTCGGACGAGGAGGTTGAGGTCCCTGATAGCACCAGGCGTACCCGGCCCCGTGTTGCTAGACCACAGGTTGCACAGGATCCGCTTCAAGGGCAGCAGAGTCCATCCTGGACCTAGTACCAGCACTGCCGTACAACATGGTGAAGTGGCGAGCACCAGAAGGGCAGTTGAAGCTGGTACGGTGGCACGTGCATTAGTTCCCCCGTCGCAGCCACCGCACAGACAGGCCCGTAGAGCCCCTAGAGTCCCTGAGGTGCTGGCAAACCCTGATTGGCAGCCCCCAACTTCAGCCTCACCAGTAGTTCCCCCTTTCACCGCCCAGTCTGGAGTTCGGGTTGAGACAGCTCAGATCGGTTCGGCACTGGGGTTTTTTGAGTTGTTCTTGACTGCGGAGCTCTTGGACTTAGTCGTGGCAGAAACAAATCGGTATGCCACTCAATTTATAGCCGCCAACCCGGGAAGATTTTATGCCCAGTCTTTCCAGTGGAAACCTGTCCAAGTTTCCGAATTTAAAACTTTTCTGGGCCTTCTCCTCAACATGGGCCTGACAAAAAAGCATGAATTGCGGTCATATTGGTCCACGAACCCTATTCATCACATGCCCATGTTCTCTGCTGCCATGTCCAGGACACGATTTGAGACCATCCTGCGTTTCCTGCACTTTAGCGACAACAGCACCTCTCGTCCCAGAGGCCACCCAGCTTTTAAACGGCTCCACAAAATTCGGCCCCTCATAAACCACTTTAACACCAAATTTGCAGATTTGTATACCCCTGAGCAAAACATCTGCATAGACGAGTCCCTTATACATTTTACCGGGCGCCTTGGCTTCAACAATACATCCCAAGCAAGGGCGCCCGGTATGGGGTCAAATTGTATAAGCTCTGTGAAAGGGCCACAGGCTATACGCACAAATTTTGAGTCTATGAGGGTAAAGATCAGACCCTGGAGCCGGTCGGTTGCCCTGACTACCTGGGGATCAGTGGGAAGACAGTCTGGGACTTGGTGTCACCCTTATTTGGCAAGGGGTACCATCTTTATGTGGACAATTTCTACACAAGTGTGCCCCTCTTCAGGCATTTGTTTTTAGAACAGATATGCTGCTGTGGCACCGCGCAACATAGTCTCCAGGGCTTCCCCCAACGGCTCGTTACCACCTGTCTTGCAAGGGGGGAGAAGGCTGCCTTGTGTAACGAAGAACTGCTCGCGGTGAAATGGAGAGACAAGCGTGACGTTTACATGCTCTCCTCCATTCACGCAGACACGACAATCCAAATAGAACGAGCAACCCATGTCATGGAAAAGCCCCTCTCGGTCCACGACTATAATTATTAATGGGAGGGGTGGACTTCAATGACCAGATGTTGGCTCCTTATTTACTTTCCTGCAGGACCAGACGCTGGTATAAGAAGGTGTCTGTATATTTAATTCAATTGGCGATGTACAATAGTTTTGTTCTCTACAGTAAGGCTGGGAGAACAAGATCCTTCCTCAAATTTCAAGAAGATATCATCGAGAACCTCCTGTATCCAGGAGGTTCCGTGGCCCCAACCACCAGTGTAGTGAGCCGTCTACACGAGCGACATTTCCCCAGTGTCGTTGCTGGTACCTCAAACCAACCGCCACCCCGAAAAAGATGTCGTGTCTGTAGCAGGAGTGGAATAAGGCGTGACACTCGCTATTTCTGTCCTGACTGCCCTGACCACCCTGCCCTATGCTTAGGGGAGTGTTTCTGGAAGTACCACACACAGGAACACTTAGGGCCCTTTCACACAGGACAGGCACACAGGGCTCTTAGGGCCCTTTCACTCACAGCTGCTGCAAACCTCTTTCACCTGGGACAAAGTGCATAATGTACTTCGCCACATCTCTGGGCGCTTTGCGCTTTGCACATTGTCCCATGGGGAAGGAGAGGTTTGTCCTATAAAAAGCTAAAAAATATATATATATATATACACTGTATATATATATATATATATATAGCACAGGTAAGCAAAAAAGTTAATGTTCCAAAAAGTTTTTAAAAGTTAATGTTCTGTTTCAAATGTTATAAAGTTTATGTTAATAAATTTATTGCGATGCGGCCTGTTTTTTTTTTTTTTTTTACCTTCTAGGTGGACCAACCGATGAACCAGCTGCAGCACTGATGTGCATTCTGACAGAAGCATTGCGCTGCTGTCAGATTACACAAAAGTCGGTGTATGCGGCGCTGCAAGACGAGATTTCTCCTCTGCAGTAAAAAAGATACGTTTGCCGAGGCTTATGAGCTGAGGGGCGGTGTTCATATGCTTTGGCAAACACTTTGTTTATAAAAAAATAAAAATAAAAATCCCGGCAATGATTTATTCATCCACATCAATTGATGTGAATGGAGAAATCGGGTTTGCCAGGGCATATGGGCTGAGTGGGTTTGGATGTTGGGCGGAGCTCCTATGTCCTGGCAGACGCCTTTCCCCTCTTTTTTTTTTTGGCAGAGATTTTTTCATCCACATTGATCGATGCGAATGAAGAAATCTGTGCCGTTCATTTTTGCTTTCAGCCCAGAGGCTGAACAAAAAAAAAAAAAATCTCATTACCCGTATGCTCAATATAAGGAGAATAGCAGAAACTCCGAATGCTGGCCATACATGTAATGATTGCGGAGACCCTCAAATGCCAGGGCAGTACAAACACCCCACAAATGACCCCATTTTAGAAAGAAGACACCCCAAGGTATTTGCTGAGGGCCATATTGAGTCCATGAAAGATTGAACTTTTTGTCCCAAGTTAGCGGAAAGGGAGACTTTGCGAGATTTTTTTTTTATCAATTTCCGCTAACTTGTGCCAAAAAAAAATAAAAAATTCTTCTATGAACTCGCCATGCCCCTCACGGAATACCTTGGGGTGTCTTCTTTCCAATATGGGGTCACATGTGGGGTATTTATACTGCCCTGGCATTTTAGGGGCCCTCAAGCGTGAGAAGAAGTCTGGAATCCAAATGTCTAAAAATGCCCTCCTAAAAGGAATTTCGGCCCCTTTGCGCACCTAGGCTGCAAAAAAGTGTCACACATGTGGTATTGCCGTACTCAGGAGAAGTTGGGCAATGTGTTCTGGGGTGTCTTTTTACATATACCCATGCTGGGTGAGAGAAATAGCTCTCTAAAATGACAACTTTGTATAAAAAAAATGTATCCAGAAGGTTCCGTGGCCCCATCCACCAGTGTAGTTAGCCGTCTACACGAGCGACATTTCCCCAGTGTCGTTCCTGGTACCTCAACCCAACCGTCACCCCGAAAAAGATGTCGTGTCTGTAGCAGGAGTGGAATAAGGCGTGACACCCGCTATTTCTGTCCTGACTGTCCTGACCACCCTGCCCTATGCTTTGGAGAGTGTTTCCGGAAGTACCACACCCAGGTACACTTAGCATAGGGATTGCATCTCACAGGACAGGCACACAGGGCTATTAGGGCCCTTTTACTCACAGCTGCTGCAAACCTCTCCTTTCACCTTGGATAAAGTGCATAACGTACTTCGCAACATCTTTGGGCGATTTGCGCATTGTCCCATGGGGAAGGAAAGGTTTGTTCTATAAAGGTAAAAAAAAATAAACAAAAAAAAAATTACCGGTAAGTAAAAAAGTTAACGTTCAGTTAAAAAAATATCATTCATATGCTTTGGCAAACACTTTGTATATATATAAAAAAAAATCCCGGCAAGGATTTATTCATCCACATCGATTGATGTGAATGGAGAAATCTGGTTTGCCAGGGCATACGAGCTAAGTGGGTATGGATGTTGGGCGGAGCTCCTATGTCCTGGCAGACGCCTTTCCCCTCCTTTTTCTTTTTTTGGCAGAGATTTTTTCATCCACATTGATCGATGCGAATGAAGAAATCTGTGCCGTTCATTTTTTTCTTTCAGCCCAGAGGCTGAACGGAAAAAAAAAAATCTCATTACCCGTATGCTCAATATAAGGAGAATAGCAGAAACTCCTAATGCTGGGCATACATGTAATGATTGCGGAGACCCTCAAATGCCAGGGCAGTACAAACACCCCACAAATAACACCATTTTGGAAAGAAGACACCCCAAGGTATTCGCTGAGGGGCAATTTTTGTCCCAAGTTAGCGGAAAGGGAGACTTTGTGAGAAAAAAAATCAAAAAAATCAATTTCCGCTAACTTGTGGCAAAAATTTTTTTTTCTATGAACTCGCCATGCCCCTCATTGAATACCTTGGGGTGTCTTCTTTCCAAAATGGGGTCACATGTGGGGTATTTATACTGCCCTGGCATTTTAGGGGCCCCAAAGCATGAGAAGAAGTCTGGTATCCAAATGTCTAAAAATGCCCTCCTAAAAGGAATTTGGGCACCTTTGCGCATCTAGGCTGCAAAAAAGTGTCACACATGTGGTATCTCCGTATTCAGGAGAAGTTGGGGAATGTGTTTTGGGGTGTCATTTTACATATACCCATGCTGGGTGAGAGAAATATCTTTCAACTTTTCCCATTTTTTTTATACAAAGATGGAATTTGACCAAGATATTTCTCTCACCCAGCATGGGTATATGTAAAATGACACCCCAAAACACATTCCCCAACTTCTCCTGAATACGGAGATACCACATGTGTGACACTTTTTTGCAGCCTAGGTGGGCAAAGGGGCCCACATTCCAAAGAGCACCTTTCGGATTTCACCCGCCATTTTTTACAGAATTTGATTTCAAACTCCTTACCACACATTTGGGCCCCTAGAATGCCAGGGCAGTATAACTACCCCACAAGTGACCCCATTTTGGAAAGAAGACACCCAAAGGTATTCGCTGATGGGCATAGTGAGTTCATAGAACTTTTTATTTTTTGTCACAAGTTAGTGGAATATGAGACTTTGTAAGAAAAAAAAAATCATTTTCCGCTAACTTGTGACAAAAAATAAAAAGTTCTATGAACTCACCATGCCCATCAGCGAATACCTTAGGGCAGTGATGGCGAACCTTTTACAAACCGAGTGCCCAAACTGTAACATAAAACCCACATATTTATCGCAAAGTGCCAACACTGCAATGTAACCTGAATACTACAGTCCAGTATAGTATATCTATCATTTAGCTATAATAGCCTGCCTACATTTAGTGCGCTGCTTGTGCTGTTCATAGTGCGCTGTGCGCTGATAAATGGCAGGAAGAGTCGAAGGCATATTGATACGCTTAGACATTTTCAAGGGTGTGGGTGCCCACAGAGAGGGCTCTGAGTGCCGCCTCTGGCACCCGTGCCATAGGTTCGCCACCACTGCCTTAGGGTGTCTACTTTCCGAAATGGGGTCATTTGTGGGGTGTTTGTACTGTCTGGCCATTGTAGAACCTCAGGAAACATGACAGGTGCTCAGAAAGTCAGAGCTGCTTCAAAAAGCGGAAATTCACATTTTTGTACCATAGTTTGTAAACGCTAGATCATTTACCCAAACCATTTTTTTTTTTTACACATTTTTTTTTTTTTCAAAGACATGTAGAACAATAAATTTTGAGAAAAATTTATATATGGATGTCGTTTTTTTTGCAAAATTTTACAACTGAAAGTGAAAAATGTCATTTTTTTGCAAAAAAATCGTTAAATTTTGATTAATAACAAAAAAAGTAAAAATGTCAGCAGCAATGATATACCACCAAATGAAAGCTCTATTAGTGAGAAGTAAAGGAGGTAAAATTCATTTGGGTGGTAAGTTGCATGACCGAGCAATAAACGGTGAAAGTAGGGTAGGTCAGAAGTGTAAAAAGTGGCCTGGTCTTACAGGGTGTTTAAGCTATGGGGGCTGAGGTGGTTAATAAATATAAAATGGTAAATAGATAAAAGCTTATTGACTCACTTCACTGGGGGGTGGTCCATAGGATAAGCTCAAGACACCTATGAAACCCGATAAACCCCCCCCCCCCCCCCCAAGCCAGAATCGCCTGTAGAATAGTAGATATTGATGTCAGCACAATTCGTGGTGACTTCAGATCAATTTCTTTATTTTAAGGATCTATTTGTAGCAGTCTACTGTCTTCTTCCATGTTAATTACTTTACACAGTTTAGTGTCACCTGCGAAAATTTATATTTTACTATGCAAGCCTTCTACAAGATCATTAATAAATATATTGAAGAGAATAGGGCCCAATACTGACCCCTGAGGTACTCCACTAGTGACAGTGACCCAATCTGAGTGTGTACTGTTAATAACCACCCTCTGTTTTCTATCATTGAGCCAGTTACTTACCCACATACAGACATTTTCTCCCAGTCCGAGCATTCTCATTTTATATACTAACCTTTTATGTGGTACAGTGTCAAATGCTTTGGAGAAGTCCAGATATACGACATCCATTGATTCGCCGCTGTCAAGTCTAGAACTTACCTCCTCATAGAAACTGATTAAATTAGTTTGGTATGACGGATCCCTCATGAAGCCATGCTGATATGGCGTTATTTGCTTATTTTCAATGACACCATAGAAAAAATTGCTATGCGCCAATCCTGTGGAACACTCCCCGTCAGTATAGAGTCCTTAAATATCAGAAATAAGGGTCTGGCTATGACATTACTTAATTTTCTTAGGATACGGGGGTGTATGCCATCCGGTCCTGGCGATTTGTCTATTTTAATCTTCCAGGGTCAGACAGTGTTTTTTTTTTTTTTTATGTTCCGTTTTTTTGCGTTCCGTATATGGAACCATTCATTTCAATGGTTCCAGTAAAAAAAAAAAAAACACATACGAAAATGCATCCGTATGTCTTCCGTATTCGTTCTGTTTTTGTGGAACCATCTATTGAAAATGTTATGCCCAGCCCAATTTTTTCTATGTAATTACTGTATATGCCATACGAACAGAAACACAACAAACAAAAAAACTGAACGGATCCGTGAAAAACGGACTGCAAAACACTGAAAAAGCCATATGGTCATGTGAAACAGGCCTTAATGGGGAATGAACTTCTACATTCTGCATTTCATCTGACAGTTTATTTTCTTCAGTGAATACAGTGGAGAAAAAAAAATATTTAATAGCTTTGCTTTCTCCTCATCATTCTGTAGAGGGCCGACACCTTCAGATTTATACTGTGTGGCTGAAATGGCGCATTTTGGTTTAAAAAAAAAAAGTCACATTTTAATGCCATTTGTGTTAAAATATCGCAAACCAAGAGAAATAGGCGAATAATCAAGTTGACATTTTAAAAAGTCACATTTTACAAGTGGTGTGCTTCGTTTGATATGAGGTGAAATAAATCACCAGTTTTGATTTGTAACTTTAGTATTTTTGTCGCCATTATTGATAAATGTCCTCAAGTGTCTTTGAGACAGAACTATTATCGTTTTACTTTTTAAGTTGTATGTAGGGGAATATAGGAAGACACTTTAGTACTAGGGGAGCTTAGAGTGTCATATACTAATTTTCAGGCCAGTTGGAGCTACTTTGATTCATGTAGAATTGATTTGGACATTAATGACACATTTTGAAAAATTGGACACAAAATGAATTAAGAAGTTTGCTGAGTTTTTACTTAAAACTTATATTATTAGTTTTTCTTTTTAGGCCTCATGCACACGGCTGTTATGCGGACCCATTCACTTCAATGGGGCCGCAAAAGACGCGGACAGCACTCAGTGAGCTGTCCGCATCCTTTACTCTGTTCCATGGTCTGCAAAAAAAAATAAAAAACAACATGTCCTATTCTTGTCCGCACTTTGCAGACAAGAATAGGCAGTTATATTAAAGGCTGTCCGTGCCGTTCTGCAAATTGCGGAATGCACACGGACAACATCCGTGTTTTGCGTATCTGCGGTTTGTGGACCGCAAAACACACAACGGTTGTGTGCATGAGGCCTTATTATGGGGTATGGAGTGCAGATTGATATGGGACAAGCTTATCAGGAAGGCAAGCTCGGTTGTTGGTTGCCATCTAGACACTTTTGAGGAGGTAGTGGAGGAAAGAATTCGGAAGTAGTGTATGGCGATACCACATGTGTGACACTTTTTTGCAGCCTAGATGCGCAAAGGGGCCCACATTCCTTTTATGAGGGCATTTTTAGACATTTGGATCCCAGACTTCTTCTCACGCTTTAGGGCCCCTAAAATGCCAGGGCAGTATAAATACCCCACATGTGACCCCATTTTGGAAAGAAGACACCCCAAGGTATTCAATGAGGGGCATGGCGAGTTCATAGAATTTTTTTTTTTTTGGCACAAGTTAGCGGAAATTGATATATATATTTTTTTTCTCACAAAGTCTCCCTTTTTGCTAACTTGGGACAAAAATTTCAATCTTTCATGGACTCAATATGCCCCTCACGGAATACGCATTTGGATTCCGTGAGGGGTATGGTGAGTTCATGTGAGATTTTATTTTTGGACACAAGTTAGTGGAATATGAGACTTTGTAAGAAAAAAATAAAATAAATTCTGCTAACTTGGGCCAAAAAAAGTCTGAATGGAGCCTTACAGGGGGGTGATCAATGACAGGGGGGTGATCAGGGAGTCTATATGAAGTGATCACCCCCCTGTCATTGATCACCCCCCTATAAGGCTCCATTCAGATGTCCGTATGTGTTTTGCGGATCCGATCCATGTAACCGTGGATCCGTAAAAAAACATACGGACATCTGAATGCAGCCTTATAGGGGGGTGATCAATGACAGGGGGGTGATCACCCCCCTGTAAGGCTCCATTCAGACGTCTGTATGTGTTTTGCGGATCCGATCCATATATCCGTGGATCCGTAAAAAACATACAGACGTCTGAATGGAGCCTTACAGGGGAGTGATCAATGACAGGGGGGTGATCAATGACAGGGGGGTGATCAGGGAGTCTATATGGGGTGATCACCCCCTGTCATTGATCACCCCCCTGTAAGGCTCCATTCAGACGTCCGTATGTGTTTGCGGATCCGATCCATGTATCAGTGGATCCGTAAAAATCATACGGACGTCTGAATGGAGCCTTACAAGGGGGTGATCAATGACAGGTGGGTGATCAGGGAGTCTATATGGGGTGATCAGGGGTTAATAAGGGGTTAATAAGTGACAGGGGGGGTGTAGTGTAGTGTGGTGCTTGGTGCTACATATTACTGAGCTGCCTGTGACCTCTGGTGGTCGATCCAAACAAAAGGGACCACCAGAGGACCAGGTAGCAGGTATATTAGACGCTGTTATCAAAACAGCGTCTAATATACCTGTCAGGGGTTAAAAAAAAAAAACGCATCTCCAGCCTGCCAGCAAACGATCGCCGCTGGCAGGCTGGAGATCCACTCGCTTACCTTCCGATCCTGTGAACGCACGCGCCTGTGTGCGCGCGTTCACAGGAAATCTCGCATCTCGCGAGATGACGCATATATGCGTGACTCTGCGCAGGGCTGCCGCCTCCGGAACGCGATCCTGCGTTAGGCGGTCCGGAGGCGGTTAAGGCACATCATACCACCATTTTTGACTAATTGTAATAGTAATGATGCCTGTCTTCTTTTGATACAAGGCTAATTCTTAATTCCCAGTGGTTTTCAAATATGGTCACACTATATTTAGGAATATTTATGTAGTTCTTTCTGTAACCTAACCTGGAAAGTATGTTGGTAAGAGGTGTTAGAAAAATGCTATTGAAAGTCAGGTCACATTTTACAGTTCCACAGTGCGCATGAATACACAATCAAGACAGCAAAGTTTATGCTTACACCTGTTGGCATGGCAGTTTCTAGGATGCATGCACTCCAGTCTGCACATGCCACCTGCCAGAAGTCATCATTCATGTACAGCTATCCAGATGTATAGATTCATGGAGCAGGATTTCAAACTTGTGGTCTCATAGCTCCAAATTACCATTTCCATTAATGTAAAAATAAAAGCACATGAAAGTGGCCTCATAGCCTACTGTAATTAAGGCCTCATGCACATGACCGTTGTGTGCACCCGTGGCTGTTATTCCGTTTTCCGTGATTTTCTGTGGACCCATTGACTTTCAATGGGTCAGTTGAAAACTCGGAAAACACATCGTTTATCATCCGCCTCGTGATCCGTGTATCCTGTCAGTCAAAAAAATATGACCTGTCCTATTTTTTTGACGGACAACGGTTCACGGACCCATTCAAGTCAATGGGTCCGTGAAAAAACACGATGCACACAAGATTGGCATCCGTGTCCGTGATCCGTGTCCGTAGGTTACTTTCATACAGACGGATCCGAGGATCCGTCTGCATAAAAGCTTTGTGAAAACTCAAATCCGACAGTATATTCTAACACCGAGGCGTTCCCATAGTGATGGGGACGCTTCTAGTTAGAATATACTACGAACTGTGTACATGACTGCCCCCTGCTGCCTGGCAGCCCCCGATCTCTTACAGGGGGCTGTGATCCGCACAATTAACCCCTCAGGTGCCGCACCTGAAGGGGTTGATTGTGCGTATCATAGCCCCCTGTAAGAGATCGGGGGCTGCCAGGCAGCAGGGATCACACCCCCTCCCTCCCCAGTTTTAATTTCATTGGTGGCCAGTGCGGCCCCCCCTCCCTCTATTGTATTATCATTGGTGGCCAGTGTGCGCCCCCCCCGGCCCCCCCTCTATTGTATTAATATCATTGGTCGCCAGTGTACGGCCTCCCCTCTCCCCCTGTCATGCCCCACTCTGACGATGTGCGGAGGTCAGCCAGGATTGCAGCACGAGTCTAGTATTTGTTTTGATGCTGTGCTGGATTCGCCTCGCATCAGGTGCACTGGGTGGAGTCATTAGTTTAAATAGTCTCCAGCTATAGTGCTCTGATACAAGGTGTTCAAGGAACATCACGATACTGTTCTCGCTGGACATCCTGGTGGTAAGTCCACCTGTGATCTGGTGTCCCGGAGGTTCTGGTGGCCAGGTTTGCGTAAGTGTATTGAGAATTACGTGGCAGCTTGTGAAACCTGCGCTCGGTCTAAGGTTGCTCATACTCGACCGCCTGGTTCACTTCTTCAATTGTCTATTCCATCTCGTCCTTGGACACATTTGTCCATGGACTTTATTACGGACCTACCGAGTTCCTCCGGGAGAACAGTGATTTTGGTGGTAGTCAATCGTTTCAGTAAAATGGCTCACTTTATACCACTAACAAGTCTGCCTAACGCTAAGACTCTTGCGCAGATTTTTGTGGATATTGTTAAATTGCACGGTATTCCTTTGGATATTGTCTCTGATAGTGGCACGCAGTTTGTCTCCAGGTTTTGGAGGGCGTTCTGCTCTCGACTTGGCATTCAACTTTCTTTCTCGTCGGCTTTTCATCCACAGTCGAATGGTTAGACGGAGCGTACCAATCAAAACCTGGAGACCTACTTGAGGTGCTTTGTGGCTGAGAATCAGGAGGACTGGTCCTCATTCTTGCCCTTAGCAGAATTTGCATTGAATAACCGTAGGCAGGAGTCCACGGGTAAGTCGCCATTTTTTGGCGCATACGGTTTCCATCCTCAGTTTGGTACCTTTTCTGGGTCTGGTTCCTCCGGGATGCCAGAGGAGGAGAGATTCTCTTCTGCCTTATCCTCTATCTGGCGGGGGATTCAAGGGAATTTGGAGAGGATGGGTGAGAGGTATAAACGAATGGCTGACAGGAGACGTGTGACTGGTCCGGACCTGTGTGTGGGTGATTTGGTGTGGTTGTCCACTAGGAATATCAAGTTGAGAATGCCATCTTGGAAACTGGGTCCAAGATTTGTTGGTCCATATAAGATTTCTGCTGTGATCAATCCTGTGGCATTTCGACTTGATCTGCCGCAGACTTGGAGGATCCACGAGGTCTTCCACAAGTCTTTACTAAAAAAATATGTTAAACCGGTGGTACCATCGCCATTGCCTCCTCCTCCTGTTCTGGTTGAGGGAAACTTGGAGTTCGAGATCTCCAGGATTCTCGACTCAAGAGTTCTGCAGGGTTCCCTCCAGTACCTGGTTCACTGGAGGGGGTACGGTCCTGAGGAGAGGATGTGGGTTCCGGCATCAGATGTCAACGCCAGCCGTCTGGTGAGGGCCTTTCATAGGTCCCATCCGGATAAGGTTGGTCCAGGGTGTCCGGAGGTCACCCGTAGAAGGGGGGGGTACTGTCATGCCCCACTCTGACGATGTGCGGAGGTCAGCCAGGATTGCAGCACGAGTCTAGTATTTGTTTTGATGCTGTGCTGGATCCGCTTTTCATCAGGTGCACTGGGTGGAGTCATTAGTTTAAATAGTCTCCAGCTATAGTGCTCTGAGCGGATTATACTCATCATTGTGGTCTTGGAAGCTAGGAAGGAAGGTTGGCTGTTTGTTCCTGCTCTCAGCAGATAAGTGTCTTTTCTTGTTTGGTTGTTTATGTCATCTTACCCGTCCAGGTTCTGTGCGAGCTGGCAGCTCCTTTCTCCCACTTCACCATCTCAGGGAGTTCAGGGTTCTGTTAGTATAGGCTGGTGGACACAGCAAATCTACCATCAAGATTTGTCTGTGGGCTGAGCATTGTAGGGAAAGAGGTCAGGGATAAATTAGGAGGTGACCCTTTCCCTGTCTCTCGTCCAGAGCCTGGTTGGTGTGTTATCTGTTAACTGTGCACGTCTGCCGTAACCCCCCCCCCATCATTGGTGGCAGCGGAGAGTTCTGATCGGAGTCCCAGTTTAATCGCTGGGGCTCCGATCGGTAACCATGGCAACCAGGACGCTACTGCAGTCCTGGTTGCCATGGTTACTTAGCAATATTAGAAGCATCATACTTACCTGCTGTGCTGTCTGTGACCGGCCGGGAGCTCCTCCTACTGGTAAGTGACAGATCATTAAGCAATGCGCCGCACAGACCTGTCACTTACCAGTAGGAGGAGCTCCCGGCCGGTCACAGACAGCGCAGCAGGTAAGTATGATGCTTCTAATATTGTAATATTGTAATATTGCTAAGTAACCATGGCAACCAGGCCTGCAGTAGCGTCCTGGTTGCCATGGTTACTGATCGGAGCCCCAGCGATTAAGCTGGGATTCCGATCGGAACTCTCCGCTGCCACCAATGATCGGGTTGGGAGAGGGGAGGCCGCACACTGGCCACCAATGATATTAATACAATAGAGGGGGGGCTGGGGGCGCACACTGGCCACCAATGATAATACAATAGAGAAAGGGAGGGAGGGGGGGCTGCACACTGGCCACCAATGATATTCAAACTGGGGAGGGAGGGGGGTCTGCCCCCTGCTGCCTGGCAGCCCCTGATCTCTTACAGGGGGCTATGATACGCACAATTAACCCCTTCAGGTGCGGCACCTGAGGGGTTAATTGTGCGGATCACAGCCCCCTGTAAGAGATCGGGTGCTTCCAGGCAGCAGTCATGTACACAGTTCGTAGTATATTCTAACTTGAAGCGTCCCCATCACCATGGGAACGCCTCTTTGTTAGAATATACTGTCGGATATGAGTTTTTACGATGTAACTCAAATCCGATGGTATATTCTAACATAGAGGCGTTCCCATGGTGATGGGGACGCTTCAAGTTAAAATATACCATCAGATTGGAGAAAACTCTGATCCTATGGTATATTAACTCCTGACTTTACATTGAAAGTCAATGGGGGACGGATCCGTTTGCAATTGCACCATATTGTGTCAACGTCAAACGGATCCGTCCACATTGACTTGCATTGTAAATCAGGACGGATCCGTTTGGCTCCGCACGGCCAGGCGGACACCAAAACGACTTTTTTTCATGTCCGTGGATCCTCCAAAAATCAAGGAAGACCCACGGACGAAAAAACGGTCACGGATCACGGACCAACGGAACCCCGTTTTGCGGACAGTGAAAAAATACTGTCGTGTGCATGAGGCCTAAAACAGAGGGGGTTATATTTAAGTGTATATATTTATATTAATCTATAGCTATATTACCATTCTACACTACTTTAAAGAGAACCCATCATCAGCAAATTAGTTACCTATTGCTTAAAGGAGTATTGCAGGATGAGAAAAACATGGCTGTCTTCCAAAAACAGTGCCATACCTGCTGTGAGGGATTACTCAGGATCGCCTTTGCTGGGGTCAAAGGACACTTGGTTCCCTCCAATTCAGGCCAAAAGCCGAGGAGTAAGTTTTAAGCTGACTTGTAGCCAGGTTGATTCATAAGGTTGCAAAAAATAAAAAAAATAAAACAGCAAGAGAAACCCTAGCCTGTCCAGCACTTACTATACAGGTAAAACTCCAAAAATTAGAATATCGTGCAAAGTGAATTTATTTTAGTAATGCAACTTAAAAGGTGAAACTAATATAGGAGAGAGACTCATTACATGCAAAGTGAGATATTTCAAGCCTTTATTTGTTATAATTTGGAGGATTATGGCTTATGAAACCCCAAAGTCTCAGTTTTTAGGTACCCTTTGCTCAGGGGGGTATGGACTAATTAGCTGACTAGAGTGTGACACTTTGAGCCTAGAATATTGAACCTTTTCACAAAATTCAAATTTTAAGCTGCATTAATGCAATTCCTTTTAATGTGCATTACTAAAATAAATAGACTTTTGCACAATATAAAAATTTTCGAGTTTCACCTGTACATATGACGTCCCTGTCTACCTGCTGGAGGGCTTCTCCCTTTCAGCTCACAAAAACAAGTCTTTCAGCAACCTTTTACTCACGTTTGGCTCACTCACACAGACTTTCTGTGTCACCAGGCAGAGAGAGACTGACTGACCTCCTGGCTCTGTTATATCCCCACCCTTGTGCTGCTTCATTTATTACTTCACAGGTGAGAGTGTTCCACCTGCTGCATCACATAGGAGAAGAATCTTGGGGAAATATTCCTCCCTACAAATCCTGCATTGGTATCACACTGCCCATAGATTGTGTCAGCTCAGCTCCATTGAAGTGAATAGAGGTGAGCTGCAATATCACTTACAACCTGAGCACAGGTGTGACACTGTTTTTGGAAGAAAGCAGCCATGTTTTTTTCTAATTCTGTATAGCCCCTTTAACCTCTTAAGGACACCTGATGTCCTGGTACTTAAGGACACAGGGTGTACCTGTACGTCCTGTGTATTTCCGATCACCGCCGCGTGGCGGGCAGTGATCTGAACAAGGTGCCTGATCAAATCATTGAGCAGGCACCCTGGGACAATGCGCGGGGGGGTCCCGTGACCTGCGGTTTGCGGATTTTAATGGAGTTGCGGCGGGAGGTCGGAGGTGCCATCGGGTCTCCGTGTGGCTGTAATGGGGACCCGATGGCATGGAAGGCAGCGTGATGCCTTCCTTAGGCATCGGCGCTGCCTGTCAGTGAAGAGCCTGTGAGATACAGCCAATGCATTCCAATACAGAAGTATTGGAATGCATTGTAAAGGGGATTAGACCCCCAAAAGTGGGACAAAAAATTAAGTGAAAAAAAAGTCGAAAAAACTTCCCCCCCCAAAAAAAAGTTTCAAGTAAAAAAATAAAATAAAATGTCATTTGCCCCAAATAAAGTAAAAAAAAGACATATAAGGTATCGCCCGGCTCTATAAACATATCACATGACCTAACCCCTCAGATGAACACCGTAAAAAATAAAAACTGTGCTAAAGAAAACATTTTTTGGTCATCTTACATCACAAAAAGTACAACAGCAAGTGATCAAAAGGGCGTATGCCCGCCAAAATAGTACCAATCTAACTGTCACCTCATCCCACAAAAAATGAGCCCTTACCTAAGATAATTGCCCAAAAACTGAAAAAACTATTGCTCTCAGACTATGGAAACACTAAAACATGATTATTTTTTTTTCAAAATGAAATCATTGTGTAAAACTTACATGAATAAAAATAAAGTATACATATTAGGTATCGCCGCATCCATATTAACCTGCTCTATAAAAATATCACATGACCTAACCCGTAAGGTGAACACCGTAAAAAAAAAAACGGTGTAAAAAAAGCAATTTTTTTGTCACCTTACATCACAAAAAGTGTAATAGCAAGCAATCAAAAAGTCATACACACCCCAAAATAGTGCCAATCAAACAGTCATCTCATCCAGCAAAAATCATACCCTACCCAAGATAATCGCCCAAAAACTGAAAAAACTATGGAAACACTAAAACATGATTTTTTTTGTTTCAAAATGAAATCATTGTGTTAAACTTACATAAATAAAAAAATTGTATTCATATTAGGTTTCACCGCATCCGTGACAACCTGTTATATAAAATTACCACATGATCTAACCTGTCAGATGAAAGTTGTAAATAAATAAAAAAAACGGTGCCAAAACAGCTATTTCTTGTTACCTTGCCTCACAAAAAGTGTAATATAGAGCAACCAAAAATCATATGTACCCTAAACTAGTACCAACAAAACTGCCACCCTACCTGTAGTTTCTAAAATGGGCTCACTTTTTTGGAGTTTCTACTCTAGGGGTGCATCAGGGGGGCTTCAAATGGGACATGATGTCAAAAAACCAGTCCAGCAAAATCTGCCTTCCAAAAACCTTTCCTTCTGTGCCCTGCCGTGTGCCCGTACAGCAGTTTACGACCACATATGGGGTATTTCTGTAAACTACAGAGTCAGGCCATAAATATTGAGTTTTGTTTGGCTGTTAACCCTTGCTTTGTAACTGGAAAATCTGCCAATAAAGTGAAATTTTGAAATTGTATCTCTATTTTCCATTAATTCTTGTGGAACACGTAAAGCGTTAACAAAGTTTGTAAAATCAGTTATGAATACCTTGAGAGGTGTAGTTTCTAGAATGGGGTCATTTTTGGGTGGTTTCTGTGGCAAAACTAACCTCGCCACTGGGTTTTGGAGGGGCCTGGTTGCCAGCCTCTTGCCCCAGGATTATGGGCCCTCTCATCCGCCATGCTTCCTTTGTTCACAAAGGACTTTTACAAACTTTTGAACCCCTGGTCTAATTCGTGCCATTTTGGGATATGTTAAATGTCTATGTTACTGTAATGGGAAGGACATTGTATGTTTGAGTGGTGATGTCTGTCCTATTGTCTCCACATGTGTATTGGCAATTTCCCTTTGTCCTGAGAGATAATTGAATTACTCCTCTGTTGTCTCCAGGACAGAGGACATTGTGTATTCTCCTGCCTGTGATAATTACATCAACCCATTGTACCATAATTATATCACAGGCAGAGGGGAGGAGTTTGTGTGGGAGTGTTTTACTGTATTGTACGTGGTTATTGGTTGTTTTTACAAAACCCTGTGGGTGCTACTGATGTGTACCAATATTATATAAGATCAATAAAACGCACAGCTCTGGGTGACCACTGCTTGAGCCTCGTCTCGTTCTTGGGGGGATTCACTGTATGCTGTTAGAGACTGATTGCTAGGAGTGTGAGTGTCATGCCCCACTCTGACGATGTGCCGAGGTCGGCCAGGATAGCAGCACGAGTTTAGTATTTGTTTTGGTGTCGTGCTGGATCCGCCTCTCATCAGGTGCACTGGGTGGAGTCATTAGTTTAAATGGCCTCCAGCTAAGTGCTCTGAGCGGATTATACTGATTATTTTGGTCTGGGAAGTTTGGAGGGAAGGTTGGCTAACAGTTCCTGCTCTCAGAAGATAAGTGTCATTTCTAGTTTGGTTGTTTCTGTCATCTATCCCATCCAGGTTCTGTGCGAGCAGGCTGCTCCTATCTCCCCACTTCACCATCTCAGGGAGTTCAGGGTTTTGTCAGTCCAGGCTGGAGGACACAGCACACCTACCTTCAAGGTCTGCCTGTGGGCTGAGCAGTGCAGGGAAAGAGGTCAGGGATAAACTAGGAGGTGACCCTTCCCCTGTCTCTCGTCCAGAGCCTGATTGGTGTGTTATCGTTTATACTGAGTGCACGTCCGCCGTGACAGTAAGCCGCATGGGTGCGTTTCCTACTCGTCTGCTAGCAGCTATTCGTGAGGTTCCGTTCGGAGTTTGGAGCATTCCCTTGTATGCCGTTACAATTGGTGGCAAGCGGCGGGATCGTTCTCACAGCCCAGAAGGACAGCTACAAAGTAACATCATTCCCTGGAATTACAATTTGAGGGCAACGCATGTCCCAGTACAGCGTCCCTGACAGCAGCAGGATGGAACCAGCAGTGACATACGATGAGGAAGACCTGGATGGTCGGGATGCATTAAGGAAAGGCATCTGGTACCAGGCCCTGGATAATGTACAATACCAGCGAGGCGAGAGTCTCCCCAGTGAAGAGCAGCGATTGCAGAAGCAAGTGGCCCTGCGGATGCCCTTCCTGGGAGAGCAGCCCCTGGAGGAATGGGTGAAGGAACTAGAGCACCGGGTATGGCAGGAGCTATGGCTGGAGGATGCCTACCAGGCGCTCTGGTGGTATATGGCACAGTATATACCCTGGACAGCTGAGCATGACAAGCCAGAGGGAGAGGAGTTTGATGGTCCTGGCTTGTTATGGGAGTCCTTTGCAGAGCCTGACTTCGGGAGCCCTGCACAGTCCAGACTTCAGGACATTTTCTATGAGAGGGAGGCTAGGCAGGATTGGGATGACCCCCATGAGGTAGAGAAAGACCTGGCTCACCTAGCAACCCTGGAGTGGGGACTGGAGCAGGACTACCGAGATCTCTTCCACTCCATTGGGAAGGCTCAGCAGGACAGCAAGATGACAGACCCAGGTCCAGAGCCCTTCAGCTGGGAGGATATTGTGGAGGTTTACTGGGAAGAACCCCAGGTGGCCGGTGGAGATGGGACCGAGGTCTCTCCACCAGTCCTGCAGGGAATTGGGAGCCCAGTCTCCATTCCCCAGCGGCAGGCTGAGTTACAGGGGGCAGAGACAGTCAGTCCTGTCCCCCAGCGGCAATGTGATATGCAGGGAACTGGTAGCCCAGTCTCCATTCCCCAGCGGCCGTGTGATGTACAGGGAATTAGGAGCCCAGTCTCCATTCCCCAGCGGCAGTGTGATATGCAGGGAATTGGGAGCCCAGTCTCCATTCCCCAGCGGCCGTGTGATGTACAGGGAATTGGGAGCCCAGTCTCCATTCCCCAGCGGCAGTGTGATGTACAGGGAATTGGGAGCCCAGTCTCCATTTCCCAGCGGCAGTGTGATATGCAGGGAATTGGGAGACCAGTCTCCATTCCCCAGCGGCAGTGTGATATGCAGGGAATTGGGAGCCCAGTCTCCATTCCCCAGCGGCAGTGTGATATGCAGAGAATTGGGAGCCCAGTCTCCATTCCCCAGCGGCAGTGTAATCTACAGGGAATTGGGAGCCCAGTCTCCATTCCCCAGCGGCCGTGTGATGTACAGGGAATTGGGAGCCCAGTCTCCATTCCCCAGCGGCAGTGTAATCTACAGGGAATTGGGAGCCCAGTCTCCATTCCCCAGCGGCAGTGTGATATGCAGGGAATTGGGAGCCCAGTCTCCATTCCCCAGCGGCAGTGTGATATGCAGGGAATTGGGAGCCCAGTCTCCATTCCCCAGCGGCCGTTTGATGTACAGGGAATTGGGAGCCCAGTCTCCATCCCCCAGCGGCAGTTTAACGCACCAGGAGGAGACGGTAAGCCCCACAACCGTGCAGATGGGACCGTGGTCTCTGCACTCACAGCACAGGGGGTAGGGACAGTCAGTCCTGTCCCCCAGCAACAGGGCTATTTAGCCAAAGATGAGACAGTCTGTCTCCCCCCACAGCAGCATGGTGGTCTATCTAAAGGGGAGACAGTCGGTCTCTCCCTACAACAGCAGAGCGGTGTATCTAAAGGGGAGACAGTCGGTCTCTCCCTACAACAGCAGAGCGGTGTATCTAAAGGGGAGACAGTCGGTCTCCCCCTCCAACAACCAGGCTCCAACTAGGCTACTTCCGTGGTAGCGCTGGCACCAGGGCAGAGTACCGCTGGTCTCTGCCCACTCAGCAACCCACCAAGGCAGTCTACCAATCCCCCACACAGCCGTGGTGAGGCACCTGGACAAGTTTATCCCTTGCTCAAATGTAGTAACCACTTATTGTGGGTGGGCTGCTGGACTAACAAGGGCACTGACCGGCAGAAGGTCAGATACCCTGTTACTTTGTTTGGAAAAGGGGAGATGTGTGGCGAAACTAACCTCGCCACTGGGTTTTGGAGGGGCCTGGTTGCCAGCCTCTTGCCCCAGGATTATGGGCCCTCTCATCAGCCATGCTTCCTTTGTTCACAAAGGACTTTTACAAACTTTTGAACCCCTGGTCTAATTCGGGCCATTTTGGGATATGTTAAATGTCTATGTTACTGTAATGGGTGGGATATTGTATGTTTGAGTGGTGATGTCTGTCCTATTGTCTCCACATGTGTATTGGCGATTTCTCTTAGTCCTGAGAGATAATTGAATTACTCCTCGGTTGTCTCCAGGACAGAGGACATTGTGTATTCTCCTGCCTGTGATAATTACATCAACCCATTGTACCATAATTATATCACAGGCAGAGGGGAGGAGTTTGTGTGGGAGTGTTTTACTGTATTGTACGTGGTTATTGGTTGTTTTTAAAAAACCCTGTGGGTGCTACTGATGTGTACCAATGTTATATAGGATCAATAAAATGCACAGCTCTGGGTGACCACTGCTTGACCCTCAACATGGAGCCTCGTCTCGTTCTTGGGGGGATTCACTGTATGCTGTTAGAGACTGATTGCTAGGAGTGTAAGCCGCTTGGGTGCGTTTCCTATTCGTCTGCTAGCAGCTATTCGTGAGATTCCGTTCGGAGTTTGGATTATTCCCTTGTATGCCGTTACAGTTTCTATTATGTAAGCCTCACAAAGTGACTTCAGACCTGAACTGGTCCTTAAAAAGTGGGTTTTTGAAAATTTCTGAAAAATTTCAAGATTTGCTTCTAAACTTCTAAGCCTTGTAACATTCCCCCCCAAAAAAATGTCATTCCCAAAATGATCCAAACATGAAGTAGACATATGGGGAATGTAAAGTAATAACTATTTTTGTAGGTATTACTATGTATTATAGAAGTAGAGAAATTGAAACTTAAAAATTTGCTAATTTTTCCCAATTTTTGGTAAACTTTGCATTTTTTTATAAATAAAAATTAATTTTTTTAAACTCTATTTTACCAGTGTCATAAAGTACAATATGTGACAAAAAAACAATCTCAGAATGGCCTGGATAAGTCAAAGCGTTTTAATGTTATCACCACATAAATTGACACTGGTCAGATTTGCAAAAAATGCCCTAGTCCTTAAGGTGAAAATGAGCCCGGTCCCTAAGGGGTTAAGTTTTCTTTTGAAACATTTAAATATATAAATGTTTTCCGTTTGTGGTGCTGTGTACACTGTAGGGGAAGTCTTTTAGTAGTTTTTTTCTTAAAAGTCCATTCACATGTCCGCAAGTGGTTTTCGGACCGCAAATTGCGGATCCGCAAAACACGGACACCGGCTATGTGCGTTCTGCATTTTTCGGTCCGCACATGGCCGGCACTATAATAGAAATGCCTTTACTTGTCCGTGGCTGCGGACAAGAATAGGACATGTTAAATTTTTTTGCGGGGCCGTGGAACGCAAGTGCGGATGCGGACAGCACACAGTGTGCTGCCCGCATCCTTTGCAGCCCCATTGAAAATAAATAAATTAGGAGAAAGTCTTCATCATCCCATTGCAGATCCTTCTGTCTGTGGAAACTGACTATGGCATGGCCATAGACCAAGCTAGAAGGATAAACTGTTACAAAGTCATCATGTTAAGGTGGTCCCATGGGTTGTCACTTGAGAACTTACAAAACTGCTGCACTGTGAGATCTATGCTGACTGCCACTGCTGCTCTATGCCTCTCTGCAATAGACGATTGTGCTATTCTGATATTGGCCAGATGCACAGGCACGGGCGGATTGACCGTACAGGGAAATTTCCTGTTGGGCCGATGCCCAGGGCGCCACTTAGTCCCTCATCTTGGCCATCAGCAAGGTACATACAGATCTGATGGTCTCAGTAATGTAGGAGCATCAGGCACTTATCCACCAGTCCAGTGGCCACAGGTGCCCTCCTCAGGACGATAATACAGCTTCATACTGCGAATACTGGGCAGACAGAAGTATTTTGTGCTGCACTGTGGTATTTGTTTTCCCAGAGGCAGTATTTTGTGCTGCACTGTGGTATTTGGTTCTGCTGGGGCAGCATTTTGTGCTGCAATGTGGTATTTGGTTCTGCTAGGGCAGTATATTGTGCTGCACTGTGGTATTTGGTTCTGCTGGGGCAGTATATCATGCTGCACTGTGGCATTTGTTTCTGTTGGGGCAGTATATTGTGTTGCACTGTGGTAATTGGTTCTGCTGGGGCAGTATATCGTGCTGCACTGTGGTATTTGTTTCTCTTGGGGCAGTATATTGTGCTGCACTGTGGTATTTGGTTCTGCCAGGGCAGTATATTGTGCTTCACTGTGGTATTTGTTTCTGGTGGGGCAGTATTTTATGCTGCACTGTGGTATTTGGTTCTGCTAAGGCAGTATATTGTGCTGCATTGTGGTATTTGGTTCTGCTGAAGCAGTACAGTCGTGGCCAAAAGTTTTGAGAATTACATAAATATTGGAAATTGGAAAAGTTGCTGCTTAAGTTTTTATAATAGCAATTTGCATATACTCCAGAATGTTATGAAGAGTGATCAGATGAATTGCATAGTCCTTCTTTGCCATGAAAATTAACTTAATTCCAAAAAAAACTTTCCGCTGCATTTCATTGCTGTCATTAAAGGACCTGCTGAGATCATTTCAGTAATCGTCTTGTTAACTCAGGTGAGAATGTTGACGAGCACAAGGCTGGAGATCATTATGTCAGGCTGATTGGGTTAAAATGGCAGACTTGGGATGTTAAAAGGAGGGTGATGCTTGAAATCATTGTTCTTCCATTGTTAACCATGGTGACCTGCAAAGAAACGCCTGCAGCCATCATTGCGTTCCATAAAAATGGCTTCACAGGCAAGGATATTGTGGCTACTAAGATTGCACCTCAATCAACAATTTATAGGATCATCAAGAACTTCAAGGAAAGAGGTTCAATTCTTGTTAAGAAGGCTTCAGGGCGTCCAAGAAAGTCCAGCAAGCGCCAGGATCGTCTCCTAAAGAGGATTCAGCTGCGGGATCGGAGTGCCACCAGTGCAGAGCTTGCTAAGGAATGGCAGCAGGCAGGTGTGAGCGCATCTGCACGCACAGTGAGGCGAAGACTTTTGAAAGATGGCCTGGTGTCAAGAAGGGCAGCAAAGAAGCCACTTCTCTCCAAAAAAAAACATCAGGGACAGATTGATCTTCTGCAGAAAGTATGGTGAATGGACTGCTGAGGACTGGGGCAAAGTCATATTCTCCGATGAAGCCTCTTTCCGATTGTTTGGGGCATCTGGAAAAAGGCTTGTCCGGAGAAGAAAAGGTGAGCGCTACCATCAGTCCTGTGTCATGCCAACAGTAAAGCATCCTGAGACCATTCATGTGTGGGGTTGCTTCTCATCCAAGGGAATGGGCTCACTCACAATTTTGCCCAAAAACACAGCCATGAATAAAGAATGGTACCAAAACACCCTCCAACAGCAACTTCTTCCAACAATCCAACAACAGTTTGGTGAAGAACAATGAATTTTCCAGCACAATGGAGCACCGTGCCATAAGGCAAAAGTGATAACTAAGTGGCTCAGGGACCAAAACGTTGACATTTTGGGTCCATGGCCTGGAAACTCCCCAGATCTTAATACCATTGAGAACTTGTGCTCAATCCTCAAGAGGCGGGTGGACAAACAAAAACCCACTAATTCTGACAAGCTCCAAGAAGTGATTATGAAAGAATGGGTTGCTATCAGTCAGGAATTGGCCCAGAAGTTGATTGAGAGCATGCCCAGTCGAATTGCAGAGGTCCTGAAAAAGAAGGGCCAACACTGCAAATACTGACTCTTTGCATAAATGTCATGTAATTGTCGATAAAAGCCTTTAAAACGCATGAAGTGCGTGTAATTATATTTCACTACATCACAGAAACAACTGAAACAAAGATCTAAAAGCAGTTTAGCAGTAAACTTTGTGAAAACTAATATATGTGTCATTCTCAAAACTTTTGGCCACGACTGTATATTGTGCTGCACTGTGGTATTTAGTTCTGCTGGGACAGTACAGCATTTTTTTTCCTGTACTACAGTATTGCTGGCTCCACCTACTTGTTCCACCTTCTGTCAATTTGGACCCATCTACAACATGGGGCCACTTTTAGGTTCTTTTTCCAGGGCCACTTTAAGTCCACCCCTGGCCAGATGGCTGCTGTTGCAAGTTGACTTCATTACCGCCAGGGTAGGACTGGCCAACAAGAGTAACAGAGGATCCTCTAGTGGGCCCAAGCTCAGACAATAATGGACCGCTAATAAAATAGGGCCCCTAAGGTCCTATACACACAGAACGTGGGCCCAAGGGATCTTCAGTCCAACAGTGGTTAATACATACTGTGTAACCATGTCAGCACCATTTCACTTACTGTGACTCTACCTGCGCCCCACCACACATTTGAGGAGCTGTCCTTGTCTGGTGTAAAATCTCTGAGCAGCAGCTAGAGTAAGACCATCCCCAAAATCTGCCATCAGAAAATAAAAACAGATAACAAGAAAATATGTTTCACTATCTGGTTTTAATTAGTAAAAATAAAGGTAACTATGCTTTCCCTTTGAATATACTGTATGTATAGTAATAGCTGTATTCTTTGATTCTACAGGATATTATATATGATGTATTTCCAATTTACTGCCTGTCTGCATCTTGTAGAATGTGTGATATTATGTCATGCATTACATATTCCAGCAAAGCAGACAATCCATTCATTACTTCAGTCTCACAAATTGTATTTTTTCTACTTTTCTTACCAACGCTAAGAACTCCTGTAACTCTGCCATCTCTCCTTGTTTATAGCAAGAATTGGAAGTGAAGGTCAAGAGTCCTGTGGTAGATTACTAGCTGTCACCAAGAATTGTAGCTGGGTACATACCAGAAATACTGAAATATTTTTTTAAACCCTGGATGAAGGTTTATTAAATGATTTACAAAACAGAATCCTGCAGAGTTTTTGAAAAGAATTACACTTGTTTAATTTATATATCACAGGTTGTGCTAACTGTAGGTTCCAAACAGAGCGGACACTTCACAGTATTTTATGGCATGTCCTATTAACAAGTCATAAAACACTGTTAGAAAAAGCCCTGTAATGCTTAAGACTAAAGTAATGCCTATAGACAGCAGAACATGTTCAGTGAAAGTGGAGCCATAGTAAATAATATATTAGGAAGTTGTACAAATAGCAATTTCTTAGTATTATGTCATTTGGATTTCTTTTTTCACCATATAAACATTGCACAGTAGATCAGTCACTATACTTGCAGGTGTAGTTGTCAGTTACTTAAAGAGAGGACCTGTCACCACAAAATAAAGTGTAAACTGCAGACAGTGTGTTCTAGAGCAGAAGGAGCTGAGCTGATTGATATATAGTTTTGTGGGAAGAGATTCAACAAGCCATTTTCAATTTTTGCGTTTTTGTTTTTTACTCCCTGCCTTCCCAAAGCCATAACTTTTTAATTTTTCTGTTCACACAACCATATGAGGGCTTGTTTTTTTGTGGGGAAAATTTACTTTCTAATGCTACCATTTTATATTACACATGATGTAGTGGGAAGCTGGGAAAAATTTCCAAATGTGTTCGAATTGGAAAAAAAATGCAATTCCGCCACATATTATTTATTTTTTACAGCTTTCACTGTGCAGTAAAACTGACCTGTTTTCTTCATTCTCTTGGTCAGTAGGATTACAGCTAGGGGTAAATGAATCTCCCTTTGGATCCAAGATCCAAAGTCAGTTTGTTCCCCAACTTCATTTTAATGCTGTACGGAGACCTGTCTCTGTACAGAATTAAAATGTATGGGCTTCACGGAGGCAAACTTCGTTTAGTCCGAAGTCGTGCGAGACTCCGGTGAGGAAGTTCGGCCTTTGATTCTACAACTTTAAAAACACTTTAAAACAGCAATCTGAAGATGGGTTCAGTACAGACTGATACCTCGGGGTGAGAGAAAAACATGATTCGCTCACCCCTAATTAGATCGATACTAAATGTATACAGTTCTTGTGCTTTAATACATCCCCTTCATTTATAGCCCAACACAGAATGACGTTCAGCTTGTTTTTCAAGGGCACCTCCCTGCCTATTTAAGCACTATTTGGCTCATCCAGGATGTCTGTTGGCCTGTGGGACAATCAGGGCAAGCCCCCCCCCCCCCCACTTCCACTCAAGGTCATGTGAGAATTTTTCTTCTTCCTCCCTAGTTCTTTTCCCCACAAACATGGGAGTTAAATGGTGCTGCATGACTTATTATTGCATTCATCCGAACTAAACCTGAAAAGGTTTGGGTTCAGATGCTGGACAAAATTTTGCAAAGATTAAAGGATCTTAACATGTATAGCTTGGAAGAAAGACGAGACAGAGGGGATATGATAGAAACTTTTAAATACATAAAGGAAATCAACAAGGTAAAAGAGGAGAGAATATTTAACCCCTTCAGGACACAGCCTTATTTCACCTTAAGGACCAGGCCATTTTTTGAAAATCTGACTAGTGTCACTTTATGTGGTGATAACTTTAAAACGCTTTTACTTAGCCAGGCCATTCTGAGACTGTTTTTTCGTCACATATTGTACTTCATGACACTGGTAAAATTGACAAAAAAAAATCTTTTTTATTATAAAAAGATACCAAATTTACCCAAATTTGCAAATTTCTAACTTTCAATTTCTCTACTTCTACAATACATAGTAATAACTCCAAAAAGAGTTATTAATTTACATACCCCATATGTCTACTTCATGTTTGGATCATTTGGGAATGCCACTTTATTTTTTGGGGACGTTACAAGGCTTAGATGTTTAGATGCAAATCTTGAAAATTTTCTGAAATTCTTAAAAACCCACTTTTTAGGGACCAGTTCAGGTCTTAAATCACTTTGTGAGGCTTACATAATAGAAACCACCCAAAAGTGACCCCATTCTAGAAACTACACCCCTCAAGGTATTCAAAACTGATTTTACAAACATCATTAACCCTTTAGGTGTTCCACAAGAGTTGAAGGAATATTTTCCATTTTAATCAATTTTTTCCACTAACAAAGCAAGGGTTAACAGCCAAACAAAACTCTATATTTATTGCCCTGACTCTGCGGTTTACAGAAACACCCGATATGTGGTCGTACACCACTGTACGGCCGCCCCGTCAGGGCGTAGAGGGAAAAGAGCGCCGTGTGGTTTTTGGAAGGCAGATTTTGCTGGACTGGTTTATTTACACCATGTCCAATTTGAAGCCCCCCTGATGCACCCTTATTAGTAGAAACGCCCTAAAAGTGACCCCATCTAAGAAACCTCACCCCTCAAGATATTCAAAACTGATTTTACAAGCTTTATTAACCCTTTAGGTGTTCCATAAGATTTAATGGAAAATGAGATAAAATTTCAGAATTTCACTTTTTTGGAAGATTTTTCCATTTAATTTTTTTTCCAGTAACAAAGCAAGGGTTAACAGCCAAACAAAACTCAATATTTATTGCCCTGATTCTGTAGTTTGCAGAAACGCCCCATATGTGGTCGTCAACTACTGTACGGGCACACAGTAGGGCGTAGAGGGAAAGGAGCGCCGTGTGGTTTTTGGAAGGCAGATTTCGCTGGACTGGTTTATTTACACCATGTCCCATTTGAAGCCCCCTGATGCACCCCTAGAGTAGAAACTCCAAAAAAAGGGACCCCATTTTGGAAACTACGGGATAAGGTGGCAGTTTTTTTTGGTACTATTTTAGGGTACATATGATTTTTGGTTGCTCTATATTACACTTTTTGTGAAGCAAAGTAACAAAAAAATAGAAATTCTGAAATTTCATCTCCATTTGCCATTAACTCTTGTGGAACACTTAAAGGGTTAACAAAGTTTGTAAAATCAGTTTTGAATACCTTGAGGGGTGTAGTTTTTTAAATGGGGTCACTTTTTGGAGTTTCTACTCTAGGGGTGCATCAGGGTGGCTTCAAATGGGACATGGTGTCAAAAAACAAGTCCAGCAAAAACTGCCTTCCAAAATCCATATGGCATTCCTTTCCTTCTGCAGCCTGCTGTGTGGCCATACAGCAGTTTACGACCACATATGGGGTGTTTATGTAAACTAAAGAATCAGGGCAATAAATATTGAGTTTTGTTTGGCTGTTAACCCTTGCTTTGTTACAGGAAAAAATTGATTAAAATGGAAAATTTGACAAAAAATACCTGTTTTGGCACAGTTTTTATTTTTTATTATTTACAACGTTCATCTGACAGATTAGATCATGTGCAATTTTTATAGAGTAGGTTGTTATGGACGCAGGGATACCTAATATGTTTACTTTTTTTTATTGATTGACGTTTTACACAATAATATCATTTTTGAAACTAAAAAAATCATTTTAGTGTCTCCATAGTCTGAGAGCCATAGTTTTTTTTTTATTTTTTGGCCGATTGTCTCAGTTAGGGTCTGATTTTTTGCAGGATGAGATGATTGTTTTAATGGTATGATTTTGGGGTGTGTATACCTTTTTGATCGCTTGCTATTACACTTTTGTGATGTAAGGTGACAAAATTATGGCTTTTTTGACACCATTTTTATTTTTTATTTTTACGTTGTCCACCTAAGGGGTTAGATCATGTGATATTTTTATAGAGCAGGTTCATACGGACACGGCAATACCTAATATGTATACCTTTTTTTATTTATTAAGGTTTTACACAATAATGTCATTTTTGAAACCCAAAATACTTGTTTTAGTGTCTCCATAGTCTGAGAGTCATTTTTATTTTTTGGGCAATTGTTTTTTGTAGGGTATCAGTTTGTGCGTAATGAGATGACGGTTAGATTGGCACCATTGTGGGGGGCATACGCCTTTTTGATCGCTTGGTGTTGCACTTTTAGTGATGTAAGGTGACAAAACAAATGTTTTTTTAGCACAGTTTTTTTTTTTTTTTTTTTTGACAGTGTTCACCTGAGGGGTTAGGTCATATGATATTTTTATAGAGCTGGTCGTTAGAGACGTGGTGATACCTAATATGTATATTTTCTTCTATTACTTTAAGTTTTACACAATAATAATATTTTTGAAAAAAAAAAAAAACATGTTTTAGTGTCTCCAGAGTCATAGTTTTTTCAGTTTTTAGGCAATTGTCTCAGGTTGGGTACCATTTTTGCGGGATGAGATGACGGTTAGATTGGCACTATTCTGGGGAGCATATGACTTTTTGATCGCTTGCTATTACACTTTTTGTGATGTAAGGTGACAAAAAATTGCAGGTCTGAATTGAGCTGCGGTTTGTAGCGATCGGCAATGCGGGGGGGGGGGGTCACAGGACCCCCCTAGGCATTGTCACAGGGTGCCTGCTGAACGATTTTAGCAGGCACCCCGTTCTGATCACTGCCGGCCGTGATCAGAACTACACAGGACGTACGGGTACGCCCTGTGTCCTTTGGTACCAGGACATCAGGGCGTACCGGTACGCCCTGTGTCCTGAACAGGTTAAAAGAAGAAAAACTGCTACAAGAGGACATAGTTTTAAATTAGAGGGGCAAAGGTTTAAAAGTAATATCAGGAAGTATTACTTTACTGAGAGAGTAGTGGATGCATGGAATAGCCTTCCTGCAGAAGTGGTAGCTGCAAATACAGTGAAGCATGCATGGGATAGGCATAAGGCCATCCTTCATATAAAATAGGGCCAGCGGCTATTCATAGTATTCAGTATATTGGGCAGACTAGATGGGCCAAATGGTTCTTATCTGCCAACACATTCTATGGCTCTATGTTTCTATGGTTCATTATGAACTGTTTCGCTCATATCTAATTGTATTTTTAACTAACACTGAATCATCCTGATTTCATGAATCCCTGGGAACCGGACTATATACTGACAGTTGTAGTCTTTGCACAATTCACAGCCTTGATTAACTCCCTAAAGAACAGAACAATTTTCCATTTTTGTATTTCTGTTTTTTACTCCCAGTGTTCCCAGAGCCAAAACTTATTTTTCCATTCACAACCGTATGAGGGCTTGTTTTTTGCGGGACAAGTTGTACTTTCTAATTGCGCCATTTAATATTGCATACAATGTAGTGGGAAGGCGGAAAAAAAAATCCAAATGGGGTGGAATTGGGAAACAAATGGTATTCCACCATAGTTATAAAAACTTTTTTTTACCTTTTTTTAAAACTTATATTAAGTCCTCTTAGTAGAAGTCCCATAGACTGCAATGAATTACTATTGTAGCCTATGGGACATTCAAAACTATTGCTGTGGTAGCCTCAGGTCCTTCATAGGGGCCAAGGCTACCACAGGGAACTAACGGCTCCTCTAAATGGCCCGCGGGAAAGCCGCCTCAGATGTCCTGATCACAATTGACCATGGCATCAAAGCAGTAAAATGTCTGCAATCAACATTATCACCAATCGCAGACATTAGCCCTGGGTATCTGCTGTGTGAAAAAGAAGAAACCTGGGGCTGTGGCACCTGCTCCGCGCCAGGCGCCACTCTTTAAAGCGCCAGACTTCCACTGTACATGTACGGTGGATATCCTGAAGGTGTTAATACAGGGGCATAACTAGACAATGCTGGGCCCCATTGCAAATTTTTGAAGGCCCCATCCCTGAGCAACTTCCCCGCAATCCTTTCTTATAAAAATAAAACACTAGCACTGGAGAGGAGGAGAAGTCAAGAGTTTACTTTACAGTATGCCCTCTTAGTGTCCCACTCACTAGTTATTACTTAGTGCCCCATACACAGTAGTTATGCCCCCGTAGTTCCCCAACACAGTACAATGTCCTTTTAGTGCCCCTACTCCGTAGTTATGTTATCTAGAGTCCAAACATAGTAGAATGCACCTTTAGTGCACTCACAAAGTAGGTATGCCCCATAGTGCCCAAACACAGTAATTATGCCCCTGATGTGCACCTTACTGCCTAAAAACAGTAGTGCCCCCATTATTGACCCCCTTACATTAGTGAAGCAGAGCCCCTGTGGTGTAATAAAATAGAAAACTGCAATACTCACTTAGCCGCATTCTTCAATGAATGGAGTGGAAACAGTGACGTCATCACACCTGCTGGGCTGAGTAGGAGAGCGCACAGGCCAAGGGCAGGCAGAGGGTGATCCTTGTCCCATGTGCTCTTCTACTCAGCCTAGCAGACGTGATAATATCCCTACATTTCCTTCTGCTAGGAGAGCAAAGGCCAGGTAATGAGGCTCGAGCAGTAATGGATGATAGACATCCATTATGGCCCTAACTTTGCTGCCTGTACACCCAGGGGCCTAATAGCAAGTGCAATGGCAATGGCTGCAAAATGTGCCCTTCCCACACCCCACAGTTCAAATGTGGTAACTCTAAAGCATACACACATTATCACTGCTTAGGGTGCTATTATATGAAAACATTTTTGTAATGTGTTAAGATTGCATTGAAAAACCGCAAGTAATAATAACACATGCGTTCTTCTGAAAACTCACGTGCCCCCCCTTCCACTGCTACGGCTGACGTTCCACCCAAGGGTTAATATTCTGTTTGACGTCACTTCTTATAAACATTTCAGGCAATACCAGAAAGTGCCCTGATGGAAACATAAGAATTAATGCTGTGTTTTGTTTCGGCTAGCTAATATTAATAAGCATATACTGGAATTCACCTTGACTGAAAAGTGCAGGCTCTGAAATGCCTTCTTTATACAGTATGTAATTAAAAAAAAATAAACTGCTTCTCTAGCCGTTTCTCTCACTGCATATGTATATGAATAATGATTGGGTGTAAATGTTAGTTAACACATATCTATTATTATTATTATTATTATTATTTTATTATTATTATTATATTTCTATTAAATAAATATGTTCAGTAGTTAAATGGTTATGCCAAGATTGATGTAAAAAATTAAAATCAGACATCATATAGTACGTGACAATCCCTTTCTAACAAAGCTAGAACCAGCCCTGTACCTCACATGGATCCAGAGATCTCCACATTCATTGCTCTAATTGTTTAGCTAGATTTATTTCAGGCTGGCAGCTAATGGGGGGTGTTCTTTTTTGGGGGCATGTCCTTTCTGCTGTACCTCTTTTCCTGTAACTACCACAACACAGAAGATATGCATGGTGGCAGTTGAAGATTTAAACTGAGCACGTGCGACCACCTTAGTGAGGTGGATGTAGAAATAAAGAAAAGACCGAACAGCAGGTGACGATATACAGATACATTTTATTGAATAACTCTTTGGATATGCTACATTTTTAATTACATACAATTATAAAAGTATTCAGATCCAGATGCTGGTTTGAAAAATGTAGAATATTTTTATGGCACAACCCCTTTAATATCAATCAGTTGAATATATTGTTACCGGGCTTGGAGCTCCACTCTTCTAATAATCCCTTGTATGTTGGGCACTGCTTGTTGTGATAAATGTAACATAGTAACATAGTATATAAGGCAGAAAAAAGACATTTGTCTATCCAGTTCGGCCTGTTATCCTGCAAGTTGATCCAGAGGAAGGCAAAAAAAAAAAATGTGAGGTAGAAAACAATTTTCCCCACTTAAGGGGAAAAAAAATTCCTTCCCGACTCCAATCAGGCAATCAGAATAACTCCCTGGATCAACGACCCCTCTCTAGTAGCTATAGCCTGTAATATTATTACACTCCAGAAATACACCCAGGCCTCTCTTGAACTCACCATCACCATCTCCTCAGGCAGAGAGTTCAATAGTCTCACTGCTCTTACCGTAAAGAATCCTCTTCTATGTTTGTGTACAAATCTTCTTTCCTCCAGACTCAGAGGATGTCCCCTTGTCACAATCACAGTCCTGAGGATAAATAGATGATGGGAGAGATCTCTGTAGTGACCCCTTATATATTTATACATAGTAATTAGATCTCCCCTCAGTCATCTTTTTTCTAAAGTGGATAACCATAATGTTGATAATCTTTCAGGGTACTATAGTCCCCCCATTCCAATTATAACTTACCGGCCTATAGTTTCCGGGCTCTATTTTTGGAACCCTTTTTGAATATTGGCCCTATATTTGCTATGTGCCAATCCTGTGGAACACTCCCTGTCAGTATAGAGTCTTTAAATATCAGAAATAAGGGTCTGGCTATGACATTACTTAATTCTCTTAGGATATGGGGTGTATGCCATCTGGTCCTGGCGATTTGTCTATTTTAATCTTTTTAAGACGCCGCTGTACTTCTTCCTGGGTCAGACAGAGCACTTTTAATGGGGAATTTACTTTTACCATTCTGCATTTCATCCGACAGTTTATTTTCCTTCAGTGGATTACAGTGGAGAAAAAAATATTTAATAGCTTTGCTTTTTCCTCATTGCTCTCTGTACCTGCCCCCTCATCACTCTTTAGAGGGCCAACACCTTCAGATTATACTATTTAGCATTTATATAATTGAAGAACATTTTAGGGTTAGTTTGCTCTCTTTGGCAATTAATCTCTCAGTCTCTAATTTGGCTGCTTTCAGGCTTGAACTGGCCCACAGGGGTACAGGGGAATCCCCCGGTGGGCCCCTGAGCAAGGTGGGCCCCTAGTCTCCCCACCCCCTGCACAAGTAGCACATAACACACTTTAGATTTATTGCACTACATACATATATTCAATGTACAGCACCTCAACCAGCCGATGTTCATATAAAAAAACTTGTTAGATTATTTAGTATACTTGAATGTATCTGTATGGTGGGCCCCCAAAATAAATTTTTACTGGTGGGCCCCGAAAATAAATTTTACTGGTGGGGCCCTAGGGTACCCCAGTCTGACACTGGCTGCTTTTATTAGTTTTTTGCATATTCAATTTTTTCCTTATAGTTTTTCAGTGCCTTCCTCGCTACCCTTCTGTTTTGGTGATTTAAATGCTTTCTTTTTGTCATTATTGCCTTCTTTACAGTCTTTATTTAGTCCACATTGGTTTTGCTTTGTCCTTAACCTTTTAATCCCATAAGGTATGTACCTCTGACAATTAGATTTTAGGATGCTTTTAAAAATATCCAATTTTGTGGCTGTATTATTATTTTTGTCCCAGTTAGTTAGGCCTATGACCTCTCTTACTTGGCTAAATTTAGCTTTTTTTAAGTTTGGTATTTTTGTTCCCTCCCTGAAGAAGCACTCTTTTGAATGAGAATTGGAAGATTATGACTTTATGGTCACTATTTCCCAGGTGTCCCCCAACCTGCACATCCTGTTGTTCGGTCAGGTCTATTGGTTAATACTAGTCAGTATGGCCGTCCCTCTAGTCGGGTCCTGAACCAGTTGGGAAAGATAATTGTCTTTGGTATTGCCAAGAACCTATTTCCTTTATGAGATATACAAGTTTCAGTTTCCCAGTCTATATCTGGGTAGTTGAAGTCCCCCATAATAACCACCTCATTATGATTTGCTGCTCGTCTATCTCGTGTAGATTTTCTGTGGTCTCTGGCATATTAGGTGGTTTATAATAAACTCCTATTAGTAATTTATTATTGTTTTTGCCTCCATGTATTTCTACCCACAGTGGCGCCACATGTTCATGTCCCTCACATATCTTCTTGAACTGTGGGCTTTAGACAGAACTTTACATAAAGGCAGGACCCTCCCCCTCTCCGGTTTTGTAACCCTGTACATTAACCGCCCAGTCATAGCTATCATCCAGCATGTCTCAGTTATTCCACTATGTCATAGTCCTCCTCACGCATCACTAATTCTAGTTCCCCAGTATTATTAGTCAGGCTTCTGGCATTACTGTACATACATTTAACAGGTTATGTATATTTTTACCCTACACTTATTCTTCTGAGCTGTTCTAGTCCTCCTTCCATTCCTCCACAGTTTATTACCTTTCCCTGGTCTCATATCTGCACTATCTCCCATCCTTTAATTACCCTCCCAGTCCCCTAGTTTAAACACTCCTCCAATTCTTCTACCATCTTCTCTCAACACAGCTGCCCTTCCCCATGGGATGCAGCCCATCCCTACGATAGAGCCTGTCGCCCAACAGAGAAAGTCAGCCTCAGTTCTCCAGGAACGCCAAACCACCTCCTTCCTACACCAGTTTTGAGCCACTAGTTAACGTCCCTAATCTCCAGCTGCCCTTTCTTGTGTGGCTCGTGTTACTGGTAGTCTTTGAGGTCCTTGCTGCCTAAGCTTTGACCTAATGTGATACATTTTTACTTTTCACTCCCCTGTCTTCCCAAAGCCATAACTTTACTTTTCAGTTCATATTGCCATATAAGGGTTTGTTTTTTGTGGTACAATTTGTATCTTTTCAATGGCACAGACCATTTATCCTATGCATACCATGTAGTGGGAAGCTGGAAAAAAATTCCAAATGGGGTTGGATTTGGGAAAAAAAATGCAATTCCACCACAGTTTTATGGGTTTTGTTTTTACAGCTTTCCCTCTCTGGTAAAAATGACCTGTTACCAGGTCAGTACGATTACGGCAATACCACATTTATATAGTTTTTCTTGTGTTTTAATATTGAAAATAAACAAAAAACTTTAGAACTTTTCTTTTCATTGCCATATTCCGACCCCCGTAACTTTTTTATAGTTATGTTTACAGAGCTTGTGTGGGGGCAAATTTTTTGCAGGACAATCTGTAGTTTTGATACCAATTTTGGAGTGTATACAGCTTTTTGATCACTTTTTTATTAATTTTGTTTGGGAGGTTAAATGACAAAAAAATGGGGAATCGGCCATGTTGATTTGTTTTCTGTTTACGCTATGGCAATATTGATTTGTTTTCTGTTACACTATGGGATGAATATTTTTATATATTAAAATTACGAGTGTTTTCAGATGTGGTGATGCCCATGATGTTTCTTTTTTATTGTCTATGTACTTATAAATCTTCCTCACTGTGGATATTTTCTTGTTGGAAAGAATATGATATATTGTATTTTATCTCTAACTTGAGACAATTAGCATCTACAACATAACCTTTTGTTTTTGGCTTCTCCTAATCATATTACATGATGATAGGTTGGACTAAAGCTGGTTGCACAAATTCAGTAGCTGTCAGCCAAATGATCATTCGGCCAACAGCTATCTCTCCCATCTCCCCCACACATGTTCAGTTCAGCCTAACATATATGTGTATTCAGTTGGAAGAGAGAGGAGTGAGCTCCTGTCAGACATTTCTGGAGGCAGCTATCTCCTGGGAGAACAAATAGATCAAGGGAAAATATTCACGCGCCCAATCTTTCTCTCCCCTAACTACATCTGTTGGGCACAGGAGTGCCCTAAATGCATTAGACCAGCCTTTCTCAGTGGGATAGGGGTGACAATACACTATTGTGTATGGCGGGCCGTTTTGGGGGATTTTTTTTTTTACTTTAATATGTTACTAAGCCTTCAAAGATACTATTATCACACCTTTTGTCTTTTATGGAATATTTTCTGTCATTCACTATTGTCAATCTGCTTTCACTGTGAATTGCATGTCAACAGCATTTTAGTGAGTGCATGGCCTCTATCTGCGGAATGAGAAAGCTCAAGCTTGGATCAAATCAGTGAAAATACTTATATGCATAAGGCAGACAGGCACACGCTCTTAAGACAATTATTTATTGCCTTTGCTTCCATTTGGCCCTGGATATTTTAATCTTGTGGATTTGCTGTACATAAATTGGATTCAATAGAAACATTGCAAAGACCTTGACTGGGTAAAGTACAGTGCGTGCAGAAGAAACACTGAAACATAGAAGAGCTATAATAACTACAAGGTAAGCAGGAGTCAATCTGAAGGTTGTTAGACAACTTGGAAGAATATTAATAAACTGTATGGTTTATTTTATAGGTACAGATGTAGCAAGTGGTTACCTTGCCACTTAACGTGTTAAATACACAGTTGCAGCAAATTTTTACTTAATTTTCAATGGATATTGCTTTGTGCTAATTTAAAGTTTGCTTTTTTCATTTTATATACTAACCTTTTTATGGCATAGTATCGAATGCTTTGGAGAAGTCAAGAAATATATGACATCCAGCAACTCACCCTGGTCCAGTCTAGAACTTACCTCAACTTCTTCATAGAACAAATTTGATTATTTTGACATGATTGATCCATATAAACCTGTGCTCTTAGAAACAAGGGGTGGAGCTGTTCTCTTGGCCACCAGCTGAATACATAATGATCTCATACTCTTAGTAGTTAATTAAATTCTGGAAACATGAGATACTTATGCACTTGGCCACAGCCACAGTTGCCCCTCCTGAATTCAGCTGTATTGCGTCCCCGGACTGTGATACAGTTACTACAGCGGGATGGCAGTATTTTGTGCTGCACTGTGGTATTTGGTTCTGGTTGGGTGGTATTTTGTACTGCACTATGGTATTGCTGATCCCAACTACTTGTGTTATCCTTACCTACTTGTTTGCCCCCGTCTTTGTCAATTTAGATGCACCTTACAGCATGGGGCCCTCCTTTAGTTTTGTTTCCAGAGCCACTTTAAGTTCCCAGTCCTGCCCTGGCTTAGAAAACCTTAAAGAGGACCTTTCACCGTTTCTTACCCTATGAACTACTATACAGATATGTACAGCGGCGCCCGGGGATCTCACTGCACTTACTGTTATCCCCGGGCGCCGCTCTGTTCTCCCGCTATGCCCTCTCGGTATCTCCGCTCACTAAGTTATAGTAGGCGGAGATACCAGGTCCCTAAGTTATGGTAGGGCGGAGTCTGCCCTAGCGCTGGCCAATCGCAGCGCAGAGCATCACAGCCTGGGAGGTTATTTTTCTCCCAGGCTGTGAGCTCTGCAATGCGATTGGCCAGCTCTTAGGGCAGACTCCGCCTACCATAACTTAGGGAACGGAGATACCGGAGGACATAGCAGGAGAACGAGCGGCGCCCGGGGGATAATAGTAAGTGCAGTGAGATCCCCGGGCGCCGCTCCACATGTAGTATACTTAGTTCATAGGGGTAAGAATCGGTGAAAGGTCCTCTTTAAGTTTACCCACAAAAGATGTTTAAACTTACTGGCCTATAGCTTCCAGTAGAGATGAGCAAATCAAAGTTGACAAAGTGGGAAATCGATCCGAACTTCAGGAAAAATTTGATTTTGCACCGAATCTGAATTTCCTCACGCTTCGTATTAGGACAGGGAGCAAAGAACTCTGGGAACGAGGGATCACCCACAATGCCATGCATGAGCCAATCAGAAGCCAGCCAGCCCTGTGATCTCACAGCCATATAAATAGCCTAAGCGATTTGGATTCTGCAATTTACCAGTGTGCTTAGTGCAGGGAGAACTTCAGCTGGCACTAGGGAAAGATCAGGGAAAGATTATTCAAGGTGTAGGGAAAGGATAGGGAGGCATTATCTGTGCTATAAAAGGAGAACAGGGTGCAATAGGAGAGTGTACAGCCTGAGGTAATAGGAGCAATTCTATTACACCTTGCTGTACTAATTGGGGATTGCTGTTATACTGCTGCTTTAGTTGTTTTGCACTAAATGATACATCACTAATTCCAGCAAACCTTGCTTGTGATTGGGGTGCCGTTCTGCATTGATTTTACATTGTTTAACTTTTTTTTTGGGGGTGTATAATAGAAAAACCACTAAAATAAAGTGCCTAAATGGGAGGAAATGCTCAAAACCCTAAACACTGTAGCGTGTTTCAAACGGGGGAGCAATTCCCTTTGCATGTGATCATTGCTAACAGCAATCCCCAGCAAAAAAATGCATTACAATGGAGGATTTCGGCAGCGGACCACATGCACCACAAAGGCATCCTACACAAGATGGAGTAGTGTGTGGATGAAAATATACAAAAACATAAATCACTGCAAAATTGCTCCCCCGGTTATAAACACGCTACAGTGTTTGGGGGTTTTGAGCATTTTCCTCCATTTAGGCCACTTTATTTTAGTGATTTTTCTTATATGTACGGAATGTGCCATTGCGCAATGCTGGTAACATTCTGTTGCCACCTGGTAGCCTGTGTTACATGGCCTGTTATAGGTGGGGCTTGCAGCCTTATCTCTTCTCCCACTGCATGAGTGATCTCACTATGGAGGTATGTGGGAGCTTGGCTGTGAGGTTAGATCTTAGCACCATTCAGATCGTGTTCACGACACCATAGGTATCTAGTGGTAGAACCCATGCCAAACTGAAAATACCTTGACGGGTGCTGCAAAAGTGCTTCGATGTGTTCCCTGACTGGAATACATTGGCTAAAGTCTCAGTTTTTAACATCAGCCTGAGGGATTAGCCAGTGTTGTCAGTTTCAATATCATCGTGGTGCACCTTTGCAGTGATTTATGGATTGGGTGTATAATAGGAAGAAGAAAAAAAGAAAAAATATATGCATAAATGCTATTCAGCCTGTGAAGTTACATTGTACTACAGCCCTTACGGTGTATATTAATAGGATAGATATGTACAGCCCATTCTGCAGTGAATTATTATTATTTTTTTTGGGGGGGGTTTATTAATTGAAAAAAATATATAATTGTCCTAATTGTGTTCGGTGGTGAAGTTAACATTGTACTTACAGCCATTTACGTGGTGTATTAAAACAAAATATATGTACGTCCAAGTAGCCGATCTGCAGTGAATTGCGATTGTTATATTTCTTTTTGTATATTTCTTTTTCTGACGGATCAGCGGAAGGGCAAAATAATCAGTGACGTCAACACAAACTTACTGCTGACACTTCTCCACTCTGTCGGGGGGCTCTACTTGTAGACATCTATGTGGAATTAGCTGACGACGTGTAAAAGGAATGCACTCTTTCAACGCTATAGTAGGATCTTCGCCTTTGCATGGTTCTTTATACCTTGCCGCTAACATCAACCTGTAAGGATGAGTTCACACTTGAGTTATTTTGGTCAGTTTTGGCCCCCGTGACGCCTGTCATCTGTGTGTCATACTGACTCACAGTATTATTCACTACCACAGCAGACTCCCTATGAGTGTTTACTGCAGACACTGTTTTACACCACTTTACAGGCTCGCTGCAGCCAGAAAATAGCAGTTTTTTTAACTCGATTCGCCACAAATAAATTCGGATCAAATCTAATCTTTTCGGGAAAATTCGGCGAACCAGACCGAATATGAATTTTTGAGAAATTCGCTCATCTCTAGTTTCCAGGCTCACTTTTTCACCTTTTTTGAATATTGGTAGGGTGATCGTAACATGGAAACGAGCAGTGTATAATGTGATGGAAAAGTTAATCCAGCCAGCAAAGGAGGCAATATGGATAATAACAATAAATTAGTAAGTGCCTTGTATTAACTTTCTCTACATGATAAATGACACTTGCTGAAGGGAGACAACCTCTCTAAGGGTTTATAACCTTTTTTTACCATTTATATAATTGAAGCAGGGCCGGACTGGGACAAAAAATAGGCCCGGGCATTTTTGACTGAGCAGCCCAATCACATGACCCCCAACAGGCCCCACCCCCTTGCTGTCTAGGGGCGGAGCCAAAACCGGAAGCACAATTGAGAGGCAGGGCCAGCCACCAGTAAGATAGGAAGGCTTCAGCCAACACACAAGCTTCTTTGGGGGTCCCCAGGTGACATTAGGGGTCTTAGTACGATCCGGCCACCTAATCCGGCAGAAAATGAAGGAATCGACTGGACACAAAGCACAGCATGCAGCGGTTTATGTCCCGCTGATTCTCTGCATTTTTCCAAGATTGTGGCCGGATCTCTGCCGTACCCCATTATAGTTTCCTACTTTTCCATCAACCTCCAATTAACATCCCATCATGCACCCTCAATACTGAGAAGCTGTGCTCCCCAAAACTATACTGCAAAAAGAACTCTGCTAAGCTGATGCTGCGCCAGGGTGCCCCCAAAGTAATGGTGCTCCCAAAGTCCCAACAATAGTAATTATTTCTTTGCCAGAGTGCATTTAGTAGTAATAGTGCTCCTTCAGTGCCCCCAACAGTAATTGTGTCCCACAAGTAATAATGCTCCCATAGTCCCCCAGTTGTAATAAAGCCCACCATAATGCCCCGATAGTAATAATTCTCTTTATAATGTGTGACAGTAGAACCCCCCCCCCCCTTATAATGTGCACCAGTACAAAAAATGCCCCATTGTGTGGCAGTAAAAAAAGAAATACCTCCTCTTAGTGCCCCCCCGTAGAACCAATGTCCCCAGAGTGCCCTCATGCGTTCCAATGACCCGTACTGTGTGCCACTACAAAAAACACAGTAGTGCCACCGGTTGAGCTTAGGTGCCCATAGTGACCTTATAATTTGTGCCAGTATGAAATACTCCTATATAGTCCCCCCAGAAGATGCCCCCATAGTGCTCCTTCCCCGTCTCCATAGTGCCCTCCATAATGTGGCACTATAAAATGCCCCTATAGACTGCCCCACATAGATACCCCCATAGTGCTCCCTCCCCTCTTCTCCATAGTGCCGACCCCCCCATATTGTGCCAGTATATAGGGCCCCATAGTGCTTCCCCTCTTCTGCAGTGTCCCCCCCATATTGTGGCAGTATATAGGGACCCATAGTGCCCCCCATATTGTGCCAGTATATAGGGCCCCATAGTGCTTCCCCTCTTCTCCATAGTGCCCCCCCATGTTGTGCCATTATATAGGGCCCCATAGTGCTTCCCCTCTTCTCCATAGTGCCCCCCCATGTTGTGCCAGTATAGAGGGCCCCCCCATATTGTGCCAGTATATATGGCCCCATAGTGCTTCCCCTCTTCTCCATAGTGCCGACCCCCTCATATTGTGCCAGTATATAGGGCCCCATAGTGCCTCCCCTCTTCTGCATAGTGTCCCCCCCATATTGTGCCAGTATATAGGGCCCCATAGTGCCCCCCATATTGTGCCAGTATATATGGCCCCATACTGCTTCCCCTCTTCTCCATAGTACTGACCCCCCCCATATTGTGCCAGTATATAGGGCCCCCACCCCCCTTCTTGCCACAGTATAGTATAAAATAAAATAATAAAAACAATAAACTCATATACTTACCTCCATGCTGCTGTCAGTGATGCGATGCAGGCCTCTTCCGGCCTGTGTCCCGCGCTGTACGGCTCGTGCCTGTAGCCTATCAGAGGAATGGGCAAGGAAGATGCCTCTCCCCTGCTCCATTCATCTGTATCGCTGTCCTGAAGAAGGTGATAAAGATGAATATGGAGATGAACGCTTCCACAATGGAAGCGCTCATCTCCACTCCTGCCCGGCTGCTGCCACATTAATTTAAAAAAAACTCAGCCGGCCAGTCCGGCCCTGAATTGAAGAACATTTTAGGATTAGTCTTACTCTCTTTAGCAATGAACCTCTCTTTTTCCTACTTGTCAGCCTTGTAGAGATGAGCAAACTTCTTGAAATTCGTTTAGTGCTTGATTCATTGAATTTTTAAAAAAATTTGATTCATGCATGAATCGATTCTATACAAATCAAATATGCTCCAATTGGCCTGAAAATTGGTATATGACACTCCGAGGTCTCGTAGGATTTTTTTTTAAATATCTTTTCGTTATATATGTTAACAGAGGCAGAATGTCTTCCCTTATTTAAACCCATAAGTGTTCATTGTCAGAAAAAACTGTGGCTTATTCTGAATTTAAACAAGCTTCGAAAAATGTTTCCTTAAATTTGGGAGCAGCAGCAGTACAGTGTGCATGTGGAAAGGGTAAGGCCTGTAGGGGTAATAGTGGCAGCAGTAGCAGCACAGCATGACAGCAAGGAGATGTATGTGCAGCTGTGTTGGGGTAGTAGTTGTAGGAGTGTTACTTTATGTATTTTTCTGCTTACAATCATGGACCACCAGTCATTTGTTTTAATAATCTAATTGTTGTGAATTGTTAATCATGTGAAATGATAACTTAAAATGATGTACTAATAAATAAACGTTTTGATATGAATATGGTGTTGATTTAGTTCTTTATATGGAGACTCGTATATTTTTTGTAGGTTTTGTAGTTGTAGGAGAGACAGCTGTGTAGAGGTAATTGTAGTGGCAGCAGGGGTAACTGAAGTGACAGTAGGTGGATTAGCAGCAGGGAGTAGTATCTGTGGTGGTGGAGGCAGATTCAGAGGTGACATCCACATCACCCTGCTGTGACGAGTGAGCCATCCAGTCCACAATCTCATCCTCTTTGTCCTCAATAATAATGTGGCACTAATTGGAAGACAGGGAGAACTGTATCCTACTATTACTACCGGCTGGACGAGCGGTGCTGCTACTGCTGTTTGCACAACTACCCACATACTGACTATCAGATGATGAGGTCTGGGTATTTCATTTTGCACTTTCCCGTTTACCAGAAATTTTATTATAGAAACATAGAATGTGTTGGCAGATAAGAACCATTTGGCCCATCTAGTCTGCCCAATATACTGATTACTATGAATAATCTTATATGAAGGATGGCCTTATGCCTATCCCATGCATGCTTAAACTCCTCCACTGTATTTGCAGCTACCACTTCTGCAGGAAGGCTATTCCATGCATCCACTACTCTCTCAGTAAAGTAATACTTCCTGATTTTACTTTTAAACCTTTGCCCCTCTAATTTAAAACTATGTCCTCTTGTAGCAGTTTTTCTTCTTTTAAATATTCTCTCCTTTTATTATCTTATTTCTCTTTATGTATTACAAATTTTCTATCATATCCCCTCTGTCTCGTCTTTCTTCCAAGCTATACATGTTAAGGTCCTTTAATCTTTCCTGGTAAGTTTTATTCTGCAATCCATGTACTAGTTTAGTAGCTCTTCTCTGAACTCTCTCCAAAGTATCAATATCCTTCTGTAGATATGGTCTCCAGTACTGCGCACAATACTCCAAATGAGGTCTCACTAGTGCTCTGTAGAGCGGCATGAGCACCTCCCTCTTTCTACTGGTAATGCCTCTCCCTATACACCCAAGAATTCTGCTAGCATTTCCTGCTGCTCTATGACATTGTCTGCCTACCTTTAAGTCTTCTGAAATAATGGCCCCTAAATCCCTTTCCTCAGATACTGAGGTTAGGACTGTATCACTGATTGTATATTCTGCTCTTGGGTTTTTACGCCCCAGGTGCATTATCTTGAACTTATCAACATAAAATTTTAGTTGCCAGATTTTTGACCATTCCTCTAGTTTTCCTAAATTCTTTTCCATTTGGTGTATCGCTCCATTATGAGGCTTTTAAATGAAAAGTAATGGGTTTGGTACAAGCAAAATTGTGTTTGTAATTCAAAGACAGGTGCAATTAAATGTCACTTCCCTTCTGTACACTGAACACTGGTATTGACAATTTACAATAGTAATGATGCAGTTTTTGCAGTAAAATACATTTTCTATAATACTGAACTTGAAGTAATAAAACAACACGGTCACTATCATGGGTATAATAATGCGGTTATTACCATATTGCTTGTGGTATAACACTGAATGGTTTCTTGAAGTAATAAAACAACTCATTCACTACCACAGGTATAATAATGCTGTTATTGTCGTATTGCTTTTGGAATAGCACTGAATGGTTTCTTAAAGTAATATACAACGCGTTCACTAACACGGGTATAATAATGGTGTTAATGTCTTATTGTTTGTAGTATAACACGGAATGGTTTATTGAAGTAATAAAACGACACGTTCACTAATATAGTCATAATGCACTGAAAAGCCCAATTACAAATGACAAATAGAAACTGGTGTTTAGCGAAAAAAAAAAAAGGGTAATTCCTCCATGTTTGCAGCAGAATCTATGCTGTTGGGGTGCTGGCAAAAAGCCTATGAACTATAGAAACTTTTTGTTCCAAAAAATAAAAAAAGATACAAAAAAATATGAAATTCTAGGAATCTGTAAAGCAAAACTTGCTAGCAAGCTGCATTAAAAACAACTGTAATGCTGGGGCTCCGATCGGTTACCATGGTAGCCAGGACGCTACTGAAGCCCTGGCTGCCATGGAATGTTAGTGAGCAGCATTATACTCACGTGCGCCGTGGCCGCCGGGCGCTCCTTCTTCTCATAGGTCTGTGCGGCGCATTGCTAATGCTATAAGCCTTAGCAATGCGCCGCACAGACAGAAGAAGGAGCGCCCGGCGGCCACGGCGCACGTGAGTATAATGCTGCTCACTAACATACCATAGCAGCCAGGGCTTCAGTAGCGTCCTTGCTACCATGGTAACCGATCGGAGCCCCAGCATTACACTGCTGGGACTCCGATCGGAACTGCAAACTGCCACCAATGATGGAGGGATGACCCTGTGGCCTCCAATGATTAATACTGGGGAGGGAGGGAGGAGGGGGCGCCCACTGCCACCAATGATGGGGGGACGACCCTGTGGCCTCCAATGATTAATACTGGGGAGGGGGGGCCCACTGCCACCAATGATGGGAGGGGGACCCTGTGGCCACTGCCACCAATGATTAATACTGGGGGGGGCACTGCCCACTGCCACCAATGATGGGGGGGAGACCCTGTGGCCACTGACACCAATGATTAATACTGGGGGGGGGGGCATTGCCACCAATGATGGGGAGGGGGACCCTGTGGCCACTGCCACCAATGATTAATACTGGGGGGGGGGAGTTACCAGAGGGGGCTGATAAGAGGGAGGGGCTGGGGGGCACATGAGGGGCTGATCAGAGGCTGGGGGGGCTGATCAGAGGCTGGGGGCTGTTTTTTGGACTTTTGGTTGGTCAGTGGTCACAAAATAAATGTGTTATTTATTTAATTGTTATAATTGGTATCGGTGAGTACTTAAATAAGAGTATCGGTACTCGGTCTAAAAAAATATTGTATCGGGACATCCCTACTATAAACCACTCGTTCTGGTACAGAATTAACCCTGTAATGTTTTTGTTGTTACTAGAAGTCATTTGACTAGTTACAGATACCGGAAATGGTGAAAAATGACATATAAAAGTATAACAATTAACGTCTCCTTGTGGCTGCCCCCATACAGTGTAACGTCTCCTTGTGGCTGCCCCCATACAGTGTAACATCTCCTTGTGGCTGCCCCATACAGTGTACATCTTCTTGTGGCTGCCCCCATACAGTATAACGTCTCCTTGTGGCTGCCCGGCTGCCACCATACAGTGTAACGTCTCCTTGTGGCTGCCCCCATACAGTGTAACGTCTCCTTGTGGCTGCCCCATACAGTATAACGTTTCCTTGTGGCTGCCCGGCTGCCCCATACAGTGTAACGTCTCCTTGTGGCTGCCCCATACAGTGTACATCTCCTTGTGGCTGCCCCCATACAGTATAACGGCTCCTTGTGGCTGCCCCATACAGTATAACGTCTCCTTGTGGCTGCCCCATACAGTGTACATAACCTTGTGGCTGCCCCCATACAGTATAACGTCTCCTTGTGGCTGCCCGGCTGCCACCATACAGTATAACGTCTCCTTGTGGCTGCCCCATACAGTGTACATCTCCTTGTGGCTGCCCCCATACAGTATAACGGCTCCTTGTGGCTGCCCCCATACAGTGTAACTTCTCCTTGTGGCTGCCCCCATACAGTATAATGTCTCCTTGTGGCCCCAAGTGTTTTTTTCTTCTAAATGGGCATTTATCGCGATATATATCGTTATCGCGATAAATTTCTTAATATCGTTATTGTGGGAATATTTTTGATATCGTCCAACCCTAGTATGATCACAATGGAATACACGTTGGGTATACAAATTAACAGTATAATCCACCACTTAAACTAGACTTCCATATACTACAGGAACTATAAGGATGGAAGATGCAGTTATTAATTTATAAAATTTAGATGAAAATATAGCAACTTTGTAATTACAATGCATTTTCTTATCTTGCAGTGGTTCTGAATGACTGTCAGTATTCTGGTACTGACTCTGTGTTAGATCCTGTATATGTCCGTAGCTGTCTTCAGAATTCTGCTGATTGCTATGAGAAACTGTTGACAAACTTGCCTGGCAGCTTAGCTGAGCTCTTATAATATAGTGGGGCAGGTAGTTTCTTCTCTCTCAAATTACTGCACAGTGTATTTTGTAAAAGCTACACTTACTAAAGTGCAAAATCTCAGAGTAAGATCTGTTCTGACATTAAACAGAACCTATCAGTGAAAAATGCAGTCCAAATCTGCGGGCAGCATGTTATAGAGCAGAATTAGTTGAGCAGAGATATATATATATATATATATATATATATATAGTTTTATGGGAAAAGATGGATGGACCAAACATACAGGAGAATACAGCATATCTGATCGTGGGGCTATTACAGTGTACTTACATGATTATGTGAGTACACTACAATAGCCCCATGATCAAATAGAGACTGACTGTACCATAAATTACTATGATACAGTTAGGGGAGTGGAAGCCATGGTCAGCCCAGGAGAGGCGGCCAACACATGGACCATGTTTCCCAGGCCCATCACGGTTGAGTACATGAATCCTGAGAGTTAGTGCAAGGATTACTACAATCAAACAACGTACTTACAAAATAACTCAACAATTTTATCTAAAGACTGTACAGAGATGTTAAGAGCTGAATCAATGCTATTCAATCCATATTGTACTTACTACCTACTTCTTGACTATATAGATATTATTCAAGCACCTGTTAGTAAGTGTTTGAAGTGCTGTGAGCGTTTGTGTTTTAGTTTTCAAGGGCTAGGTCTTATAAAGAACACTATTTTAGACATCCATGTGCAGATACTTGTTAGTGTGTAGGTGGCATGTCTGTTTTAGAAGGAAAGAGTGGTGTGAGGTTTTAACACTATCTATTCTACATGTTCAGATGTCCTAGCTAATGCTGCTACAGGATGACTGCTCTCATTTAGGATAATGTTCTACGTCTATTATGTTATTATTCTTGTACCATTCCCTAAAGCCCACAGTAAAATAGGACAGAAAGTGCTGATACAAATTGGATTCTGCAGCATCACGTCGCTCTAAAAATAACCTTGGAAGGGAAGGAAGAATGTGACAGGCAATAACTCTGTACCTTGGCGTCCTGCTGCTTGAAACATTACCAAAAGACAGTTCAGCAATTAATTTCTTGTTGAAATTACATCTTTGTTAAAATCACAGTGGCATCTGATATAGGGGGATTTGAAAGGCGCTTTCAACCTGCAGGAGCACGTGTGCACTAAACTAGCAGCCATAGCTCTTTGTGGCCTTCAGCACATTCCTTGGGAACACAGATGTATTTGCATTGTAAAGAAGCACCACAAGGGAGCACAGATGTTACATAGACCCAGGAAGTCAATTATTTCTCACACTTGAGCACCAACCTGTCTTTGATAAACCGTTAACACGCAGACTGAGATTCCAAACCGTATACGATCTGGAAAAAACATTTTCACTTCTCCCCATCTGCATAGGGGACAAACATTACATCAGCAGTTCTATTATTCTATTCTATGCCGGTATGGTTTCAACATGTGAGTCAAAAAGTCAGAATATAACTTTACAGAAAGAAGAATGGGCATGTGTACACTATGTTTGCACATTTTAAGTTGATTAGGTTCTTTCACAGTGCCATACAAGTAGGAACGTTGTCTTTGTAAACAAGTGGTGACTAGGATTTCCTTTACCTGTGACAAAAATACACTTTCTTTGCCAGTGTATATCTAGACTCAGGGATAGGCAGAGTGGCTTTTTGATGCCTCCCTTGGCAATCAACACCCTAGGCACATGCCTGGCCTACATATGTTGTTGCCCTGTAATGCTCTAAAGGTACTTGATCCTTAAAATGTACCTAACTTTTCAACAAATGCTGCATTACTTATTAGTACAGTGTGCGTAGATGAGGAATAGCACATACAGTTTCAAGAAAAAGTATGTGAACCCTTTGGAATGATATGGATTTCTGCACAAATTGGTCATAAAATGTGATCTGATCTTCATCTAAGTCACAACAATATACAATCACAGTCTGCTTAAACTAATAACACACAAAGAATTAAATGTTACCATGTTTTTATTGAACCCACCATGTAAACATTCACAGTGCAGGTGAAAAAAAGTATGTGAACCCTTGGATGTAATAACTGGTTGAACCTCCTTTGGCAGCAATAACTTCAACAAAATGTTTCCTGTAGTTGCAGATCAGACATGTACAACGGTCAGGAGTAATTCTTGACCATTCCTCTTTACAGAACTTTTTCTGTTCAGCGATATTCTTGGGATGTCTGGTGTGAATCGCTTTCTTGAGGTCATGCCACAGCATCTCAATCGGGTTGAGGTCAGGACTCTGACTGGGCCACTCCAGAAGGCGTATTTTCTTCTGTTTAAGCCATTCTGTTGTTGATTTACTTCTATGATTTGGGTCGTTGTCCTGTTGCAACACCCATCTTCTGTTGAGCTTCAGCTGGTGGACAGATGGCCTTAAGTTCTCCTGCAAAATGTTTTGATAAACTTGGGAATTCATTTTTTTTCAAGTTTATCAAGACATTTTGCAGGAGAACTTAAGGCCATCTGTGAAGGGTGTTTTTTTCACCAGGGAAAGAATTCTTTGGTCATTTAGCTCAGTTGTTTTCCGTGGTCTTCCGGGTCTTTTGGTGTTGCTGAGCTCACCAGTGTGTTCCTTCTTTTTAAGAATGTTCCAAACAGTTGTTTTGGCCAGGCCTAATGTTTTTGCTATCTCTCTGATGGGTTGGTTTAGTTTTTTTCAGCCTAATGATGGCTTGCTTCACTGATAATGACAGCTCTGGATCTCATCTTGAGAGTTGACAGCAACAGGTTCCAAATGCAAATAGCACACTTGAAATGAAAAAAATGCATTTAAGAAAAATTGGGGAATTCTGATGAATAATCCTGTTTTGGGGGACATTATTCCCAAACGGCCCGATATTATCTTTAAAAAGGCGCCTAAACTTCGACAGCACCTGGTACATAGTGCGATTTGTAAACCGATAAAAAACGACAGGGCTAACAGGTTCACTTGGTGTGGATTTTGTCTGCCTTGTAAAAATAGAGGGAGGGCTAATAGGGTGAGCTCAACACAAACCGTACTCTCCAATAAAAAAAGATCAGCCCTTCAATATTAAGGGAAATATCACTTGCGAAAGCACAGGAGTAATCTACGTACTAGAGTGCCCTTGTGGCCTCCAGTATGTGGGAAGAACTACCAGAAAACTTAAAATAAGAATACAAGAACATGTCCGCAACATTAAGAAGGGAATTGATACTCACAGCGTCCCGTTGTATTTTAGGAAACATCATCAGAAAGATCCGTGGGGTCTGCGGTTTGTAGGGGTGGAGCTAGTTAGGACACATTGGCGAGGTGGAGATCTAATTGGCAAAATTAATAAAAAATAGGTCGAGTGGATGTACAATCTTGATACACTCCAACCCAGTGGTCTAAATATTAAATGCGATTTAAAATCCTGTCTAGTTTAACCTTTTTACCAGGTTTAAAGAGCGGGTAGCCGCATCTTCAAATGTGGTAAAGGACCTTTGGTTGTAAGGGGTATGTCTAAGTGTTGATAGGGAGTACTTTGTCATGTGCCCCTAATCACATAATGGGCCACGTGATGAGATACTTTTAGTGAATGAAGAATCCCGCCGTGTACAAGGACTTTTGGTTGTAAGGGGTGTGTCTAAGTGCTGATAGGGTGTATTTTGTCATGCGCCCCTCATCACTTGATGGGTCACGTGACGAGATACCTTTAGTGAATGGAGATCTGCGCCGTGTACAAACTTTACGGGCTGAAAGGAATAGGATCAAATGAGGAAATTACTCAAATGATATAGGTTTAGTGGTTCTTATGGATGATAATAGATGAGAGTGACCTATTTATTATTATTATATATTTTTATATATGTGACATTTTTAGTGGTGGGTTGTATGTAATTGGATAATGAGGGAATGGGTGGGTTTAGGGGAGTGTTTTAAAGGTCTTGACTGCATAGTTAAGATATTCGCTCCTGAAGAAGCGCGTAAGCGAAACCCGGGTCGGGCGGCACTGTTCATGCAGTTTGTGATTTTATATGCTTTGAAACAAGTGTTCGTCTGTAGGTATAATAAATTATTTTAATATACAGAGGAAGTCGGAGCTTCACTATGGTTGCGATCCCTTGATATCCAACAGGACACTGCTGTGGAGGAGAGACGCCAACTCGTGTAGCTTGATGGTCCTTTTTCCATGTCCGGAGTGAGGAATGGTTCTGTGCTTGAGCTAAGGAGGCTCGGTTACCAGTGAATAGCAGCGCGGTCCTTCGATAAGTACATTGGTTCAATTTGTGATTTTTTTTCCCCCACATCACAGTAAGGACCTGCAGCGCAAAAACGCAGCCACGTACCTGAGTAGTTTTGATCTTCGTATGATAATATATTACAAAGTTTCTTATAGTTGCTAGAACTATTGATTTATGCAGTTGTGTGAAAAATAAGTGACCATTTAAAGGGATTTTCTACTTTTAGGAGTAAACCAGATAACACATGGTGAACCGCTAAAGCCAGTTATTGGCTGCAAGGGTCACACTGACCAGAAGAATAGGAGTGGTGGCATGGGATCTGTCAGATAATGATCACTTCTTTACTGCAGGCGGATAACCTGTGTTCAGTTTTCTCCTGAAACCAGACAAACCCTTTAATTATCTTGTGTATGTGTTCTTAATAAGGATAGGGTAATTAGGCTATGTTCATATCATGTGTTTGTCCCACATTTAAGGCCGCTTTCACACAGTCAGTGTTTGATCAGTGATCAGTTATTGTGAGCCAAAACCAGGTGCGGGTCGAAAGAACAGAACAGGAGCAAATCTTTATACGGTAATCATCATTATTATTAGAGATGAGCGAATCAAAGTTGATGAAGTTGAATTCGATTTGAATTTAAGGAAAAATCCAATAGGGAGAAATTATCTACACTATAAAAGGAGAACAGGGTCCAATAGGGAGTACACAGCCTGGGTAATAGGAGCCATTCTATTATACCTTGCTGCAATAATTGGGGTTAAGTGATCTATTGGATCTATAGTGATCTCCAGAGTTTAGGTTGTTTTAAACAGTAATTGCAGTAATCCTAGCATCTGTTATTGGGTTGAAAGTGCTGTCTGATACAACCAGTTTTGGGGTGTGGTTATTTTTATTATTAGAAACACAACGGATCCTGTCTATGTAGCAGCTGTAAGGCCTGTATGACTTGGTCCCTATTTTGCATCAGGATTGGATCATGATTTGGAAGCCAAAAGCAGGAGTGGGTACAAAAAACAGAAGACATGTAAATATTCCATTCACGTGTCATCTCTGTTTTGGATCCACTCCTGTTTTTTTGTCCTTAGCAATACTGATGGATTACTGACCATGTGAAGGGGGATGCTCAACAGACAGGATCCGTTTTTTTTGGGGTTGTTCATATGACAGATGAGGAGAGGGGAAAAATAAACAGTCAACACAAACTTACTGCTGACACCTTCTCCACTCTGTCAGGGGGGCATTACTTGTATCAGCGAGTAACAGAACAGGTTCTGTAGAAATCTATGTGGGATCAGCTGATGACGGTGTAAAAGGAGTGCGCTCTTGCACTCTATAGTAGGATCTTTGACCAGTCCACAGTTCTTTATACCTGATGCTAACATTGACCTGTAAGGCTGAGTACACACTTGAGTTATTTGGTCAGTTTTGGCCCCGTAACTGACCAAATGAGTGAAGTGTGCAGTGATTCTAAGAGATATGCCAGCCATCTTTGTGTCATACTGACTCACAGTATTGTTTTACTAGCACAGCAGACTCCCTATGCATGTTTCTGCAAGGCACAGTGTTCTACACCACTATACAGGCTCTCTGCAGCCAGGAAATAGACGTTTTTTTAACGCAATTTGTCACAAATAAATTTGGATTGAATTGAGTCTTTTTGAGAAATTCGCCAAACTGTCCGAATCGAATTTTTGAGAAATTCGCTCATCTCTAATTTTTACATATATATATATATATATATATATATATATATATATATATATATAATCACTATCCTTATCTCTGTGCAGCCTACACTCTTGGTTCCGGCTTTTGTCTCACATTCACTCATGGAATTCACTGATCAAACACTCACCAAACACTAACTTTATAAAGTGGCCTAGCCAGGGGCGTAACTCCAGGGGAAGCGGCTGCTTTGGGGCCCTGACCCAGAAGGGGCCCATCCAGGAAGAGGAGGACTAAAAGATTTTGTCAGGGCCCCCTCAGCAGTATTGCACAATGAAATTATATACAGGACGGATGGAACAGCTGCCGGGCCTGGTCTGAGAGAGCGATCTTTACTAGCCACAGGAATGGGGGCGGCATGAATGGAAGGGGTTGCAAAAAAATTACTGGGGGAGGGGGGCCCCATTCAAAAATTTGCTGTGGGGCATAGTCATTTCTAGCTACGCCACTGGGCCTAGCATATATGTTGGGAAAAAGAGGATGCCAAAGTGTAGTGTACTACCCTGTACCATCCTGCAGAAAATGTATATGTTAAACATTTTTTTTAAATGGAATCTTAAATAGCGATGAATGCCTCTGTATGGTGGAGGCATCTGTTTAACACACCTTAAAAATGGGACAAAAACCTGATGTGAATCAAGCCTAAGCCACTGGCTGGGGTTTATCATCCCTAAAAAGGACTGGACATGTTGAAATTCAACATGTCTGATCCTTCTTTGCCACGATCTAACGGAACAGAACAATGAAAATAAATAGCAGTGGTGTGAACTGACCCTAAAAATTTCCTTTTTTTGTCTGGAAAAAGTAGTATATCATGTTTTCTAATCCTGGACTATCCCTTTAACTAGTTAGAAACATGTGTTTTTTGTATTTATGACACAGTAGTAATACAAGGGCGATTTCTAACTCACAACACATGGACCAATATACCATAGCCATATCCAGTATTAGCTTCATCTGACATCAAAGGGCCTGGGCAATGTAGATGATTCCCTAGGGCTCCGTGCCCGTGCTGCGGACCGCAAATCGCAAACAAGTTCTATCTTTTTGGGGAACGGAAGCGCGGAACGGAACACCACAGAAGCACTCCGTAGTGCTTCCGTTCCGCACCACATCTCCATGTTTGCGGACCCATTCAAGTGAATGGGTCTGCATCCGTGATGCAGAATGCACACGGCTGGTGACCCGTGTATTGTGGAACCGACGTATGCGGCCTGCAGCACGGGCACGGAGCCCTTACGTTCGTGGGCAAGAGGCCTTAATCAAAGGTCATTTGTGTAAGTGAATCAGAAGACCTATCAGTCAATTCTCACTCAGTAGCAACTCAAGAGCTCAGTTTCTATACAGACATTATTCCTAGGGCGCTGTAGCCAGTGGAAATCAATGCATTTTTCAAAGGATTTCTTCAAATATTGATATCAAACTTTTCATTTCATATTCCTTCATTGCTTTATATTGAATTCTGTTTGTTGCATGAAGTAAATGAAATGTTGGCTGAGCAAATGATAATGAGATCAGTTATGAAAAAACTCTAAATAAATTTAGGTTCAGCCTCATGTCACGTACTGTACATGCTTCAGGAAGCAGAACGTGAATGGGGGTTTATTGAAATACAATGCTCTGGTTTTTTTTCCATGAATATGTAGTGAATAAATAATTGATACCCATAGTTGTAAAGATAGGGCTAATGCTTCATAAATTGTTGTTCGTGGAATGCTTAGATGCTTGAAAAACGGATTAAAAAGACTGATTTTTCTTTAAACTGTTGCTTTCATTTATAGAATAAAACTAAAATATCAAAATGTCTCATTTTAACCTAAGTTTCAAGGTGAATCTCTTGCTAACTTACTGGCCTTATAAGGCCTGAACCCATGGTACATAAACTAAATCTAGTTGGTAGAGATTAGAGAATTTCTTCAAATTCAATCTAGGTCTGATTCTCTGATTTTCTTTTTATTGTTCGGTAAACAAACAGGTTATGAGTTTAATAAAAATACTTCTCTCAATGTATTTCTAAGGCTACATTCACACCGCTGTGGTGGCACCATGTTGCGGAACACAAACTGTGAGTCTTTAGAACACGGGCACTGGCTGGTGCAGACCCACTTACTTTAATGGGTCTGCGATCCGCAAGATGCAGCAAAAGATAGTACGTCCTTACTTTTGCAGCACGGAGGCATGGATCTAAATGCCCACCGAAGGGCTTCTGTGTGTATTTATAGGCTTCCAGGTCTGTGCCTCTGCATCGCAAAAGATACGACATGCCCAATCTTTTGCCGCATCTTGCAGATGGCAAACTCAATGAAGTCAAATGAGTTCGCACTGCGATGCGGAGTTCACACGGCTGGTGCCCGTATTTTGCGGACTGGGGGTTTGCAAAACAGGAACGGTGGCTCCACATTCATGTAAATGTACCTTAAGTCATCTAGGCCATTGCTTGTGTTAGTGGGATATTGCATTTGAAGAGAGCCTGCCACTGAGTTGTGTTAATAATTGACAGTAATATTTTTGTTAAAACACAGCAATATCAAAAATACACAGAGGAAACATTCATATTTTCATATACAGTACATAACTTTGCCTCCTTTAAACTGATATTACGGTTTAGGCACAGTAAAAATCAATAAGATAGGAGAAGTTTCCACCTATGGATATTTACACTTGTTCACTCGTCTTGCTCCTAGAATTGTCTACAGCTAGCTCTGACTTTCTACCTACGGTATCTGCCATTGCGAGTGCTTGCCCAGACCTAGGCCGGTATGATGCTTCCAATCTTCTTTGGTGCTGTGCAGTAGAATCTTATATTCATCAGCTGTTGCTAAAGGAAAACTCTGAGGGTAGCAACTTGGGAATTCCCTACAGCTAAGTCTAGATCCCTGCATAGGGATTAAAGTGCAAAACCCTGGGAAATAATAGACTTCACTACTCAGTTTAGCCAGGAGTCAGATCTGCTACAACCTAGGGATTTCACGTCATCAGAAAATGACCTGTTATTTAAATCAAATTTTTATGTTAACATATTTTTTTTAAGAATATTTGGTGATTTTTGTATTAAAGGGGTATTACAGTTGTGAGTTACATCCCACAAGATAACTATTGAATGCTGGGGGTCCTACTGCTGGGATCACAAGAATGGGGACTCTGTACCCCTCAAACCCCTAAAATAAACAGAACAGCAAGGCGGTCATGTGAATTTCACCTCCATTCATCTCTATAGGAGATCTGGAAATAGCCAAGTGCTGTACTCTGATGTCTCCGCAATCGTACAGATCACTGGAGAGGCAGTACGCATGCTTAAACTGCTGTTATGTTCATTTTGGGGGCTCCTAAGAGTACAGAGTTCCTGTTCCCATGATCCTGGATAGGAGGTAGGACCCCCACTATTCTAAAAGGTTTTCCGTATCCTGTGGAGAGAGGATAACTTGCAACAACCAGAAAAACCCCATAAATTTTCTATTTCACTAGTTTAAAAAAATATCTAAAATCATGCAGTTTTTGCATTGACCACTAGGCGAGAACCTCCTGTAAGTTTTCAGGAGCCATCACATTATCATCACAGGTAGAATTACAATAACAGATATCATCACCTTTGCATAGATAACACAGGAACCACCATTTAAAATAGATGATATTACAGCTTATCTACTCCCTCCTGATCAGGTCATAGCGTATGCTTAGAAAACTGCCCCATAGAAGTCAATATGTCCCCTTCAGACTATTGTGTTTATTGCCCATGTGGCTAGGATTTTTGGCCAGTTTTAGGCTGATTTAAAAAATAAATAAATAGGGACATGGAATATTTACGAGGACATCCCCAACAATAAAAATAAAACATTTTTACCATAAAAACTTAGAGAATATGTCATTTTTCTGATGATATATTCCCCTCACTTGTATATTGTATAGGTGTAATCCCTGCTCCCCCACCTCCTCCCAGAGCATTAACCTTAATGTATACAAAAAAACACATGGCAGAAATCTTGTAAACAATTCTGACAAATGAGTTAAGTACCCTATGTTGAAAATTGTGAACCAGATCTGCTATACTGAAGGCTGTTTAGATGATGAATGCACTTTTCTGATAGCACATGACATAATTTGTCTTGAGAGATCAATGCATTTCCTAGTGGTCTAGAATACTAATAGTAGACAATGAGGTCTTGTATCTGCTTCTATCATCCAAACTACTGATAAACAGGAAATGTCATTAGTTATATTGCTGCGAGTGGTGTATACGCCAAAAATCGGTATCTATCATGGGCTGGCTACTATTAACACTATGGTATATTATTTCTTTGTCCAAGATTTTAACTATATGTGGTTAGATCAATAACACACATGCACATATGACTGACTTCTACAAGATATTACTATATTACTTTGTGATGTGTGGCTTTCTATTGATGGGCGCTTTGCTTATGGTACAGTTGACACTTCTGCATAACAGTGCATCTGTACAGGAATATACGCAACACATCTAGAATTTTGTAGGGTATTGTTTTTATGTTTGGATAGGCCCCCTTAACACATATCAGTTGTGTCTAGCCAGCTACAACTGATATATGTGGACTGCACTTCAGCGCACAGATCTTGCGTCTATACATGGATAGCGGTGGACAGAAAAACGGGGCTATTTGACATCCGGCCTACACAGTGATGTGGAGGATGTATGAGAACTATCTCGTAGAAAACTATGGGATCAGCCCTAGCTTCAGTCGCCCTCTGAAGTTTTCTGCACCTCACCGAAGGGGAACTGAGGAGGACAGCTGCATATATGTGAAGCTGGCCTTACTATCCTACATATGTTCCCGCTGATGTCGCTATCATCTGTTCGTGCACTCCGTTTTAAACTCCAATAATTTATTTAACAAAGATTCTGTATATATGATAATATAAATGGGTCAAATTATATAAATGCGTTAAATATTTTGTAGGTATATTTTTATTGGAACAGTACATATTGGGGGTCATTTATCAAAGGTCAAAGTGTTACTGGCTCCTTTTCTTGTAGGTATATCTCTATTGGAGAAGTACCCTTTGGTGGTCATTTATTAAAGACTGATGTGTTATGCAGGTCTTAATATACCCTGATCAACTTTACAGGTTAACAGGCTCAACTGAATGGCCTATGTAAGTCTCTCTGTACTGCTGGAGGAAGCGACAAAGTTATGTGGAGGTGCAGACCTCTATATAACTTTGGCACTTTCCCCAGCAAGCCGTGGGACAGACTTAAATCTACACCAACTCCCTTGCTGGTGTAGATTTAAGCCATTTTCTATGCCAAAAACTGCCATAGAAAATGATGAATGAGAAGTACCTTTTACCTGGCCACGCCACTCCACATGTCAGAAAAGTGGCATGAGTGGAAAAAAGTAGATTTTGCTGCAAGATGGCGTGTGACAAAATCTACAACTGATATACCCTCCAAAGTAGGGTATATAAGTTATTAAATAAGCCTCTATGTTACTGTGCTACAGGAGGATGAGCATAATTTATGACGAGGTGCACGCTTTCTCTGGCAGTCCATGCACCTAGGATGAAACGTACTTCAGCTAATAGCTGGCGTTGGTTTCAGTCAACACAGTTACCAGAAAGCTGCCGTAGATGATAAATATGTTGGGTCCGAAGGTCCCACCCACGTAATGGGTACCACTGATGAAGAAGGCAGCTCAGACCTTCGAAGCGCGTATGGTGACTTCCGAATAAACCTGCTTACAAGACTACCCTGGAAGCGCTTCCGAATTAAATCGACATTACCCCTCTATTGGATCAAAAAAGATCGCTATACAGCGATCGTGAATCGAACAAAGGAAGGACACGTGAGACGCCATACAGGTGAGGTCACATCCACGTGGGACGCCAAAACATTGAAGCGGCCATTACAGAGCGCAGTAAGGACACACGAACAGCCGGGACACTAGCTCCTCACCAAGAAGGTAACTCACAGTCAGGGTGCAGTCCTCCTCACCGTGTGGGACGCAACACTAGGTGCAGCACCCTTCCTGGCACATCACCCCCTTGTCTGCATATTATTTTCATTAACAGTGACCGGCCAACAATCCCTAACAGGGAAACACTACCAGTAACAGACTTTCACCTCGCTACTTTTTTCTGCATATTATTTCTATAACAGTGACCGGCCAGCAATCCCCAACAGGGAAATATTACAAGTAACAGACTTTTACCTCGCTACATTTTTTTCCTTACATTTTTTTTCTTCTTACTTTTTCTTACTGTTACTGATCACATGGGATACCTACCCAGAGTGACAGCAAATGATTGAAGGTGAACTCTGTGCTGAATGACTATACCTGTACCCCCACTATTGCAAGTGCATTTATATATTTATATATTTTTTACCCTTCATTTTTTACTTTTTATCTTCCATCGTGTTGGTTAATCCTCCAACTATCATGCTTTTTTAGGTGATCACTATCACTGATCACTACATTTTAAATTTAATTTATGCACACAATCCCCCCCATTATATTATTAACATCTTATTAGTGATATTGATACTTAATAAATACATATTTTTACCCATCAACTTGTCTACATTGCTCTTTGTATTGTATTACCAGGTGAAGAGTGCCGGTTTCCACATACATTTTATTGCATATTCTTTCTTCCTGATTGGGTGAATCAGTCAAACCTAGAGCACCTACACATTGTATTGGCCAGGTGAGCCACCAGCAACCTGTTTTGAGTTTACCCACCCATATAATGCCTGTGCCACGACCCCTTTTCAGAAAGGGAGGAGGGCGGTGTAGAAATGGCATTTGCACCTACATTGCAAACCTGCAATTTGCAACTTTATTTGATGCCACTTTCTGGCGAGAGGGTCATAGTAAATGACCCCCTTTATACTTATATAGGCCATATTGATAAATATATATTAAATAGCCCTCTTCTCTGAAATTGATAAAAAATTCTATTTAGTCATTTCTTAGTTACAGCATATATTTAAATAACCATGGGGAGATAATGGTCACTCTTTAACCAACAAATGAGTACTCAATTGTAAATACAAGAAAAACTGAATTAGTGGGTGACCTCAATTAAGACTTAACTTTTAATACATCATTAAAATAATATACCCAAAAGAAAGCGGAAGGCCGCCTGCCAGGGTATAACACACTTATCACAAGTCACTCAGTGGTGAATAAATACAGTATTGCTATATTAGTGCCGGGGGACATAGAGAGGGGGCAGGGGATAGGGAAAACTGGCTCTCTTCCTCCTAGTAAGCCCTACTCTAATGATCCTCTACGCTGAGGATAAACAAGCTCACCCTAAACAGGGCGAACCCACTGCGTGTCTCCTTCCTCCTAGTGTAACCCTTAATATCCCTATGCCGTGCCAATTGACTGCCCAGCTTCATCGGGGAAAAGGAGCAAGTGGAGGAACTGACAACTGGCACAATAAAAGGAAACACAAAGATATAGTTACATAAAGCAAATACGCAGGTATATAATGTCCTACCCAGGCATAGACATGTAATTATGCACAGTAAATTAAGCAGTATATAGCTATGTCCCAGTACCACTCTTCCCAACACGTTTCATTCGCCTGAGGCCAACTCATCAGGGGACTTACAGCAATGAAATACAGCAATGAAATAACAGAAGATTAAGCAATAGATAAAGTGCAAATAACAGGTAAAACTTAGCTCAACAGCAACGTCCACATGCTGCCGCCACAAGCCCGGCTGGATGAATCAGCTTCAGAGAAAGTAGAGGGCTGCGCTATGAGGGCAAAGTACTCCATTACTTTGACCAGATGGAGTCTCTGCCGTTGAGCTAAGTTTTACCTGTTATTTACACTTTATCTATTGCTTAATCTTCTGTTATTTCATTGCTGATCATTGGAGGAGGGCTTACTAGGAGCAAGAGGCCGTTTTACCTTCCCCTCCCTATCCCCCCCCCCTCTTTCTATGTCTCCTGGCACTAATATAGCAATACTGTATTTACTCACCACTGAGTGACTTGTGATAAGTGTGTTACACCCTGGCGGACGGGCGGCCTTCCGCTTCCTTTTGGGTATATTATTTTAATGATGTATTAAAAGTTAAAGGGGTTATCCCATCTTAGACAATGGGGGCTGTGGCGAAACCAACCTCGCCACTGGGTGCTGGAGAAGCCTGGTTGCCAGCCTTTCGCCCCAGGATTATAGGCCCTCTCATCAGCCCATGCTAAACTTAAACCCCATGGCGATTTGACTGTGTTTGTGGCATCTGAGCGCTGTTCGGATATATTGAGCCCTCAGATCCAAGCCATCTGGAGATAAGTTGAATGTGGGGGTTCTGTTCAGTTTGATAGGAGTTATGTATTTTTGTGTAGTTTTGCGGTTGTTGTGAATAGAGGTATTTTCTGTACCTAGTGAGTGAAATTGGACCGGCACTCAAAACACCCAGAGAAATGTGGATCCAAACTTATTTATTTAAGTACAATAAAATAAATCGAGTGTGTATATTAACATCGAAAATACAATTTTATCGATAGAATATCGATTATATAAAAAATCGACTACAATAAATCGATCCAATAAAATCGAATAGGTTAAAATACATACATAAAATACAAATAAAATGCAATATCCTTAATCGATAGATACTCGATTTTTCTGGAGACCTAGGTGTTTTTCTCAATTAAAGTCCCAGTACAATAAACCCATATATATGGGTGAATCCCAATGGAAATAGTCAAAGCTGTGTCCCAGTGGAAGTAATCAAAGCTGTGTCCTCAGAGCTTTATATAAGGAACATAATTTTACCTTTTCAGGCCTGCATAATTGATAAATGCAACCAGCTTTCACGATTAAACGTATATTTTTATTTACTCACAACCTTTGGCACTGATCGAGAGGTTCTTTGCATGGGAATTATTTCAGGTGGCGTCCCACCATTCACATCCCAGTCCAGCAGTATTGGTTTCCCTCTGCAGCAGCTCTCAGGATCTCGTCACAGAATATCACAGGACTTGGTTCGTCTGTAGGTTTTTGTGAGTCAAACAAAAATTTTTCCTTGTATAGTTGGTTTCAATACATAGCAGTTGAGTTCACGCACAGGTACTCCGTCCAGACGCGTTTCGAGATAGCTTATCTCTTCCTCAGTGGGTAACCTGTGGTCTGAGAACCTCGACTTTTAAACCCTCCACATCATCTCTTAATTGTCCACACTGGATTTCGACAGGTGTTAATGATTGAATTGGGTGGTTACAATGCCTAGTTGTTTCAAAACCAGGGTCTCCGAATTTTCAGAAATAATCTAATCTATTCTTATCGATTTTTTGTACTTGCAAACATTCTTTGCCAGAGTTATCGAGTAGAAAGAAGGATATGTCACATATAAAAAAGGAAAGCAAAGCAAGATACATTTATATATATACTGTATATATATATATATATATATATACATAAAGAAAAAATTCAGACAGCACTCCTTGTTAACTCAGCCGTAGCTGTGCGGTGCCGTTTCTAGATACGCAGGTGTACATTGAAGATGAAGAGGTACACATGGATTTGAATGTTAAACCCACCGACAAAAATACATTGTTACATTTTACGAGTGGCCATCCCAGGAGAATGGTGAACTCTTTGCCATTTAGTCAAATGTTGAGAGTACGGAGAATAGTTGACAAGGAGAAAAATATGGCTGCAGCATTGACTAAGATGCAACAATCCTTCATAAACAGGGGGTACCCTAGTGGGCTAGTTGAGAAACACGCTGATAGAGCAAGGGATATCCCCAGAAGGGAATTGCTAATGCTTAAACCAAGACAGGCCAACGACAGATTACCGTTTGTGTCAACGTATAATGAATTGAGTCCCAGTATTGAAAAAATAGTGAGACGCCACTGGGGGTTGCTAAGCAGTGGACATCCTAATATAGAGGCCTTTAAACAACAGCCTATGATGGCATATAAAAGAGCGGGCAATATTAGAGACAAAGTGGTACGTTCCAGATTGCCTGAAAAGGGTCAGTTGAGACAGACCTTTTTGAAAACAAAGCGTCTGGGATCTTTCCCGTGTCTGGGATGCGTGAATTGTAAACTGATGCATAAAGGGTCAGTGTTCGCGCATCCAGACACGGGAGAAATCTTCAACATAAGGCATTATCTCACATGTGATTCATCATGGGTGATATATGTTTTGTGGTGTCCATGCAAGGTGTTATACGTGGGCGAAACCACGTGTGACGTAAAAACCAGGTTGAATAACCATAGACAGTCCATTAGGAACAAAAGACGTGACCTGCCTGTGTCGAAACATTTTGTTGAAAAAAGCCATAGAGAGAGTGATTTGAGATTTATGGTTTTGGACCATGTAAAACCACTTGATAGAGGAGGGGATCGTTTAACCATTTTAAAGAAAACTGAGCTCAGATGGATCTTTCGGTTAGATACTTTGAAACCCAAAGGGTTAAATGTCGAATTTAGGGTGACAGGAGGGATGGTTGGATAATCCCCTCCCACTGACGCAACTCCTAAGTATATTTTGACATGCTGTATGGGGTGGACCCAATGGATGTTACATGGTTTATCCACGATAGTATATTATATGCTCTTGTTGAAAGTATGGTTCAAGCTTTTACCTTAGCTGGTGGGCAAGTGGAAGAAACAATAGGAGTGAATGGCGCTAGACAATGCCCAAATGTTTGCCCTAGAGAAAAATGGCGGAAGAGATCTATGACTTGGCGTGGATCACTGCCGAGGCGTACTGGCACGCATATATGCGTGGTAGGGCCGGACGGAGTGGATCTGACGTCAAGACGTTGGGTCTCCGCCTCTGGATGACGCAGAGAAGTTATGTACTGCGTCGTCCGTAGGGAAGGAATTGACACATGCGCACTGAGGAGGGAGAGACGCGGAGTAGTGGCGTGCCTCCACACAAGTTCAGTCGCCATCTCCTCCTGTTTCTTCGTATGCTACCACAGCAAGGTATTTTAGGATATGGGGTTTACATTGCACTTAGCACTTTATTGTATGCACCTACACATGTTGAATGTGAATCATAATGGAGAAGCACAGAGTTTAGTCTCTATTTTATGCACATGTAGAGAAGGAATGAATTGTAACATGCCTTAAATATGGAGTGCACTGATTTCGTATTGGTTGATGACTAATTGATTATACTGTGATGATGTATTTAGACAAGCACTTATGCACTTGATGTTCATCTGACTTGAAAAAGTTCTGGGATGAGAACCGAAAACGTTGTCTTATTTTGACCTTGTGTGAATAAAAACTACATTTTTCTATACTTCAAGGAGTGCTGCGGATTTCTTCATTATATAATATATATAATATCTTGAGAATTATAATCAGACATTGACTGCTACAATATCTAGCTTTTCATTACAATATTCTATTTTTCTTTTATTTACTAATCAGTCCCTACTTAATCGATGTTTCATTAATAAGAGATGATGTGGAGGGTTTAAAAGTCGAGGTTCTCAGACCACAGGTTACCCACTGAGGAAGAGATAAGCTATCTCGAAACGCGTCTGCCACGGAGTACCTGTGCGTGAACTCGACTGCTATTTCTACATGGCCATGTATTGAAACCAACTACACAAGGAAAAATTTTTGTTGACTCACGAAAACCTACAGACGAACCAAGTCCTGTGATATTCTGTGACGAGATCCTGAGAGCTGCTGCAGAGGATACCAATACTGCTGGACTGGGATGTGAATGGGTAGGACGCCACCTGAAATAATTCCCATGCAAAGAACCTCTCGATCAGCGCCCAAAGGTTGTGAGTAAACTAAAAATATACGTTTAATCGTGAAAGCTGATTGCATTTTATCAATTATGCAGGCCTGAGAAGGTAAAATTATGTTCCTTATATAAAGCTCTGAGGACACAGCTTTGATTACTCCCACTGGGACACAGTTTTGACTATTTCATTGGGATTCACCCATATATATGGGTTTATGTACTGGGACTTTATTGAGAAAAACACCTAGGTCTCCAGAAAAATCGAGTATCTATCGATTAAGGATATTGCATTTTATTTGTATTTTATGTATGTATTTTAACCTATTCGATTTTATTGAGATCGATTATTGTAGTCGATTTTTTATATAATCGATCTTCTATCGATAAAAATTGTATTTTCGATGTTAATATACACACTCGATTTATTTTATTGTACTTAAATAAATAAGTTTGGATCCACATTTCTCTGGGTGTTTTGAGTGCCGGTCCAATTTCACTCACTAATTTATCTCAACAAGAGCAAGGGGTGGCTCTTTTTGTCCAGAGCACCTAGCGTGGTTACTCATAGTGAGACATCTGTTTATTCTCTCCAAGTGAACATTTTCTGTACCTAGTTGGCTTACCACACCCAGTTAAGCCGATTATATCACACAGCCTAACTCTGTAAAAACTGGTTTGGGCAGAAAAGCCATGCTTCCTTTGGTCACAAAGGACTTTTACTAACTTTTGAACCCCTGGTCTAATTCGTGCCATTTTTGGATATGTTAAATGTCTATGTTTTATGCAATAGCTGCACAGTTAAATATTCTTATATCTTTTATTGTCTTTTTGCTACCATGTGGCTAATTAAAGTTTCGCCTCTGCCCCTTGGAAATAAATTGGAGTTACTTCCCAATTGTCTCCAGGACAGAAGACATTGTGTAAAACTGTGTATTCCCCTGCCTGTGATAATTACATTAAGGTAATGGGTAAGTAAATTGTATCACAGGCAGAGGGAAGGATTTTGTGTGGGAGTGTCTGAGTGTATTGTACGTGTTTACTGGTTGTTTTACAAAACCCTGTGGGTGGTACTAATGTGTAAGAATGTGTATATAAGAACAATAAACGCACAGCTCTGGCTGTCCACTGCTTTACCCTCAACACAGAGCTTGGTCTCGTTCTTGGGGGGATTGTATGCTGCCAGTTCGACTGCTAGAAGTGTAAACCTTTCATATGGTTTTTCCTATTCAGCTGTATGCAGCATTCTTGGTTTCCAGTTTGGGAGATTGGTGTCTTTAGTAGCTGCCTTTACATCTGGAAAGGGAATATCTCTTTAAACGGCTTTTACCCCCTTTTATGCCCGGGCAGGTGCCGTTACAGGGCATATCGCTAGGGCCACCATTGTCTGATAGGTGCGGGTCCCACCACTGGGACCCGCCACCTACAAGGAGAATGGAGCGGAGAAAGTTGAGGAGGGCGCACTGCGCATGTGCAGCCACCCTACATTTATGTCCATGGAGCCGCCGAGTCGGCCCCATAGAAATGAATAGGAGCGGTGGACCGCGCATGTGCGGTGCGCTCCCATTCACTTATCAATGGGAGAGGCGGGAGCTGAAGCCCTGTGTGCTGGACGGACCCGGGGTTCTCCAGCCAACAGCTCACCCCGGCTCCGTTCTCCTTGTAGTTGAGGGTCCCAGAGGTCCTCTGGACCCGCACCTATCAGACAATGGTGAACATATCCTAGCGTTATTGTCTAAGATGGGATAACCCCTTTAAGTCTAAATTGAGATCACCCACTAATTTAGTTTTTCTTGTATTTTCTTAGTTACATTTATTGTAAAGCTGGGCCTGATGGTTACTATGATGGCTGGAATGACTGTCCATTCTAGCAGCTGAGCTTCTGATTCACACAGTGACCTGCATGTTCGGCTCTGCTGACCAAAGTATACATTCATGTATAGTGTGTTATACAGTGCAGCTTCATACAGAGGATGTACTGGGGGTGTGACTGGCTGTAGAAGAACAAACTTTTTTTTTTTATCAATACATTTAGCCTCCTTTTATTTCTAACTACTCTGCCTCCAACACATCAGGGCCCTGAAAATAGTTGACGATGAATATTGCCACATTACAGCAACAGCAGGTGTTTTAAGAAATCTTTTCCCAAACCCCTGAATGGTAATTCTACCAAATGCAGCAAAACAGTGTATGTGCCCCAAAATCCCTGTAAATAAGGCTGATCTTCTCAGTGATACCCCATACGGATAGCTGCAGTGCAAACCATTTTGGCACCATCTAACATCCCTTTTATTTTAGGTAGAACGCTCTATAACTTTTTATGTTTACGAACCTATGCCAATGTATAATATAATTTAATTCACCATTTCTAGTGTATACTGCAACCACTTACATTAAAAAAATCACTCTTTTAGAAAAACAGAAAAGATAAAGAACTAAGTCCTCTTGAAGCAATACTCCCTGTTTTTTTTTTTTTTAATACACTTTTTATATGGCGAGACACAACGGAAGCAGCCATTTAGAGTGATTTACATTTAGTCCAGGAGTATAGAGGAACGATTTTGAAAACAATAAATGTGCATTTACCCCTTAGCACTAAAAATAATGCAATAAAAAGGTGAACTTGTAACCTGAACAGTAGAAAATATTAAACGAATTATAAAAACTCACATGAATGGCAATACTGTATAAAAGTGTATGTGATCGGTTCACAATGCTGTTGAAAAATAAAGTAATAAGGCTGTTGAAGTAATAGGACAGAATTAAAACAATAAATTGTCCAGAAAAGTATGAGGTTGTGTAACGGGGTTCCGAAGGTGCACTCGGTCCCCCATTACCCGCCAGACATGTTGCTTAGCTTTGGGAATGTGGATCTCTGTGTTTGACCTCATTCCCAAGGGCGGCTTTACTGCTGGGTGGCTCCCTGCTCCTAAGTCTGAGCGCTGAAGCTGATCACTCGGTGCTCAACTGGTTGGTCTGTCGGTCATGTGACGCTGGCCACGTCACTGACCCTCACTCCCCACTATAAATACAGGCAGCCCTGCTAGTCACAGGTTTGCCTGTTAATTTCTAGGTTCCTGGCTATTTGTTGGACTACTGATTGCCTCACCTGATTCCGTTCCTGACGATCCTTTGCCTGCTCCTCCTGCTACTGCACATCCGTCCTGGTATTGTGACCTCGGCTCCCACCTGACTACTCTCTTTGACTCCTCTGGTACTTCTCTGCTCTCCTGGTATTTGACCCCGGCTTCTCCTGACCATTCTTTGCTTAAACCTTTTGTACTGCGTAGCTCTCTTGGTTCTGACCCGGTCTGTTCATGTTCTGTATTTTGTCTTGTCTGTCTTCCCTGCACGTATCCTAAGTTAGGCCTGTCGTCCAGTTGTCCCCTGTCATCAGGACTCGTGAGGCAAGTAGGCAGGGCCAGGGGTGAGGGTGGAGCGCAGTGGTCCACTATCCCTCCCCCTGTGTGTATGTGTACGTGAACGTTACAGGTTGTTTGCATACACAGTATGTAGAAAAGTACACATAAGCATAGTATAAAGCTTTCTCCTTTTTGGTAGTCCCATTGAATAGGAAGGAGCCGTTCCACTAAGTGAATGGGGGCGGCAGAGCTGTAATTACACCTGCCCATCACTGCATCACCGAGAAGAGAATACAGCACTTGGTAGTGCGCTGCATTCTCTTCAAACTGCTGATCGGCGGGGGTGAGTTGAACCCTCACCAATCTATTATTTAATTCCTATCCTGTGGAGAGGCCATCAATATCGAAATCTTAGACAATCCCTTTACGCTGGCCATATGTATTTTTTAAATTCAGAAGTGCCGATTCAGCCCAAATTTCTATCGCCCTGTGCCTTTTCATTATTTGATTAAGTGACAGATGACGAATGAAGGCAGATGCTGGATTTTTTTTTTTTGTGCTGTAGTTGTGAAAGTCAGTCATTCCAAATGACAGATTGCATCCCATCATGGAAGGTAGGACCAAACAGAGATGAAGGAAGAAATCAAATGATTTTTTCTTGTTACTTTACAAAATGACAACCTTCACAGAACCCTCCATGAATGACATATCATTCAGAAAAGAGACATGCAGCACCAGGGATTAGATAAGAAATATTAACAACCTAGGCCCTAGGACAAAAGCCATTAGGATGGAAGATAACACCTGGTTATCACAGATTTTTTCTCTATAGTATTATAAATATGATTATGGCTATTGACTTTTTAATGCCTGCAATTGTTTTTCAATGAGGTTCATATTCATCATCATGGCTCATGTGGTGTAATCATATACTCCCTATTAAAATGAACATTTCTTTACACCAAATGTTGGCACTCACTGGTTGCTTTTTCTCTGCAGGTTCCATATACTAGCTTGACAGGAAAATATTGGCCCAGAAGCATGAATGCAAATTATTATTTCTGAAATACAAGAGCATCCGATTTTAGCTCTCAGCAATCATTCTTAATCTAGCACTGATCTTTCACCAACAGACATAAAGAATGTCACTGTCATTCATCGTCAGGTAAGAGACTGGGAATGTAATGCAGGCTATAAACCTAAATTTTCAGCACACAGCTATTTCCATTTGTCTTCTTCACCAGATGAAAATTGTTTCTGAAATAAGATCTTCATTTCAGGATGAGAAAGATGGAAACAATTTGGTGATTGAGGACAATTGAAATAAAAATTCCACGTTTTCCAACCAGACAGAATTGAATGTCATAACTGAAATTTATAACATGCATTCTTACAGATAATTCAATCTGCTATATTTGTAGCAACTCTACCAACGCATATTACATACTAGGTGTATAGCTTTATAACATTAACGCATAATGGTGCAGCCACACAGGATGCATATGGTTGGGATTTTCTGCAGTGGAATAGCATGTGAAAATTCACAGCATTCAGTCCCTTGAAGAAATATTCATACCCCTTTAACTTTGGCCTCATGCACACGGCCATTGTTTTGGTTGGCATCCGAGCCGCCGTTTTGGCGGCTCGGATGCAGACCCATCACTTCAATGGGGCGCAAAGATGCGGAAAGCACTCCGTGTGCTGTCCGATCCGTTGCTCCGCTAAAAAAATATAACATGTCCTATTCTAGTCCGCGCTTTGCGGACAAGAATAGGCATTATATTGGACGGATGTCCGTGCCGTTCCGCAAATTGCGGAACGCGCACGGACGCCATCGCGATTTGCAGACTGCCAAAACACACCACGGTCGCTGTGCAGGAGGCCTATTCCACATTTTTTAAACATTACACCTACTAACTTAAATGTATTTTTGTAGGCATTTTTATGTGACAGACCAACACAAAGTAGCAAGTATGTGTAAAGTGACAAAGAAAATTTTAATAAATAAAAATCTGTCATGCAATTGTATTCAGCCGCCCCTGTACTTGATACTCCTAAATAAATTCCAGTTGTGAACAATTGCCTTCAGAAGTTACCTCATTAGTAAACAAAGTCCTGCTGTAATTTATTCTCATTATAACTACCAGCTGTTCTGTGAAGGCCTCAGAGAACATTAGTGATCAAACGGCATGGTCAAAACCAAGGAACACACCAGACAGGTCAGGGATAAAGTTGTGGAGAAGTGTAAAGGCAGGTTAGGTTATAAAAAAAAATATCCAAAGCTCTGAACATCTCACAGAGCACTATTCAATCCATCATCCAAAAATGGAAGGAGTATGCCATAACTGCAAACACTAGCAAGACATGGCCGTCTACTTAAACTTACAGCCCAGGCAAGGAGAGCACTAATAAGAGAAGCATCCAAAAGGTCCATGGTCTCTAAGGAGGAGCTGCAGAGATCCACAGCTCAGAAGGGAGAATCTGTTAACAGGACAACTATTATTGTGTACTCACAAAGCTGACTTTATGAGAAAGTGGAAAGAAGTAAGCCATTTTTGAAAGCAAGACATAAGAAGTCACATTTGCAGTTTGCCACAAGCCATGTAGGGGACACAGCAAATATGTGGAAAAAGGTGCTCTGTCAGCTGAGACCAAAGTTGAACCTTTTGGCATAATGCAAAATGCTATGTGTGGAGGAAAACTAACATGCACATCACCCTGAACATACCATCTTTCTTCAGCAGGGACAGGGGAAAGCTGGTTAGAGTTGATGAAAAGATAGATCAAACTAAATACACTGCTCAAAAAAATAAAGGGAACACAAAAATAACACATCCTAGATCTGAATTAATTAAATATTCTTCTGAAATACTTTGTTCTTTACATAGTTGAATGTGCTGACAACAAAAATCACACAAAATAAAAAATGGAAATCAAATTTTTTAACCCATGGAGGTCTGGATTTGGAGTCACACTCAAAATTAAAGTGGAAAAACACACTACAGGCTGTCCAACTTTGATGTATTATCCTTAAAACAAGTCGAAATGAGGCTCAGTAGTGTGTGTGGCCTCCACGTGCCTGTATGACCTCCCTACAACGCCTGTGCATGCTCCTGATGAGGTGGCGGACGTCTCCTGAGGGATCTCCTCCCAGACCTGGACTAAAGCATCTGCCAACTCCTGGACAGTCTGTGGTACATCTGCCAACTCCTGGACAGTTGGTGGATAGAGCGAGACATGATGTCCCAGATGTGCTCAATTGGATTCAGGTCTGGGGAACGGGCGGGCCAGTCCATTAGCATCAATGCCTTCGTCTTGCAGGAACTGTTGACACACTCCAGCCACATGAGGTCTAGCATTGTCTTGCATTAGGAGGAACCCAGGGCCAACCGCACCAGCATATGGTCTCACAAGGGGTCTGAGGATCTCATCTCGGTACCTAATGGCAGTCAGCCTACCTCTGGCGAGCACATGGAGGGCTGTGCGGCCCTCCAAAGAAATGCCACCCACACCATTACTGACCCAATGCCAAACCGGTCATGCTGGCGGATGTTGCAGGCAGCAGAACGTTCTCCACGGCGTCTCAAGACTCTGTCACGTCTGTCACATGTGCTCAGTGTGAACCTGCTTTAATCTGTGAAGAGCACAGGGCGCCAGTGGCGAATTTGCCAATCTTGGTGTTCTCTGGCAAATGCCAAACGTCCTGCACGGTGTTGGGCTGTAAGCACAACCCCCACGGTGTTGGGCTGTAAGCACAACCCCCACCTGTGGACGTCGGGCCCTCATATCACCCTCATGGAGTCTGTTTCTGACCGTTTGAGCAGACACATGCACATTTGTGGCCTGCTGGAGGTCATTTTGCAGGGCTCTGGCAGTGCTCCTCCTGTTCCTCCTTGCACAAAGGCAGAGGTAGTGGTCCTGCTGCTGGGTTGTTGCCCTCCTACGGCTTCCTCCACGTCTCCTGATGTACTGGCCTGTCTCCTGGTAGCGCCTCCATGCTCTGGACACTACACTGACAGACACAGCAAACCTTCTTGCCACAGCTCGCATTGATGTGCCATCCTGGATAAGCTGCACTACCTGAGCCACTTGTGTGGGTTGTAGACTCCGTCTCATGCTACCACTAGAGTGAAAGCACCGCCAGCATTCAAAAGTGACCAAAACATCAGCCAGGAAGCATAGGAACTGAGAAGTGGTCTGTGCTCACCACCTGCAGAACCACTCCTTTATTGGGGGTGTCTTGCTAATTGCCTATCATTTCCACCTGTTGTCTATCCCATTTGCACAACAGCATGTGAAATTGATTGTCACTCAGTGTTGCTTCCTAAGTGGACAGTTTGATTTCACAGAAGTGTGATTGATTTGGAGTTACATTGTGTTGTTTAAGTGTTCCCTTAATTTTTTTGAGCAGTGTACATGGCAACTCTGGAGAAAACCTGGTAGAGGCTGCAAAAGACTTAAGTTTCATCTTCCAGCAGGACCTTAAAGGGGTTGGCCACTCTTTAAATACTCTCCACTACAGTGAGGCAGGCAGTGAAAAAATAAAGTCCCTAATATACTTTATTAAACACACCTGCCTGCTTCTGTTTCAGTTATAAGCCACTCCCCTTAGTGCTGCTCTACTTTGCAGCTGAGTTCGTCCATGGCTGCACGCGACATGGAGGAGCTTGAGAGGAAGCTTGTACATGCGCATGTGCAGTCTGCTCCTGTCAGTGGTCGGCTCCCTGCTGCCCGCTCCAACTCGACAGGAATCAGCTGCTTGTTCCCTCTCTACAAACAGCTGATTCCTGTCAGAAGCTGGCTGTGATAAAAACCTTCAGAGTCCCTACTGCAGAAGCTACTTAGTCAGTCCCCACCCCGCCTGCGCTATCACCACACAGCCAACCCGCTAAGCCACGCCCACCGGTTCCGTTAGGCCACGCCCTGTGCAACCAACAGGGAAAGCAGGACATCTAGCCAGTAACTATGATTTTGTGTGTGTGTGTGTGTATATATATATATATATATATATACACTGCTCAAAAAAATTAAGGGAACACTTAAACAACACAATGTAACCCCAAGTCAATCACACTTCTGTGAAATCAAACTGTCCACTTAGGAAGCAACACTGAGTGACAATCAATTTCACATGCTGTTGTGCAAATGGGATAGACAACAGGTGGAAATTATAGGCAATTTGCAAGACACCCCCAATAAAGGAGTGGTTCTGCAGGTGGTGACCACAGACCACTTCTCAGTTCCTATGCTTCCTGGCTGATGTTTTGGTCACTTTTGAATGCTGGTGGTGCTTTCACTCTAGTGGTAGCATGAGACGGAGTCTACAACCCACACAAGTGGCTCAGGTAGTGCAGCTTATCCAGGATGGCACATCAATGCGAGCTGTTGCAAGAAGGTTTGCTGTGTCTGTCAGCGTAGTGTCCAGAGCATGGAGACGCTACCAGGAGACAGGCCAGTACATCAGGAGAAGTGGAGGAGGCCGTAGGAGGGCAACAACCCAGCAGCAGGACCGCTACCTCTGCCTTTGTGCAAGGAGGAACAGGAGGAGCGCTGCCAGAACCCTGCAAAATGACCTCCAGCAGGCCACAAATGTGCATGTCTGCTCAAACGGTCAGAAACAGACTCCATGAGGGTGATATGAGGGCCCAACGTCCACAGGTGGGGGTTGTGCTTACAGCCAAACTCCGTGCAGGACGTTTGGCATTTGCCAGAGAACACCAAGATTGGCAAATTCGCCACTGGCGCCCTGTTGCTCTTCACAGATGAAAGCAGGTTCACACTGAGCACACGTGACAGAGTCTTGAGACGCCGTGGAGAACGTTCTGCTGCCTGCAACATCCTCCAGCATGACCGGTTTGGCATTGGGTCAGTAATGGTGTGGGGTGGCATTTCTTTGGAGGGCCGCACAGACCTCCATGTGCTCGCCAGAGGTAGCCTGACTGCCATTAGGTACCGAGATGAGATCCTCAGACCCCTTGTGAGACCATATGCTGGTGCGGTTGGCCCTGGGTTCCTCCTAATGCAAGACAATGCTAGACCTCATGTGGCTGGAGTGTGTCAGCAGTTCCTGCAAAACGAAGGCATTGATGCTATGGACTGGCCCGCCCGTTCCCCAGACCTGAATCCAATTGAGCACATCTGGGACATCATGTCTCGCTCTATCCACCAACTGTCCAGGAGTTGGCAGATGCACCACAGACTGTCCAGGAGTTGGCAGATGCTTTAGTCCAGGTCTGGGAGGAGATCCCTCAGGAGACCGTCCGCCACCTCATCAGGAGCATGCACAGGCGTTGTAGGGAGGTCATACAGGCACGTGGAGGCCACACACACTACTGAGCCTCATTTTGACTTGTTTTAAGGACATTACATCAAAGTTGGATCAGCCTGTAGTGTGTTTTTTCCACTTTAATTTTGAGTGTGACTCCAAATCCAGACCTCCATGGGTTGAAAAATTTGATTTCCATTCTTGCAGCTTATCCAGGATGGCACATCAATGCGAGCTGTTGCAAGAAGGTTTGCTGTGTCTGTCAGCGTAGTGTCCAGAGCATGGAGACGCTACCAGGAGACAGGCCAGTACATCAGGAGAAGTGGAGGAGGCCGTAGGAGGGCAACAACCCAGCAGCAGGACCGCTACCTCTGCCTTTGTGCAAGGAGGAACAGGAGGAGCGCTGCCAGAACCCTGCAAAATGACCTCCAGCAGGCCACAAATGTGCATGTCTGCTCAAACGGTCAGAAACAGACTCCATGAGGGTGATATGAGGGCCCGACGTCCACAGGTGGGGGTTGTGCTTACAGCCAAACTCCGTGCAGGACGTTTGGCATTTGCCAGAGAACACCAAGATTGGCAAATTCGCCACTGGCGCCCTGTGCTCTTCACAGATGAAAGCAGGTTCACACTGAGCACACGTGACAGAGTCTTGAGACGCCGTGGAGAACGTTCTGCTGCCTGCAACATCCTCCAGCATGACCGGTTTGGCATTGGGTCAGTAATGGTGTGGGGTGGCATTTCTTTGGAGGGCCGCACAGACCTCCATGTGCTCGCCAGAGGTAGCCTGACTGCCATTAGGTACCGAGATGAGATCCTCAGACCCCTTGTGAGACCATATGCTGGTGCGGTTGGCCCTGGGTTCCTCCTAATGCAAGACAATGCTAGACCTCATGTGGCTGGAGTGTGTCAGCAGTTCCTGCAAGACGAAGGCATTGATGCTATGGACTGGCCCGCCCGTTCCCCAGACCTGAATCCAATTGAGCACATCTGGGACATCATGTCTCGCTCTATCCACCAACTGTCCAGGAGTTGGCAGATGCACCACAGACTGTCCAGGAGTTGGCAGATGCTTTAGTCAGGTCTGGGAGGAGATCCCTCAGGAGACCGTCCGCCACCTCATCAGGAGCATGCACAGGCGTTGTAGGGAGGTCATACAGGCACGTGGAGGCCACACACACTACTGAGCCTCATTTTGACTTGTTTTAAGGACATTACATCAAAGTTGGATCAGCCTGTAGTGTGTTTTTCCACTTTAATTTTAAGTGTGACTCCAAATCCAGACCTCCATGGGTTGAAAAATTTGATTTCCATTTTTTTATTTTTGTGTGATTTTGTTGTCAGCACATTCAACTATGTAAAGAACAAAGTATTTCAGAAGAATATTTAATTAATTCAGATCTAGGATGTGTTATTTTTGTGTTCCCTTTATTTTTTTGAGCAGTGTGTGTGTGTGTATATATATATATATATATATATATATATATACATACAGTACAGACCAAAAGTTTGGACACACCTTCTCATTCAAAGAGTTTTCTTTATTTTCATGACTATGAAGGCATCAAAACTATGAATTAACACATGTGGAATTATATACATAACAAACAAGTGTGAAACAACTGAAAATATGTCATATTCTAGGTTCTTCAAAGTAGCCACCTTTTGCTTTGATTACTGCTTTGCACACTCTTGGCATTCTCTTGATGAGCTTCAAGAGGTAGTCCCCTGAAATGGTTTTCACTTCACATATGTTAATTCATAGTTTTGATGCCTTCAGTGTGAATCTACAATTTTCATAGTCATGAAAATAAAGAAAACTCTTTGAATGAGAAGGTGTGTCCAAACTTTTGGTCTGTACTGTACATACATACACCTTTACCTTGGAGTGCTGCCAGCTTTTTGGATTATATATATATATATATATATATATATATATATATATACACACAAACGTCGTGTCCACATGGGTGAATAATCTTTTTTCTATTTTCATCTAATGAGAGTGCTGTTGTTTTGCTTTATTTATATATATACACACACATACATATTTATTTATACACAAAATATAACACACATGTTTAATATATTTATGTGTATATACATTGCGGTCCGCAATGCATGGGCACTGACCGTATGTGTATATATGTGTGTATGTATCTATATGTATGTGTGTGTGTGTGTGTGTGTATGTATTTATGTCTAAGGGTCCATTCACACATCCGTGTGTGTTGTGTGGATACAAGGATCCGCAAAACACGGACAGCAGCAATGTGCGTGCCGCATTTTGCGGACCACACATTGCCGACACTAAGAGAATATGCCTATTCTTGTCCGCTATTGCGGACAAGAATAGGACATATTCTATTTTTTCAGGTTTGGAATTGCGGACCCAGAAGTGCGGGTCCGCAATTCCGGATAGGGGCCGCACGTCGTGCGACCCCATAGAAATGTATGGGTGCGCAATTCCTTTCCGCAAAATGGAATTGCGGATGTGTGAATGGAGCCTAAGGATGTGTATATATGAATATACATACACATATGTATATATACATATTTATATACATATATTTACACACATGTGTGTGTGTGTATACATTGCAATGCATGGGCGCCGACAGCGTGTCCACTGTCTGCAGACATGAACCCATTCATTTAAATGGGGTCTGCAATCTGCATCTGACAGTACTTTTTCGCAGTGCGGCGGCATGGATAGAAAACCCATAGATGCACGCCATAGGTTTCCGATCTGTGCTTCCATTCCAGACCACACCGTATCTTTCGGATTTCAGACCCATCACTTGATACGGTGCGCACACGGCTGGTGCCTGTATATTGCAGACCCTCTGTTCGCTGGCCACAATATAGGCACAGGCAGGCTATGGTCATATGCATGAGGCCTAAAGCCATACCTCCTTCCAGTATCCGGCAGGACAGTCCAGGATTTCAGTGGCGGTCCTGGTACGGGGGGAGATATGTCGAAAATGAATCAGTTTTGCCCTAATGCATTCTGAATGGAAAAGGATCCACTCAGAATGCATCAGTTTGCCTCCGATCAGTCACCATTCCGCTTTGGAGGCGGACACCAAAACGCTGTCCGCCTGATGAAACTGAGCCAAACGGATCCTGTTACACAATGTAAGTCAATGGGGACGGATCCGTTTTCTCTGGCACAATAGAAAACGGATCCGTCCCCCATTCACTTTCAACGGTGTTCAAGATGGATCCGTTATGGTTATAGAAGACCTAATACAAATGGATCCGTTTATAACGGATGCATGCGATTATATTATGGTAACAGAACCGTTTTTGCAGATCCATGACGGATACGCAAAAAACACTAGTGTGAAAGTAGCCTTGGGCACGTAGTGTCACTCTTCCTTCTATTCTAAAGTTGGGAGGTATGCTAAAGCACTGATGAAATGACACCTAATGTGCTGTTGTCACTATGGCATCATAAGTAGGCAGAGATGTCATGTGACTGCTCCCCTGGAGATGCTTGCTGTGATGCATGCTGGGATTTTTACTTTCACTTTGAAGCTGCTCCGCCCACACAGCCTCTCCCTAATGGGAGCATGCTATGCCGAATGCAGTAGAAAAATTATATATATACAGTATATCTGTCATGATACAAATTCCTCTTGGCTTTAGTTATTGTCTGGGGCACTTTATTGTTTTTTATACTTATGGTGGCCAACCCCTTTAAACATACAGCCAGAGCTACAATGGAATGGTTTAGATCAAAGCATATTCGTGTGTTAGGCTCCATTCACACGTCCGCAATTTCGTTCAGCATTTTGCGGAATGGAATTGCGGACCCAATCATTCCTATTGCGGGTCCGCACTTCCGTTCCGCAAAAAAATAGAACATGTCCTATTCTTGTCCGCAATTGCAGGCATATTCTATTAGTGCGGGCAAAATGCGGAATGCACATTGCCGCTTTCCGTGTTTTGCGGCTCCGCAAAACACGTTGCGGACGTGTGAATGGAGCCTTAGAATGGCCCAGTCAAAGTCCAGACCTAAATCCCATTGAGAAACTGTGGCTTTTGAAAACCATGTATCATTTTCTTTTCACTTCACACATACTTGCTCTTTGGTATTGGTCTATCACATAGAAACCAAATAAAATACATTTTAAGGGAACCTGTCACGTGAAAATGCAAAGTAATCTGCAGGCAGCATGTTATAGAGCAGGAGGAGCTGAGCAGGCCGATATATAGGGGGGTCATTTACGACCAGATATATGCCACTTTTGTGGCGTATATCTAGAGTGGATTCTGTGACGCGCCATGGTGTGGCAGAATCTGTGACTTATCCCATGCTCACGCCAGGTCTAAAAAAAAGTGGGCGGGACAGCAGGTCCATCTCATTCATCATTTTCTACGCCCGATTTAGGCGTACAAAATGGTCTAAATGTAAGACAGTAAGGAAGCCGTCTTACACTTAGAATCAGCGGTGAATACACTGAAGTTATGTAGAGGCCTGCGCCTTTGACAGCTATAGGGCTTATTAACCACCTCCGGACCGCCTAACGCAGGATCGCGTTCCGGAGGTGGCAGCGCTGCGCAGAGTCACGCATATATGCGTCATCTCGCGATGGCCGAGATTTCCTGTGAACGCGCGCACACAGGAACGGAAGGTAAGAGAGTTGATCTCCAGCCTGCCAGCGGCGATCGTTCGCTGGCAGGCTGGAGATGTGTTTTTTTTTAACCCCTAACAGGTATATTAGACGCTGTTTTGATAACAGCGTCTAATATACCTGCTACCTGGTCCTCTGGTGGTCCCCTTTGTTTGGATCGACCACCAGAGGACACAGGTAGCTCAGTAAAGTAGCACCAAGCACCACTACACTACACCCCCCCCCCCCCCGTCACTTATTAACCCCTTATTAGCCCCTGATCACCCCATATAGACTCCCTGATCACCCCCCTGTCATTGATTACCCCCCTGTCATTGATCAACCCCCTGTAAAGCTCCATTCAGATGTCCGCATGATTTTTACGGATCCACTGATAGATGGATCGGATCCGCAAAACGCATCCGGACGTCTGAATGAAGCCTTACAGGGGCGTGATCAATGACTGTGGTGATCACCCCATATAGACTCCCTGATCACCCCCCCTGTCATTGATTACCCCCCTGTCATTGATTACCCCCCTGTAAAGCTCCATTCAGATGTCCGCATGATTTTTACGGATGCACTGATAGATGGATCGGAACCGCAAAACGCATCCGGACGTCTGAATGAAGCCTTACAGGGGCATGATCAATGACTGTGGTGATCACCCCATATAGACTCCCTGATCACCCCCCTGTAAAGCTCCATTCAGATGTCCGCATGATTTTTACGGATGCACTGATAGATGGATCCGATCCGCAAAACGCATCCGGACGTCTGAATGAAGCCTTACAGGGGCATGATCAATGATCAATGACTGTGGTGATCACCCCATATAGACTCCCTGATCACCTCCCTGATCACCCCCCTGTAAAGCTCCATTCAGATGTCCGCATGATTTTTACGGATGCACTGATTGATGGATCGGATCCGCAAAACGCATCCGGACGTCTGAATGAAGCCTTACAGGGGCATGATCAATGACTGTGGTGATCACCCCATATAGACTCCCTGATCACCACCCCTGTCATTGATCACCACCCCTGTCATTGATCACCACCCCTGTCATTGATCACCACCCCTGTCATTGATCACCCTCTGTAAGGCTCCATTCAGACATTTTTTTGGCCCAAGTTAGCGGAATTTTTTTTTTTTTTTCTTACAAAATCTCATATTCCACTAACTTGTGTCATAAAATCTCCCATGAACACACCATACCCCTCACGGAAACCAAATGCGTAAAATTTTTTAGATATTTATATTCCAGACTTCTTCTCACGCTTTAGGGCCCCTAGAATGCCAGGGCAGTATAAATACCCCACATGTGACCCCATTTCGGAAAGAAGACACCCCCAGGTATTCCGTGAGGGCCATATTGAGTCCATGAAAGATTGAAATTTTTGTCCCAAGTTAGCGGAACGGGAGACTTTGTGAGAAAAAAATTAAAAATATCAATTTCCGCTAACTTGTGCCAAAAAAAAAAAAAATTTATATGAACTCGCCATGCCCCTCATTGAATACCTTGGGGTGTCTTCTTTCCAAAATGGGGTCACATGTGGGGTATTTATACTGCCCTGGCATTCTAGGGGCCCCAAAGCGTGAGAAGAAGTCTGGTATCCAAATGTCTAAAAATGCCCTCCTAAAAGGAATTTGGGCACCTTTGCGCATCTAGGCTGCAAAAAAGTGTCACACATCTGGTATCGCCGTACTCAGGAGAAGTTGGGGAATGTGTTTTGGGGTGTCATTTTACATATACCCATGCTGGGTGAGAGAAATATCTTGGTCAAATGCCAACTTTGTATAAAAAAATGGGAAAAGTTGTCTTTTGCCAAGATATTTCTCTCACCCAGCAAGGGTATATGTAAAATGACACCCCAAAACACATTCCCCAACTTCTCCTGAATACGGCGATACCACATGTGTGACACTTTTTTGCAGCCTAGGTGGGCAAAGGGGCCCATATTCCAAAGAGCACCTTTAGGATTTCACAGGTCATTTACCTACTTACCACACATTAGGGCCCCTGGAAAATGCCAGGGCAGTATAACTACCCCACAAGTGACCCCATTTTGGAAAGAAGACACCCCAAGGTATTCCGTGAGGGGCATGGCGAGTTCCTAGAATTTTTTACTTTTTGTCACAAGTTAGTGGAAAATGATGATTTATTTATTTTTTATTTTTTTTCATACAAAGTCTCATATTCCACTAACTTGTGACAAAAAATAAAAACTTCCATGAACTCACTATGCCCCTCACGGAATACCTTGGGGTGTCTTCTTTCCAAAATGGGGTCACTTGTGGGGTAGTTATACTGCCCTGGCATTCTAGGGGCCCAAATGTGTGGTAGGGAGTTTGAAATCAAATTCTGTAAAAAATGACCTGTGAAATCCGAAAGGTGCTCTTTGGAATATGGGCCCCTTTGCCCACCTAGGCTGCAAAAAAGTGTCACACATCTGGTATTGCCGTACTCAGGAGAAGGTGGGGAATGTGTTTTGGGGTGTCATTTTACATATACCCATGCTGGGTGAGAGAAATATCTTGGCAAAAGACAACTTTTCCCATTTTTTTTATACAAAGTTCGCATTTGACCAAGATATTTATCTCACCCAGCATGGGTATATGTAAAAAGACACCCCAAAACACATTCCCCACCTTCCCCTGAGTACGGAGATACCAGATGTGTGACACTTTTTTGCAGCCTAGGTGGGCAAAGGGGCCCATATTCCAAAGAGCACCTTTCGGATTTCACAGGTCATTTTTTACAGAATTTGATTTCAAACTCCTTACCACACATTTGGGCCCCTAAAATGCCAGGGCAGTATAACTACCCCACAAGTGACCCCATTTTGGAAAGAAGAGACCCCAAGGTATTTCGTGATGGGCATAGTGAGTTCATAGAAGTTTTTATTTTTTGTCACAAGTTAGTGGAATATGAGACTTTGTAAGAAAAAAAAAAAAAAATCATCATTTTCCGCTAACTTGTGACAAAAAATAAAAAGTTCTATGAACTCACTATGCCCATCAGCGAATACCTTAGGGTGTGTACTTTCCGAAATGGGGTCATTTGTGGGGTATTTGTACTGTCTGGGCATTGTAGAACCTCAGGAAACATGACAGGTGCTCAGAAAGTCAGAGCTGCTTCAAAAAGCGGAAATTCACATTTTTGTACCATAGTTTGTAAACGCTATAACTTTTACCCAAACCATTTTTTTTTTACCCAAACATTTTTTTTTTATCAAAGACATGTAGAACAATAAATTTAGAGCAAAATTTCTATATGGATCTCGTTTTTTTTTGCAAAATTTTACAACTGAAAGTGAAAAATGTCATTTTTTTGCAAAAAAATCGTTAAATTTCGATTAATAACAAAAAAAGTAAAAATGTCAGCAGCAATGAAATACCACCAAATGAAAGCTCTATTAGTGAGAAGAAAAGGAGGTAAAATTCATTTGGGTGGTAAGTTGCATGACCGAGCAATAAACGGTGAAAGTAGTGTAGGTCAGAAGTGTAAAAAGTGGCCTGGTCTTTCAGGGTGTTTAAGCACTGGGGGCTGAAGTGGTTAAGACCTAAAACGCCGGTCTTTATAAATGTGCCCCATAATTTTTTGGGACAGGATTTGGTATAAATTGTATTTAGTAACATAGTTTATAAGGCTGAAAAAAGACATTTGTCCATCCAGTTCGGCCTGTTATCCTGCAAGTTGATCCAGAGGAAGGCAAAAAAAACAAAAACGGAGGTAGAAACCAATTTTCCTCACTTTAGGGGAAAAAAAATTCCTTCCCGACTCAAATCAGGCAATCAGAATAACTCCCTGAATCAACCACCCATCTCATAGTAACAGTAACCTAGTTTAGAAGGTTGAAAAAAGACATTCATTTAAATTCCACTTCATTCCTCTGGGCTTTAAAGTCAAGGAGGCGGTCCTATCAGTGATTGACAGCGATCTCTGTATACATAGTAATCGATGAATGGCTGTCAATCACTGATAGGACCACCTCCTCGACTTCAAAGCCCAGAATGAGCAGGAATTTAAATGAATGAAATATAAGTTTTACTGAATCGTTTCTCATAGCAATCTACTCAGCTCCTCCCTCCTGTTCTATAACATGCTCCCTGCATCTCAGATACTATATTCAACATGACAGGTTCCCTTTAAATTAGTGGGTGTAACGTGAAAAAATGTGGAAAGTTCAAGAGACATGAATAGTTTTCCAAGGCTTTGTAGATTTAAGGTTTAAAGATCTCATCCACAAGCTGCAGAAACTATCTGCAGCGGGATCCAGACATGCAAATCTGCAGTTTATGTTGCTGGTATACGCTGCGGATTTCACCCTTTGAAATGCATTTACACTATAAATTCAAGGCAGATTTTGCTTTGGCAGAATTCTGGCAGATCAACAGCAGATTTCCTGCTGTGGAAAATCAACAGCATATACGCCTGTCTGGACGTACCCTAAAGGGAGCCATACACATTCAGAACGCCATCATACACGGCTTGGCAGAACGTGTATGCGTATTTAATGGGACTAGAGGCGGAAGCAGCTGCCAGACACCTCTGATGGCATCTTATCTCCTGGGAGAGCAAAAGGATTAGGCAAAAAATTCACTTCTTCCAATCCTTTTCTCCCCCGACATCATCTGTCTGGGGAGTGTCAGCCAAACCTGCCGTTCTCGGAAGTTCAGCTGACAAACTAATTTGTAAGGGGGCCTTTAGGATTGAGTCTATTCTTGCTGTCCTTGCAGAGGTGGCAGATGCAAGGGGGCCTGTTGTCAACTAGAGTCGGGTTACCCGTACAGAAAGCAGAGATTTTTTTTTACAGTTCCTGTCTTCTATATCACTCTATAAGTGCCGTGTATACAAATCAGGACGTGGCAATGCTGCTTCTTGCTCTGTTACTAGTGATCTTGTGATCAATGGAGCCAGGTATATGCACTAGGCTACTGGTTCTCAACAGACCCAGATCAGCGCTGCAGTAAGGCTTAACAGCCTTATTACAGGCTCAGGAGGTGTATTCACCCTGTAACTGGGTCTAATGTGGGAGCCCAGTTACAAAAGAAATCAGCATAAAAAAAATTCATGATAAAATCTTCCCCAAGGTATTGTATGGCCTTATGGGGTCACAAAGTGTTAAAAAAAAAAAAAAAAAAAAAAAAAGACCCCACAAATTTTTATGTGTAACCGATTTCGGGATATATATGCTTTGGAACCGAAACTGCAAGCACAAATGTATAGATTACTGAAAACACTTACATTATGTTATGTAAAAAAAAAAAAATCTCCTCTGCTAACACTAGAGGCCCAAATACCAGATTAGGATGAACACCAGGCAAGTCCCTCAACAGTGGCCAAAATACCACCAGCTGAAGCAACAGCCACCTCAGATGCACATTCCACCCTACCTGTAGAGGTCCACCCTCTAGACAACAGACAGGCAGGAGGTAAGGACTGTATGGTCCTGTCCCTTATCTGGACAGCATTACAATGAATTGTGATATGGGATCATATTATGCCATTGCCAGATGCATCCCATCATTCAAAGTGATTTTTATATTGTATATTAATGTTGGTCTTTGATAAGTCAGTATGACATATGAAAAGTTTTGCCGAAATTCAGTGCCTCTGTTCAGAGGTGGGGCCTCCATGGATAGGAATGGCTTTTCTAGCATAATCGGACAGGGAAATGTAGGTAATTTGGAGGCAACGCCACCGTTCGCCCATTATAGTTAATAGGGCAGGACAAAAGGGACACACGTAGAATTGGCCATCTGCAGGATGTGATTCATCAGGCAAGGCTTTATTCTTTTCTCCATGGATCAGTTCTGATGCTCACATGCACACTATAGGCACTTTCAGCAGTGAATAGTGGTCTGCAGTTACACAGCAAGCTGTAATGAACAGTGCCATTATGAAGGAGATAAGCAATGCTATTCACTTTACCTGTCAGTAGTTCAAATGTTTTGGCTAATAGAGGTCAGCCCTCATAGCAGGATTGTTTCCATACATGTCAAAGCCTTTTGAAAGTAGTAAAACAGAGCAGTGTTGAGAACCAAAAATGCGGAGCAATATACTATTGTACCTTTACATTCCAACAACTCATAGGAAAACTGGACCATGAGAAAACCACTTATACCTCCCAATATGGTCTAGAGAACTCTGGTCTACATGGAAGATTTGCAGTATAAAGCAATTCCTCAAATGATAAAGAGAAGATGAAAATTTGCTATGCACAAACACTCTATATGGCCACCATGGATGTTAACAGGGTAGTCCAAGTAAAACTGTGGTGAATTCTTCTAGATGCTTGACTAGTCTGATAGGAACGTTAGATTTCAGCGATCACGCGGCCGCGTGCAGCCATCCTAGCACCGATGCCCTCACCTGAGTGTCATTGCACCAGGCAGTGACTGGTCTATAATGTATTTATAGTGCGCCTTACAGTAATAGGCTCCTGATGAAGTGCCCACTATATATAGGCACGGAAACACGTTGAGCCGGATGTATTGATTGCCTTACAGTAGTTGAGGCACACTGACAGGCGGCAGTTAGCCGCGTGTGAATGGCAGTGAACACTATCTTCTAGACCACTGTGTATCATAGGCAGCTTGCACGCTGATTCTGCTCTAGGATACTCATCTGAAGGCACACCATTGACTCCTTTGAGTCAGCCATCAGAGTTCTTATAGTCTAGTGGAGGTGTGTTCAACGGATCGTGAGTTAAGTGGAGGTTCATACTAGCGTTTGTGCACCACTTGATCCATTGTTTCTGCTGCGAGGTTTTGTATATTGACTCATTAGCCACACAGCAGGCACATCTCTAAGTCTGTTGGTTAATACTGGTGGGGTTACACCCTATGCTTTTTTTTTAAATTTATTATCAATTAAAGATTTATTATTTAGATTTTTTAACGTTCCTATCAGGCTACTCAAGCGTTTAGTATTCCAGGAACGTATACCGTTACACCCTCTTAGTGTTAGTCTGAATTCTTCTAGATGCCTGAAAAAAAATCCTAGCTGATTTCTTAAAGGGAACCTGTCACTGAGATTTTGTGTATAGAGCTGAGGACATGGGTTGCTAGATGGCCGGTAGCACATCCGCAATACCCAGTCCCAATAGCTCTGTGTGCTTTTATTCTGTCAAAAAACCGATTTGATACATATGCAAATTAACCTGAGATGAGTCCTGTCCCTGACTGACTCATCTCAGGTTAATTTGCATATGTATCAAATCGTTTTTTTTACACAATAAAAGCACACAGAGCTATTGGGACGGGGTACTGTGGATGTGCTAGCGGCCATCTAGCAACCCATGTCCTCAGCTCTATACACAAAATCCGGTGACAGGTTCCCTTTAAGAACTAAATATGTACAAAAAAAAAATCAAAATCTATGTTCACACTTTGGGAAGCTATGCTATCCAAAAATACAGAAACATTAAGATAACAGATCAAATTAGGGTTTGTTTGCATCTGCATTGGACGCTCCGTTCGGGACTTCAGTAAAAAAAAAGCCCAAATAGAAACTGAACTGACCAGTTATAGTCAATGGGTCTGTTGAGCTCCGTTCTTGTTAGTTATGTGCGAATCAGGCATTTCCGCTGTTCTTTTCCTCTAACGGAGCAAAACAATGGAAATTATGAATGCTGGTGTGAACCCAACCTTAGAAGTATTAGTGACAGTGACGGGTAGCCATGTTCCATTCACCCTTAACAATGCCGTTAAAATACAGGAATCTCTAAGACAGCATGTGGAGTGAAAGCATCCTCTAAATGTGATTGTCAAGGGCTGACCACCAATGAGAGAGATGGAGGAAAGCCATCTGGAGATGCAGATGTCAGAGAAAAGAGCTCCATGACCATCATGGGATTGGCAGCATCAAGGAGGGCAAAATGAGATGAAATCTAAAAATCAAAATGGATTCTTATCTAAAGCAGACAGAATGCAGGAGGACTTGGAATTTATTAAAACATTTATGAACATGACTAGGGTTTGCCATTTGATACCAAAAGTTGTGTCGCCTCACTAAATGTTCTTTATAGAAGTAACCTTCTATTTTATTGGTTGGTTCTGCATAGGACACATTTAACATACTACATCTCTTGGCGCTTATTTCCAATCATACACTTAAATGGATGGGTATTGATGGTTGAACTATAGAAACTGTACAACACTAAATATAGGCAATAAAATGTGTTTATACATTTAATACGGCAGACATTCTTCTTACCAGTAGTATGTATTTATATTTGTGACCTATAAAATGTTAGCATAGATTGATTTTCAACATTATATTAATATATCTAGAACAAGTTATGAACAGACTAACATTGTAATGGTTTTATTCACATATATACTCATAAAGCTATAATTTATTCCTTTATATTAATACATGACCGCAAGAGTCACTGATCTGACACATTATACTTTGGTTAAGTAGCACTTAGTGAAAGGAATGCCAGAAGAGATGTGATACAGTCTGTGTAGTCAAGTCATATCTATGGATCCATGTCACCACTGGTCCGTACATAAAGACGTGCAGCGAGTAGGATTTTTACCGCCACATTGTAAACAAGAAGCATAACGTGCTAGTAGTTCTATATCACGGACTTTAAATATATGAATTGCTCCTTCTCATGTGTAGTGATACTGAAAATCTGATTGAGCTAAAGCACAGGAAAGGCAATGAGAGAGCAATTACTAATATTCCCTTTCAATGGGCTCTAAAGCCCAACTTAAAGGGCATCTGCCAGCAGATTTTTACCTATGAAACTGGCTGACCTGTTACATGGGCACTTGGCAGCTGAAGGCATCTGTATTGGTCCCATGTTCATATGTACCTGGATTGCTGAGAAAAATGAGCTTTAAATAGATGGAAATAGGCCTCTAGGAGCAACGGGGGCGTTACCATTACACCTAGAGGCTCGGCTCTCTCTGCAACTGCCACACCCTCTGTACTTTGATTGACAGGACCAGGCCGTGTAAAAGTGGAGAGGGCGCAGCAGTTGCAGAGAGAGCTTCTACAGTCTCATTTGCATATATTAAAGCATCATTTTTCTCCACAATGCGGACACATATGAACATGGGACCAACACAGATGCCTTCAGCTGCCAAGCGCACATTTAACAGATCAGCCAGTTTCATAGGTACAAATCTGCTGCCACAACTCAACGTTTCATGGCAGAGATGGAAACAACCCACAGTAAACTCCGGCACAGGGTTGCCAGAGTTACAGAAATGGCAGAGCGGCCGGCATTCTGCAGTTTCCATAACTCCAGTACCGCTGAATGGGAGCTATGCAACCGTGTCGCACAGCAAGCCATGCCGTTTCCGTATCTCGATTTACAGATATGGCATGGCTTGCTGTGCTATACTGTTTGCATAGCTCTTTCACTGCTATCAGACCATTTCCATAACTTTGCCTTCCTGGACTGTGCGTTATTACCATTTCGGCCATGAAGGGATAATCCCTTTAAGAAAAAAATGACATTCATGGGGTGGGGATCGGGAACCACACAAGGTCTGCACCCAACAGAAATGTAGGACAGAAAAATGCAGGGCTTATAACTAACTTCAGCAGATTATATATCAGTATTAAAGATGTTTAAAAAGCCATTTTCATGTCATTCATTAACACTGAAAGGGTGTTTCAGAAAGTGTCCCCAAGTATATGCAGACCCATCTCCAGGTCATTTCATAAAGGCAAGAGCCATATGTATGGAGCAACTACCGTATATGCATGGCATCGAAGAAAGTGGACCCGTCACCCTAATTATTTTTTTGTCTTGTTCGTACAGTTTTGCACATAATGGGAAACTTCAATGCCTCATGCACAAAAGTGGGTGCTCTATTACAGCTCCATACAAAACGGATGATTTTGAGGGTGGAAAAGTGGATTTGGATTTTTAGTGGAATTGCGGTTAATAATGCAGCCAAGATAAGATCTACACTGAACCCTGCAGAAAGTAGACGATGTGCAATTATAATACATTGCAGATTCATTATTCTTAGTGTTCAGATCACCCATTATCCAAGGATGTATACAGCTGCACGTTCACTTTACACATGACACACTCATTTTCTATTAAACTGCATGTAAATTATTGCATTTCCTTCTCATATCAGGTACTTTCATTCTATCAAATCAGTGTAAATGACAGGTAGTTCTTCCAGATGACAGGCACCCTGGGAAGTAATTGCACAATATGTCAAATAAAATATAAACTTGAACTCTACAAATAAATTTCTCTTTTGTATCTTTCAGAAGTTTGGTAAAGCCAGTTAACCAGTTAAAAATTCTTTATACAGCCTTTTTTCCCCCATAAACCTCTAATATAATTTCGGAACAGGTTATTTACATAAAACAGAAAACCGTTCTGTACCGCTAATCACCTGCTTCAGATTCTGGAGCAAGGTAAATTACCTAAAAATACTGTGCAAAGTAGAAAATATAAATAGTGTCTCAAATATATATACAGTATATATTTACACACATACACACATTCATTTATAAAAATGTTGTCTCTTGCACTTCCCCATTCCCCGTGCTCCTAATTATTCTCTCGGAAATGCTGGTATTGCATCTTACTTTTGAGTCTTTAGAAATACATAAATCAGACGGCAACATAGAGAAATCTTTCGAAGCCTCCTGAACAGCTGATATTTTAGAGTCCTTTAATAATGGAGTAGATGTTATCCAGCTCATCAAACCAATGTCCGACTGGTCCATCTTAGAACTCCATCGGATCATGTCATCCACATACATAACTTCTGATGCTGTAGAAGAGTCAAGAGGATATGGCTGGAAACTACTAAGAGATGGGTCCTTTTCCTTCACAGAAAGGAGGACACTCTCTGCTGGCACCTTTGCTTCTTTGTTCGGAAAGTACAGAATTTGAGTTCCTCTGTCTTGGTCCAAGTTAGCTTCTGCTTGGTTCCTGACTGGATGGAAGTCACTTACAGTGGACATGGTGGTATTGACTTGCCTTTCAGGAACAGATGATGTGATAGAAGTCTGTTTACTGAAAAGAGATAGACATTCGGGATGTGCTTTCAACACCTGACGTCCAACCTGAACTTGTGTTGGAAATATTGTCCCCTGGACAGATTTATATAAAAACCTAAAATATATAAAAATAATAAAATAAATACAATTGTAACCATGAGAGTGAAGTACATTAATAATCTATTTAAAAAGAAAACCCCTTAAGGAACACAAGCAGACACATACTGGCCTGAAGAATAAGCCCCAAAAGTGGCATATTGGTGGTACATCTAAATACTGCTAATGTAAAGTACCTTAAAAGACAGGTTCGGAATAATTTACATTCTACACATTTATGGGTCATTGTTTTTTTTGTTTTTGTTTTTTAATATAAGAGCTACATCTGTCCACTCCGAAATACCCCAAAACTAGTGTAGGCAGTGTAGAGTGTAAGTGATGCAGAGTCCGGTTATGTCATTTTCATCTTCATACTCACTTGCATTCTCACAAACCAGCAGTAAAATGCATCGAGAGGACTCCTGAGCTCATGTACATAATGGAGAGGACTCAAAGAGGAGTCCTCTCAATGCATTTTACTGAAGGTTTGTTGTTGCACAGTGTCAAACTGCGAGTATGAAGATACAAATTACATAACCAGACTTGGTGTCACTTACACTATACACCTCTTACGCTAGTCTAGGGGGCACGGGGGTGTTTTGGAGCTGACAGATTCCCTTTAAAGAGGACCTGTAATGTCTCCTGACATGACTGTTAGCATTTCTTTGCATCCCCCTGTAATAACAATTCTGTAGACTCTATGTTGTACTATTCCTTTATTATTCCTTCTAGAACTTCTGAATGAATTGATTCCAATGAAAGTCCAGCTGGGTGCTACCAGTTGGTGGGGGGGGGGGGGGGAAGGGGAGCTGCATAGTCCGACATTATCCAATCAGTGCTGCTAGTGTCAGGGACACCCCTCCCCCGACGGGTAAAACCCAACTGGCGTTTCATCGAAAACTATCAATTAATTCATTATGTCTAGAAGGAATAATTTAAGAAAAAAAGGAGTGGTACAACACAGAGTCATAAGAATAGATGCTCCAGAACTGTTATTACATGGAGAATGCGAGCAGTTACTAAAACAGACATATGGTTACATATGAGAGGTTACAGTAAGATTATATAATCTCTCTCTCCAAGATTACAGACTAGTAAACCCTGTGTAGCCTGATCAAGCAGTCATACTCTCTTGCACCTGTCCCCTACTTTTTGCTAACCTTCCAACTGTTAGCAAGAAGTAGGGGGCAGATGGAAATCAATATGACTGCAGTCCCAGACTACAAAGGTTGTTTCTAGTCTGTTACCTTGGAGAGTCATAGGTCTGCATAATAGCCATTTTAGCAATATTTGCACTATTTGTTATACCGTATTTTTGGCCCCATAAGACACGCTTCCCCCCCCAAAAAAAGTGGGGGGGAAATGCCCCTGCGTCTAATGGGGCGAATGCTTCAATTTTACATTGCAGCCTGCGATGTATGAGCGGGGAAAGAGGAGGGGCTGGAGTCCGGAACTTGGGGCAGGGCCCGGTGCAGTCACTGTACTTTTACACCGGGCCCCGCCGCTCACCGCAGTATTTCTAAACATTAATCCTTAACCTGTTAATACGTTTAACTGAAGCTGCGCTCTCCCCTGTATCAGTACTGTACTTACTAACAAGCTTCCATAGCAGGCGGAGCGGACGGCAGCAGAAACGTCACTCACTGACGTTGCACACCTGCTCCTCCCACTTTGCAGGCACGCAACGCCAATGGGCGACGTTGCTGCCGTCTGCTCTGCCTGCTATGGAAGCCTATTAGTAAGTACAGTACTGATACAGGGGAGAGCGCAGCTTTAGTTAAACTTATTAACAGGTTATGGATTAATATTTATAAATACTGCGGTGAGCGGCGGGCCGGTGTATTGGGGGACACTGTTATGAGGGGGATCTGTGGATGCCCCTCCCCATGACAGTGCCATCCACAGATGCCCCTCCCCATGACAGTGCCATCCACAGATGCCCCTCCCCATGACAGTGCCATCCACAGATGCCCCTCCCCATGACAGTGTCATGCACAGACCACCATTAGTTCAAAACCCACCAAAAGCACACCTTTTGGTAAAAAATGTTTTTTTTATTATTTTCCTCCTCAAAAACCTAGGTGCGTCTTATAGGGCGAAAAATACAGTATAATTTTTTTATTTTAGATGAACCAGAGCAATACAACACAAGTGCACATACTCTTTATATTAGAGAACATAAAGACCAAAGCAAAATATAAAGCACCATGAAAAGGGAAAAAGAAACAAAACATAACTTAAAATACCTTGGTAACAAAGCAGCGATGGGTGACAAGATGCAAATAAAATAAAACAAAGGATTGGTGAGGAGTTTCTGCACAGTCCAATATGGGTTTGAAGGGGGGTTGCACGTTGGACAGGCTGAATTGTAAATCAAAGCCACAGTGAAAAATAGGAGCATACTGAAGGCAATGGAGGACACATTGATCCAAGTCTGAAAACAAAATAAGCCAATTCATGAACATATAATTTATGTCAATAGTACAAGCTAAATAATCAGAATAACAGGAAATTCTGCTTTTGTGTGCGGCATTTAATATAACAATATACTACATGTGAATTTACTAAAAATAATATAAAAAGATTACTTCCAGACACAAAACTAAGAAACTGAATCTTACCCAAGTTTTGGTCTCAATGCCCAAGTGCAGCATGATGGTGAGAAGAGCACAAGTGACTATCGGGGTTCCCCATGTGAACAAATCAATATCAGAATCATAGAAAGTCTGCATGAGAAAACAAAATAATAATAATACATTTTACATCTTCCTTGCTATTGGCATATTTTATAGGACGATGAAGTCATGTAACTTACAAAATATGGAATGAAGAAACACATAAGACTTTGATAGAAAGCATCAATCATGTTTCGCCAAAACATATGAGGCTTGTACTCCTATAGAGAAGGAAACAGCAACAGTATAAGGACATGACATTTATCTCAGAACATTTAACAGCATAACACCCTAACCTGTCCTCATTTATGATATGCCGTCAATGAGGGCAGCCTTCAAGTAGTAGATAGGCTGATTTCAGTGTGTACTGTGATTACCAAGAATTTACTGTTTAACGGTGGCAGTTAGCACCCAAGAAGAGTCGTGCGCTGCCAGAGAAGAGTCTGGCTTATTCATCAGATTTCACAGATAAGTGACAAAGCGATCAGTGGGCAGCATGAAGGATATGACAGAAGTTAAAGGGAGCCCGTCAGCTCTGTTATGCTGCCCTCTCTGTTCACCGCTAGGACCCGCATCTATCAGATTTTATTGCATATACTGTGGATATTCCATAAGCGCACCATCAGTGGACCCTTTTTTTTACCCCTTCCATTTTGGAGTTCACCTTCGGATGGTGGGTCCCTGGTCTCTTGCAGCTACCATCAGTGAACCCTTTATATCCTTTTTTCCGCTGGCCGATATTTCATAAATGCCCGATTTGATATTATCCTTTAAAAAGGGGAACTTGTCAACACCTTAGTATGATGCCCACTCTTAGAGCAGCATAAAGGAGTGACAGACATCTAAATCTCAGCAGTCTACCATATGTAAAGCGTAACGTCACTCCATGTTTTCTACTTCTTGTCCTGGCTCTTTAACTTCTCCCACAGCAATCAGCCTCACTTTGTTTTCTCAGTCGGACCATTAATCCGACTTGTAGTGACTCTATTAAAGCATTATAAATTACATAGCAAATACACTTTTCTGATAGGAGCGTCCCTTTAAAAAAGGAATATGAACAATCCAGCCTAAAGCTGCGACGTTACCTCCATCGTCTGTCCACTTCTATACAGCTCAGGAACAGCGATCAACATTTCAGCTGGTAGGTCTTTATCAAGAATTCCAGTAACCAGTTGTGGAATGGATGAAAAAAGCAAATTGAAAAAAATAAGGTACCACTGGTCAATCATCGTTGATCCAGAAAAGCCGCAATAAAATTGGTACCAAAACAGAAGTGCCACAAACATCTACAATGGAAGCACAAAGGAATAAAAGCAGATGTTAGTTTTCATGTGCGTGAAACTAAAGATTACTCTATAGTTATATGTATAAATATAAACTGAGACTAAGGGCTCATGCCCACGAATGTAAGGGCTCCTTGCCAGTATTGTGGACCGCAAACCCATTTACCTGAATGGGTCTGCGATCTGCAAGATACTGTCAAAAATAGACATGTATCTTTTGCGGAGCGGAGGCACGGATCGGAAGCCCGCGGAAACACTATGAAGCGCTTCCGTTGGCTTTCGGGTCCGTTCCTCTGAACTGCAAAAGATAAGACATATCCTATCTTTTGCTGTATCTTGCGGATCACGGACCCATTCAAGTCAATGGGTCTGCATCCACACCACACAGTGCACACAGCCAGCGCCCATGCATTCCGGACTGCTATTTGCGATCCACAACATGGGCATGGAGCCCCTACATTTGTGGGCATGAGCCCTAAGGGTAACATGGTAGTCAATATAATTAGGTGCCTATACAATAATCTTCTGTGTACTCAATTTCTTTAATAAACATTTCCCATAACGGTCCACTGACTATAAAGTGTAAGTCATTAACCGCAGATTACAGTGCTGATACTTCATCTAAGGTAGCTGAGATTTAGGTTTAATGCCTCTCTCATGGCATACAAGAAATGAAAATGCTAGTTTATTCCAAAGTTAAAGACATCAGTTCAGAAATTCAAAGAAAATAGCCATGATGGTATTAGTCTTTAACATTTTATCTAATAGACACTTAAGGTATTAACTTGACTAGGTATTTAGCATGTAAGCTTTACATCAGGGAGGCTCAACCTGCGGCCCTCCAGCTATTGTAAAACTACAACTCCCTCCATGCCCTTCTGTAGGCTGATAGCTGTAGGCTGTCCGGGAATGATGGGAGTTGTAGTTTTGCAACAGCTGGAGGGCCGCAGGTTTAGCATGCCTGCTTTACATAAAACAACCACGTGTATTCAATACTGTTCAATAAAAGTGGGATTTCTTAATACATCTATTAGTAAACTGCTAAAGAGGAAACTGCATAGGAATAACAGGAAAAACAATATTGATTGCAAATTATTAATAATAAAAAATAAATATAAAAAATCCTTATGCAGCTGCCGCTGATGGTCTCTTAGGGTGGTGTCACACACAGTTTTTTGTGGCAATTGTTGATGATGTATTTTGTACAAAAGCCGAAAGAGGGTTGAAAGGGAATAAGAAATTTAAAAGGACTTCTACTTCTCCTTCCTGCTGGATTCACTTCTTTGGCTCAAAAAACTGCATCAACAGCGGTCACAAAAAGCTGTGTCACCACCCTTAACCTCCTCAGGACCGCCGTACGCAGGATTGCGTCCTGGCGGCGGCCCTGCTCTTCTGGGTGGATGCATATACGCGTCCTCTCGCGATGGCCGAGACTTCCTGTGAACGCGCGCACACAGGCGCGCGCGTTCACAGGAACGGAAGGTAAGCGAGTGGATCTCCAGCCTGCCAGCGGCGATCGTTCGCTGGCAGGCTGGAGATGCGATTTTTTTTAACCCCTAACAGGTATATTAGACGCTGTTTTGATAACAGCGTCTAATATACCTGCTACCTGGTCCTCTGGTGGTCCCTTTTGTTTGGATCGACCACCAGAGGACACAGGCAGCTCAGTAATATGTTGCACCAAGCACCACTACACTACACCCCCCTTCCCTGTCACTTATTAACCCCTTATTCACCCTTGATCACCCCTGATCACCCTATATAGACTCCCTGATCACCCCCCTGTCATTGATCACGCCCCTGTAAGGCTCCATTCAGAGGTCCGTATGAATTTTACGGATCCACTGATAGATGGATCGGATCCGTAAAAATCATACGGACGTCTGAATGGAGCCTTACAGGGGAGTGATCAATGACGGAGGTGATCACCCCATATAGACTCCCTGATCACCCCCCTGTAAGGCTGCATTCAGATGTCCGTATGATTTTTACGGATCCACTGATACATGGATCGGATCCGTAAAACACATACGGACATCTGAATGGAGGCTTACAGGGGAGTGATCACCCCATATAGACTCCCTGATCACCCCCCTGTCATTGATCACTCCCCTGTAAGGCTGCATTCAGATGTCCGTATGATTTTTACGGATCCACTGATACATGGATCGGATCCGCAAAACACATACGGACATCTGAATGGAGCCTTACAGGGGAGTGATCACCCCATATAGACTCCCTGATCACCCCCCTGTCATTGATCACCCCCCTGTCATTGATCACCCCCCTGTAAGGCTGCATTCAGATGTCCGTATGATTTTTACGGATCCACTGATACATGGATCGGATCCGCAAAACACATACGGACATCTGAATGAAGCCTTATAGGGGGGTGATCAATGACAGGGGGGTGATCACCCCATATAGACTCCCTGATCACCCCCCTGTCATTGATCACCCCCCTGTAAGGCTCCATTCAGACATTTTTTTAGCCCAAGTTAGCCGAAATTATTATTTTTTTTCTTACAAAGTCTCATATTCCACTAACTTGTGTCAAAAAATAAAATCTCACATGAACTCACCATACCCCTCACGGAATCCAAATGCGTAAAAATTTTTAGACATTTATATTCCAGACTTCTTCTCACGCTTTAGGGCCCCTAGAATGCCAGGGCAGTATAAATACCCCACATGTGACCCCATTTCGGAAAGAAGACACCCCAAGGTATTCCGTGAGGGGCATATTGAGTCCATGAAAGATTGAAATTTTTGTCCCAAGTTAGCGGAAAGGGAGACTTTGTGAGAAAAAAAAAATATATCAATTTCCGCTAACTTGTGCAAAAAAAATAAAAAATTCTATGAACTCGCCATGCCCCTCATTGAATACCTTGGGGTGTCTTCTTTCAAAAATGGGGTCACATGTGGGGTATTTATACTGCCCTGGAATTCTAGGGGCCCTAAAGCGTGAGAAGAAGTCTGGGATCCAAATGTCTAAAAATGCCCGCATAAAATGAATGTGGGCCCCTTTGCACATCTAGGCTGCAAAAAAGTGTCACACATGTGGTATCGCCGTACTCAGGAGAAGTTGGGCAATGTGTTTTGGGGTGTCATTTTACATATACCCATGCTGGGTGAGATAAATATCTTGGTCAAATGCCAACTTTGTATAAAAAATGGGAAAGGTTGTCTTTTGCCGAGATATTTCTCTCACCCAGCATGAGTATATGTAAAAAGACACCCCAAAACACATTGCCCAACTTCTCCTGAATACGGCGATACCACGTGTGACACTTTTTTGCAGCCTAGGTGGGCAAAGGGGCCCACATTCCAAAGAGCACCTTTAGGATTTCACAGGTCATTTACCTACTTACCACACATTAGGGCCCCTGGAAAATGCCAGGGCAGTCTAACTACCCCACAAGTGACCCCATTTTGGAAAGAAGACACCCCAAGGTATTCCGTGAGGGGCATGGCGAGTTCCTAGAATTTGATATTTTTTGTCACAAGTTAGCGGAAAATGATGTTTTTTTTTTTCCTTACAAAGTCTCATATTCCACTAACTTGTGACAAAAAATAAAAACTTCCATGAACTCACTATGCCCATCACGAAATACCTTGGAGTGTCTTCTTTCCAAAATGGGGTCACTTGTGGGGTAGTTATACTGCCCTGGCATTCTAGGGGCCCAAATGTGTGGTAAGTTGTTTGAAATCAAAATCTGTAAAAATTGGCCGGTGAAATCCGAAAGGTGCTCTTTGGAATATGGGCCCCTTTGCCCACCTAGGCTGCAAATAAGTGTCACACATGTGGTATCGCCATATTCAGGAGAAGTTGGGCAATGTGTTATGGGGTGTCTTTTTACATATACTCATGCTGGGTGAGATAAATATCTCGGCAAAAGACAACTTTTCCCATTTTTTATACAAAGTTGGCATTTGACCAAGATATTTATCTCACCCAGCATGGGTATATGTAAAATGACACCCCAAAACACATTCCCCAACTTCTCCTGAGTACGGAGATACCACATGTGTGACACTTTTTTGCAGCCTAGGTGGGCAAAGGGGCCCATATTCCAAAGAGCACCTTTCGGATTTCACCGGCCAATTTTTACAGATTTTGATTTCAAACAACTTACCACACATTTGGGCCCCTAGAATGCCAGGGCAGTATAACTACCCCACAAGTGACCCCATTTTGGAAAGAAGACACCCCAAGGTATTCGCTGATGGGCATAGTGAGTTCATGGAAGTTTTTATTTTTTGTCACAAGTTAGTGGAATATGAGACTTTGTAAGAAAAAAAAAAAAAAAAATCATCATTTTCCACTAACTTGTGACAAAAAATTAAAAGTTCTATGAACTCACTATGCCCATCAGCGAATACCTTAGGGTGTCTACTTTCCGAAATGGGGTCATTTGTGGGGTATTTGTACTGTCTGGGCATTGTAGAACGTCAGGAAACATGACAGGTGCTCAGAAAGTCAGAGCTGCTTCAAAAAGCGGAAATTCACATTTTTGTACCATAGTTTGTAAACGCTATAACTTTTACCCAGACCATTTTTATTTTTTCCCAATCCATCAGTTATTGTGAGCCAAAACCAGGTGCGGGGCAAAAACACAACAGATGCAGATCTTTTCATTAGACCTTATCTCTGTGTACCTTCAACTCCTGATTTTGGCTCAAAAAACTGATGGAAATAACTGACATGTGAACTGGGCCTTAGGCCTCATGCACACGACCGTTGTGTGCATCCGTGGCCGTTGTTCCGTTTTCCGTGATCTTCTGCGGACCCATTGACTTTCAATGGGTCCGTTGAAAACTCGGAAAATGCACCGTTGTTCATCCGCGGCCGTGATCCGTGTTTCCTGTCCGTCAAAAAAATATGACCTGTCCTATTTTTTTGACGGACAACAGTTCACGGACCCATTCAAGTCAATGGGTCCGTGAAAAAATACGGATGCACACAAGATTGGCATCCGCATCCGTGATCCGTAGGCTACTTTCACACAGACGGATCGCAGATCCGTCTGCATAAAAGCTTTTTCAGAGCTGAGTTTTCACTTCGTGAAAACTCAGATCCGACAGTATATTCTAACACAGAGGCATTCCCATAGTGATGGGGACGCTTCAAGTTAGAATATATTAAGAACTGTGTACATGACTGCCCCCTGCTGCCTGGCAGCACCTGATCTCTTACAGGGGGCTGTGATCCGCACAATTAACCTCTCAGGTGCCGCACCTAAGGGGCTAATTGTGCATATCATAGCCCCCTGTAAGAGATCAGGTGCTGCCAGGCAGGAGGGGGCACACCCCCCTCCCTCCCCAGTTTTAAATTCATTGGTGGCCAGTGTGCCTCCCCTGTTTTACATTCATTGGTGGCCAGTGCGGCCCCCCCTCCCTCCCCTGTATTACTGTACATTCATTGGTGGCCAGTGGGCCCCCCTCCCTCCCCTGTATTACTGTACATTCATTGGTGGCCGATGCGACCCCCCCCCTCCCTCCCCCCCCATCATTGGTGGCAGCGGAGAGTTCCGATCGGAGTCCCAGTTTAATCGCTGGGGCTCCGATCGGTAACCATGGCAACCAGGATGCTACTGCAGTCCTGGTTGCCATGGTTACTTAGCAATTTTTAGAAGCATTATACTTACCTGCGATGTCTGTGACCGGCCGGGCGCTCCTCCTACTGGTAAGTGACAGGTCTGTGCTATAAGCAATGCGCCGCACAGACCTTTCACTTACCAGTAGGAGGAGCGCCCGGCTGGTCACAGACAGCGAAGGTAAGTATAATGCTTCTAAAATTGCTAAGTAACCATGGCAACCAGGACTGCAGTAGCGTCCTGGTTGCCATTGTTACCGATCGGAGTCCCAGCGATTAAACTGGGACTCCGATCGGAACTCTCCGCTGCCAGGCAGCAGTCATATACACAGTTCGTGGTATATTCTAACTTGAAGCGTCCCCATCACTATGGGAAAGCCTCTGTGTTAGAATATACTGTCGGATATGAGTTTTCACGATCTAACTCAAATCCGATGGTATATTCTAACATAGAGGCGTTCCCATGGTGATGGGGACGCTTCAAGTTAAAATATACCATCGGATTGGAGAAAATTCCGATCCGATGGTATAATAGGGACTCCTGACTTTACATTGAAAGTCAATGGGGGACGGATCCGTTTGCAATTGCACCATATTGTGTCAACGTCAAACGGATCCGTCCCCATTGACTTGCATTGTAAATCAGGAGGCTTCCATTTGGCTATGCGCGGCCAGGCGGACACCAAAAATCAAGGAAGACCCACGGAAGAAAAAACGGACACAGATGACGGACCTACGGACCCCCTTTTTGCGGACCTTAAAAAAAAACAAAAAAAAAACGGTCGTGTGCATGAGGCCTTAATCTGCCACTCCTAGACTGACTGGGCCAGGCGAGATGACTATTCAGAAACCTGGCCCTGACAGTCAAGGAGAGAGAGGGGTTGACGGAGGAAGCAGGAGGAGCAAGAGTGCACAAAATGGCACCCTTGACAGGGTCCATCATTGATTACATTTTCACTTCCTGACCCCGTCAAACTGTAGAGTGTGCCATTTTGTGCTCCCATTGCTGCTAGAGGCTCATTTGAATATATTAAAACATAATTTTTCTCAGCACATATGGGCACATATGAACCTGGGACCAAAACAGATGCCAAGTGCACATGTAACAGGTCAGCCAGTTTTATAGGAACAAATCTGCTGACAGATTCTTTATATTTTTTTTCTTACAGCATTTTTATAGAAGAAATATAAAACCATATTGGCAAGTCGAGAATAACACCATCGGCCATGAACAAGCAGCAGCTTTTCCAAGTATCGGAACTTTGGAACAGCAAAGTCACTGGCCATCACTGCCTGTAAAATGGAAGACAAAAGAAATTAGTATCAGTATCATAGCATCTTCAGTTCCCATTCCTCTGCAATGTGGAAGAGAAACCCACAGATGTCCACTTCCTGCCGTGCAATTAGATATAATGCATATAATGGCACACAACTAGGAGTCAGTCTGATCTGCTCAGGTTAGAATCTGCTAGTGTAATGGAGTGCAAACAGAAATCAATTTCCTTTGTCGAGTATAATGAATTGCATAGGGAGGTTAATTCAATCTGCTGAATATTCAGTGTCTGCAACCATAAAAGGTCAATTAGGTCTTCCTCCACTTTACAGAATTAAGGAAAATACACTCTTTTCACTAGTCCATGGAGTGCATGCTTAGTGGTGGCATCAGAAAATGGATTGCTTTACAAGTATTAAGTGGAAATATGTGAAGCATTTATTAGATTTCTAACAAACATGCACATACCAGAACTAGCTCCGTACAGAAAGCAGTTATTGAGGGGAAAAAAAAGAAAATGCTTATCATATAGAACATGGCAAATCACTAAACTGACATTTCTTGTAGATGGGTTAAACACCATACTATCATAAAATGGCATCCAACAGTACTGGCATGTTTAAAGGGGTTGTCTGGGAATTTTTCACAATGTATTGCAAATTTCAATGTTCCTTGACAATGTCGGCCTAGTATCTTTTAGAGGACATGGCGTGCGCCGCCCTCAGAGGGCACCATGTGCTCATCAGACGGCACAGTGGAGAAGGAGGGAATTCGCTGTTCCCTGTCATTGAGGCAGCCGGAACCCGCAGTGTGATACTAATCCTACTTTTCATGCTGCAGTCCGATGCTGCATAAGGTCAGAAAACTATATTTTATCCTCTGTCCGTGCTAATTTGCATGTCAGCTTGAAGTCAAGGGGACAGCAGCTTCCTTGCTGCAAGTCAAGGTAACCACGCCCCCTCTTATGCAGCACCGGACTGCAGGATGAAAAGTAGGATTAGTATCACGCTGCGGGCTACCCTGAGGTACTGCTGGCGGGTTTACATGCATTTAGGAGGTGACAGGTTCCCTTTAATTATATTCATTGGTGGCGCAGTGGCCACAGGGCCCTCCACCCTAAATATTTTTATTGGTGGCAGTGGCAGCTTCTGATCGGAGCCCCAGCAGTGAAATCGCAGGGCTCTGATTGGTTACCATGGCAGCCAGGACGCTACTGAAGCCTTCCATGGCAACCATGGTAAGCTACCTGCTGCTGAGTGCACAAAACGCAGGGCAGCAGGGACAATGTAAAATTATATTCAACCTAACAGAGCTAGGGCTTATAGTTATTAAATAAAAAAAAGTTTTAAAAAAAGTTAAAAAAAAAAAAAAAAATGTAAATTTTAAATTACCCCCCATTCCCAATTTTACATAAAAAAATAAAAAACTAAACATTAGGTAACGCCACGCTCAAAAAATTCCGAACTATTAAAATAACAAAAAATTCACCATTTTGTCCCCCCCAAAAAATAGGATAGAACTGTCTTGTTAATGGGCCGGACATTCCATAAAATGCAGAATGCACACAGCTTTTTCGGCGTTTTATTTTTCTTTCGCATGGTATCGAATGGTATCGAGCAATACTTTAAGACCTCGAAAACAAATCAAAATGTATTTTAAAATCGTGACAACCCTAGTAAGAAGCAATTAAAAAGATGAATGTACCCCAAAACTGCAACCATGAAAAACACAACTGGTCATGTAAAAAGCAAGCTCTTGCACAGCTCAGTCAATGGAAAAATAAAAACATTCTGTGCCTGGATGGAAGACAACTGGCTGGAGCAGAAGCCTCCCTCATCTGTCCAGTCTGCAGTAGAACTAAAATCATTAAACTCCTACAAGTTATGCCTCCAAGCTAGTCTCAAACTGAAAATGGAACAGGTCAGCAGAAGATTAACTCCTCTGTTCTCTTCATGAATTATTTTCTGAATACTCTTGACACAAACAGTGGAGGCAGAATTATATCCTGCTTACTGTTACCATTCATTTTTAGGTTAAGTATCCCTTTGGTCACTAACTACTGCTGTGGATAAGCCAACTATTAGACACCAAGATCGTGTGACTAGTGTATGTTATATCACAATGCAAACTTTTTGAAGGGGAGCTGGGGAGGAGAACTTAACATCCTTAGGGCTCATTCAGATGACTATCAGTTTTTTTGCAGTCCGCAAAACACAGATACAGACTGTTTCGCATTTTGCGGAATGGAATGTCCAGCCCTATGATAGAAAGGTCTTATTTTTCGGTCTTTTTTGCAGGGCCACGGAACTGAAGTACGGATGCAGATAGCACACTGTGTGCTGTGCACCTCTTTTGCGGCCCACTTGAAATGAATGAATCTGTATCCATTCCGCAAAATTGCAGAATGTTAACTCAAATATATACGGTTGAGTGAATGGGCCCTTATAGAGAGACTTTAACTAAATAAATATGATTATGTATAAAAATCCTTTAAAACACATTTAAAATATATGAATATATTATCTTGATATTGAGACTGATGATAGGAATAAGGTTGCGTTCCACATCACAACAGCAAAAAAACATCAGAACTTACTTGCATTCCTTCCTGACCAGATATTCCAACACCAACATCTGCTACCTGTATCATGCTGACATCATTGGTTCCATCGCCTATGAGGAACAAAAAAGTTGTGGTGATAAAAATAAAATTTAAAAAAAATTACAGTAGACCCGAGTTGTATGGCAAGAACATTGTGGTACCACTTGCCTGATGAAAGCGTTCAAATATAATTTTTCTGGTTAGCTAAAATTCGTTCTCACTTGCAGTAGATTGAGAAAATACAGCATCTTACCTATTGCTAAAGTCATAGCTTTGAGCTTGTCTCGAACAAGCTTTACTACCATGCTCTTCTGGAGTGGAGTAGATCGACAGCAGAGAACAGAGCGGCATTTTCGTGCCAGTGAAATAAACTTGTCCGATTGACTTGAGTCTAGTGCAAAGGCTAATGTTTTACCGTCAATAACAAGTCCAAGATTTGGGTGCTTTGTAGATGGAGCCAATGAACAACCAAAGTCAACATTCCAAGCAGAGCGTTCCTTTGAGCCATTTGGAACCTTCGACTCCACATAGTGCAAACACTGGTCAAGCAAAGCAGCACAGGCTTCCTATACAAAATAAAGAAAGATTAGGTCAACAGAGGTTTACTGCACTAAATACCCCATACTTTCAAAGTGAAAACAGAACTTTAGAAATGTTTGTTGATTTATTAGTGCAAAAACTAAAATATCACATCGACATATGTATTCCGATTCTTGGATAGGACACTTAAAATGGGAGGCTCCCCAGAACAAAATTTCCTCTTGATTGTCTTTGAGAGGTCTCTAGACCTTGACTGCAAAGTTCCTAAGACCACTGTTGCCAGAGCAAGACGTTTGGACAACCAAGACTCTTCCCAGAGCTGCCTGCCCAACCAAACAAAATAATCCTGAGAAAAGTGCCATGGTAAAAGAGGTGACTAAGAACTCAATGGTCTTAAGCTCCAAAGATTCTGTGTGCAGATGGGAGAAACTTCCAGAGCGTCAACAATAACTGTAGCACTCCACCAATATGGACTTTATGGCAGTGGCCAGAAAGAAGCTTCTCTTGAGTAAAAGAAAAATAAAAGGTTTACAAAAATGCACATAAAGGACTCTCATACTGAGAAACAAGATTCTCTGGTCTGATGAAACAAAGGTTGAACTTTTTGGTATCAATTCTAAGTGTCATGTTTGGAGGAAACCAGGCACTATCCAATACCCATCCCTACAGTGAAGCATGATTGTGGCAACTTCATGCTGTGGGGTGTTTTTCATCAGATGGGACAGGAAGACTGGTCAAGGTTCAGGGAAAGCTGAATGGAGCAAAGTATAGAAATCATGAAAACCTGATCCAGAGCATGAGAAGATCTGTAGAGAAGAAGGTGTGTAAAACTTATGGCATCATACCCAAGAAGACTGGAGGCTGTAATCGCTGTAAAAGGTGCTTCAACTAAGTACTAATTGAAGGGTCTTAATACTTATGTCAGTCAGTGCAAGATTTTAGTTTTTCCTTTACAATAAATAAGCCAAGATTTTGAACATTTTGTTTTCACTTTATCATCGCGGGGCATTGATTGCAGAATGATGGAGAAAAACCTTAACATTTTCAAGGTGGCAACATAACACAATGTAAAAAAATGTGAAAGTTACAAAGCAACTATGTGATCTTTTGAATGGCACGACTCACATTGCTAAGTATAACACGCGAATACCATGGCTATACAAACATCCAGGAGGTAGTAAGTAATGCACCTAGAAATTTGCCGCAGGCACCTAACTTTTTGTGTTTTCCAAAGATGTCTACAGATTCTTTTATTACTGGAAAATGTAAAAAAAAAAAAAATCTAAAACTGGGAAAATCAAACTGTACAGTAATTATTCCATATAAAATGTATGTATCTTTATCCAAGTCAGGCTCAAAGCAAGTTTATGGTTCCATTTGATATGTACTGTATTCCTATTCAAAGAGGAGATACTAAAAAGTTTCTTGTTGCAAAACGTTCAGATCAATGGCTTATCTGCCCCAAATGTTACAGAACTAAAGTCAGCATAAAACAAAGTAAAATTTTCTTTTTCCACATGATTTGCTAGGTACGGGCACTCCCCCAACTGCTAATGCTAGAAAATAATCAGCAATTTCTATGCATGATCTCTAAGCACAAAGAACATAGATCACATTTTTGCACTTCTTCGGCATTCATTTCTTGGATTGCAAACTGTTGAGATGGCAAGAAATGAGATCGGTAATGAATTGAAAAGGAAATAAGGTTTTAATTGACCACTGACGACTACAATTTAAGCTTGATGGCTGTTTATACTGCCTCAGACTTCAGCTCACCTTTAGTGAACCTTCGCTGCTTATGCATTAGGACATTGTACTGTAGCTACAGAAATTTCCCAACATGCAAGCCATTACTCAAATGTGTCCGTGCGCAGTAGGAGTCACCTCCAAGGCTGTCTGAACTACTAATATGGGCAAGGTTTACATAAAACAATTTATTCTGTAACACTGAGGACTGGAACAAAAATTATTTCCTCTTTGTGCCCCTGCGGTCATAGCTTTTTTTAGTTTTTGGTTTGAGGTTGCCATATGTACCTTTTTTGTTACATATACACTAGCCTCCAATTTAGGCAAAAAATACCTAATAAAACTTCTAAAGTAAACTTCTAAAGTTATAACTGCCTCTCTAGGAGTATCCAAAAAAATGTATCACCGCATTTAAAACAATGAATTAAATATTTAATATGTTCCTCTTTAACTACTCATTAGCCTGTAGTGACAGACGAGCGTGTTCACTGCGTGAAACACCCTTCCGGTGGGAAGAGCACGACTTCGTGTATTGAACTCTGCCCCTGTGACAGCACTGCACTTTATTGTAAAGATTTATAAGGCTGTGTGTCTCGGACCTTTACTGTAATGATTTGTACTGACGGCATTATATGAGTACACATCGTTGCAGTGGATGTCGGGCAGAGACACATAGCATTATAAATCATTGTCACAGGAGAACTGCCCAGTGCGGGAAATCACACTCCTGCATGTAGGGTGTTTCCAGCATTGGACACACTCATTTCCTTTGAATGTTGAGATCAGCATTGATTGTGGCAAAGGATTAAACAAGGAGAGGCTCCTCAGATCTCCGCTATGGGAACGGTGCTGCGCCATTTTGGAATATGTACATACAATGACTAAATCTTGGGTCAGCAGGAGATTACTAAATTCAGCATATTAGGTCAAGGAAGTGAATACGTCTAAATTGCACATGTGGTGGCAAAGACTAACCATAGATTCTGCATTAAGAGTAATGAGATCATCGTCGTGATCCAGAAGCTTGCAGGAATAGCCTATGTTTACAGCAGTTTCCTGTTTATCTCCAGTCAGAACCCAGATTTGCAGTCCAGCTTTGCGCAGTCTTGTAATAGTTTCTGGTACACCATCTTGTAAGCGGTCTTCTATGCCTGTAGCTCCTGATGGAAACAAGACATTGGTTTATAAGAATGTTACTAGAGGGGACTCCCTATTCAGCACCCTTAGGTATTAGCTAGAATAAAGATTGGCTACAAAGAGCGTCACCCGCTACAGAGGAAAGGTACATTGATTTCAATGGGCATTGTTCATTGCGTTATTGGAACTGAACAACTGCGGCCAGGTTCCTCTGTAGACTACAGAGAAGCTCCAAATTCAACTTCTGAATGAGACTCGGAAAAAGGAGATTAGATGTGAACTGAAAATCAGTTCCATTCGTATGAATGGGGTTGTTTTGGAGGCAACCACATGGATTTCTGCAAGACCCCTTTTAGAAGAATGGAACAGTTGCAAATATTTTTGGTCGCCCAAATACTAATCATCCACGATATTGCTGGATAAGTAACAAGCCAGATGCCTAAGGTTCAATTTTGATTTATAGAAATCTGTTTCAACAGTCAAGGTATATTGTGGCCAGGCTTTAAATGTGTATTCCGAGATATGCAAAATTCATTAATATGATTTTGGAAATTTTGTAGTGTACACCCTCCCCGTGACAAACCGGCATCATAACAGTGATCTGATACATTTTCCAGTGAGTGCAGCAAATTGAACATAAGATCACCTTACATTCAGTGGGTTGTCCTACCCAAAGGTGATTTAGAAGTGCAGAGCTAGTATATTGATGACCTCTCCTCAGGATAGGTCATTAATATCAGATCAACAGGGGTCCAACTGCTAGCACCTCCGCCGTTCAGCTGTTTGAAGAGGTGGAGGCCCTTGTGCAAGCGCTATTTGACTAGTAGCGGTGAACAGTGTAATTATAGTACATCAGCTCATCCCATTCAAGTGAACAGGGAAAGCAGCTGTACTGTAGTTACACTGCACCACTGCTACAAATGAGAACGTGCGCAGTTACACAGTGAAAGAACTCAGCACTTCCATCAGCACCGCGGCCTCTTCAAACAGCTGGCCTGAGGAGAGGTCATAAATATAATAGCGCAGCCCACCCCCTCTAATTATGGCCCTGAAGGTGATTAACAAAGAAAAAACAACTCCCCTATTTACCTGCACGCCATTCTAGCGCTAAGGGTCACTTCCCTGCTGCCCTGTGTCCGGTCGAAAGTCATATGCACTGCTGCAACCATTCACTGGCCTCAGCAGTCACAGGCCGCTGGATGACTGATGATAGGTCATACTTCAGATACACAGTGTACAGGAAGCAGAAGGGATCAGAACCTCGTAGCTGGAACTAAGTGCTGGGGAATAGGCGAGTCGATTTTTTATGCTAAACACTTACCGTGCCATAAAGAAAATTGCTTTGGATGTTGGACAACCCCCTTAACCATAGAGAGGCTTCAGAATATAGATGACATAACTATCAGGATCAGAACATGGATTACATAACTATGTGCAGTCTACATTTACTGCGGATATAAATGCAGCTTGTGGTAACGTCTAGTAGTCTACATAAAAGAGGATAAAGACAGCAAAAACACTGCACACGTAAATGTATATCTCATATATAAAAATGAGTTTATGACTGTCTGTCCTTTATGCGCGACCAAACGACCGGAGCCATCTTGCACACAGATACATCAGGTGTCCGGGAAGGTTTTAGACCGGGTCACAACTCTCTAGGACGTACCGTTCCTGAGATATTCCCAAAAAATGACCTGCATTAGCCAATACAAGCCTGCAAGTCTTTCACTCATATCCTAACTGCCATACACACGGTCACATGACCCTTATCAGCCAATAGAAGCTCACAGGCCCTTAGTCTCCACACACACACACACACAGTATTACTCCAGGTTTCCATAACAACCTAGCCATTTTTCTTCATTGCTGTAGGTCAGCTTTAGGCTAGGGATACACGACGACAATAAATCGCACGACACATAGGGCACAACTACACTGCTACATGCATCCATCTTGGATGGATTTTTTGCAACTGTCGCGTCGCAGTGCAACACCATAGCCTATCTTTATAAAAAAAAAAAACGCGACATTGGTGCAAAAAAAACATTGCGCGACATGTCGTCGTGTAAAGGGGCAGGGCGCTGTGGAGGTCACTGTTGACGGGGGCCACTATTAAAGGGGCAGCTGGTGTAGAGCTCACTGTTAAAGGGGCGGACACTGTGGATATTACTGTTAAGGGGCCAGGTCGCTGTGGAGGTCACTGTTAAAGAGGCTGGCACTGCGGAGGTCACTGTTAAGGGGGCAGGGTACTGTGGGGTCACTGTTAAGGGGGCGGGGTACTGTGGAGGTCACTGTTAAGGGGGCGGGGTACTGTGGAGGTCAGTGTTAGGGGCGGGGTGCTGTATAGGTCACTGTTAAAGGGACGGGCTGCTGTGAAGGTCAAAGTTAAGGGGATTGGCTGCTGTGGAAATCCCATTTTAAGGAGGCGGGGCATTGGAGTTTACTGTTAAGGGGGCGGGATTCTGTAGAGGTCACTGTTATGGGGGATACTGTCGATATTTTTTAAATGACACACACAAACATTAAATGAAATAGATGAAATATACCCCTGCTAGTATATATATATAAAAATGGGTAGGTGATGGGTAATGATACCTACATTAGAAAGGCAGAAGCAGGTTTATAATTTTGCCTAAGATAGGAAAACGCATCAATGAAAGTGTACGAAAACAATACACAGAGGCTTAGATTTCCTCCTATAGAACCGTGCTTTAGAATAAAAAAAAAAATAAGATACCACTCAAAAATTAAAAAATCTTTTTGTTTGATTTACAAGGAAAAACAATTTGCTGGTTTTCTATGTTTACTATGGCACATCTAGGTCATACTATATCAGGTCAATATAAAAAAAGCAGACATGGCCTTTAATGTGGTTCAGTGGGGTCTTCTAGGTCCCAGACTCTCTTTGCCAGCACTTTCTTTGGAAAGGTGAGCGAGGCCAAACTGGTCACCAATACAAACGAACATGGTTGCACTTCGAGCTACGATTTTTCAATTTACTGACTGCCCTGCTACAATATGTGGGGTCTCTCAGTTTAAACAGACACATTACATAGTAATGGACAATTGAGGAGACGTTCAGGTGTCGTTTCAATGGGTTTCCTAAGTACTCCCAGTTATCAGCACTGAGAATGTATCTGCATTGCAATAAAATAATATCATCTGCCCTTTCTCATGCAAAAGAAAAATTAATAAACTTACCCAGCAAATGCAGATTGGTCTCCAGGCGAACTGCAGATTGAAACAGTAGCTCTTCACGATTCTCTAATGAGGATTCTGCTTGTAAATGAAATTTCAACCAACAGGCGTACTCCTCCTTACTGAGGACCTGGAAAAGAAAGTAATTTAAAATGTGTATTATTTATGGACTATAATCTCCAAAGTAAACTCTACTTGTATAATTTACGATTTGTGTTCAGACAGCGTGGACCAGGATGACACCAAGATGGATTAACAACATGTTTATATCCTGCTATCTGCACGAGGCCATCTTATTTCAACTGAGAAAGACAGTGCTTGAAGACTCTTCTAGAAAACTCACCAGTAACTACACACACATTATATATATATATATATATATATATATATATATATATATATATTCACAAGTTAACTAGATAAGAGCACCTTATGGTGAAATAATGTTGCTACTAAATCTGATAGCAGGCCATAAAATCATGTTTTTTTTATCAAGTCAAACTTCAGAGGTTTTTAATAAGAGCTGAACTTAGTCAGGTCCATAAATATTGGGACATCGACACAATTCTAACATTTTTGGCTCTATACACCACCACAATGGATCTGAAATGAAACAAACAAGATGTACTTTACCTGCAGACTGTCAGCTTTAATTTGAGGGCATTTACTTCCAAATCAGGTGAACGGTGTAGGAATTACAACAGTTTGCATATGCGCCTCCCACTTGTTAAGGGACCAAAAGTAATGGGACAATTGGCTTCTCAGCTGTTCCATGGTCAGGTGTGTGTTATTCCCTCATTATCCCAATTGCAATGAGCAGATAAAAGGTCCAGAGTTCATTTCCAGTCTGCTATTTGCATTTGGAATCTGTTGCGGTCAACTCTCAAGATGAGATACAAAGAGCTGTCACTATCCGTGAAGCAAGCCATCATTAGGCTGAAAAAACGAAACAAACCCATCAGAGAGATAGCAAAAACATTAGGCCTGGCCAAAACAACTGTTTGGAACATTCTTAAAAAGAAGGAACACACTGGTGAGCTCAGCAACACCAAAAGACCCGGAAGACCACGGAAAACAACTGTGGTGGATGACCGAAGAATTCTTTCCCTGGTGAAGAAAACACCCTTCACAACAGTTGGCCAGATCAAGAACACTCTCCAGGAGGTAGGTGTATGTGTGTCAAAGTCAATAATCAAGAGAAGACTTCACCAGAGTGAATACAGAAGGTTCACCACAAGATGTAAACCATTGGTGAGCCTCAAAAACAGGAAGGCCAGATTAGAGTTTGCCAAACGACATCTAAAAAAGCCTTCACAGTTCTGGAACAACATCCTATGGACAGATGAGACCAAGATCAACATGTACCAGAGTAATGGGAAGAGAAGAGTATGGAGAAGGAAAGGAACTGCTCATGATCCTAAGCATACCACCTCATCAGTGAAGCATGGTGGTGGTAGTGTCATGGCGTGGGCATGTATGGCTGCCAATGGAACTGGTTCTCTTGTATTTATTGATGATGTGACTGTTGACAAAAGCAGCAGGATGAATTCTGAAATGTTTCGGGCAATATTATCTGCTCATATTCAGCCAAATGCTTCAAAACTCATTGGACGGCGCTTCACAGTGCAGATGGACAATGACCCAAAGCATACTGCAAAAGCAACCAAAGAGTTTTTTAAGGGAAAGAAGTGGAATGTTATGCAATGGCCAAGTCAATCACCTGACCTGAATACGATTGAGCATGCATTTCACTTGCTGAAGACAAAACTGAAGGGAAAATGCCCCAAGTACAAGCAGGAACTGAAGACAGTTGCAGTAGATGCCTGGCAGAGCATCACCAGGGATGAAACCCAGCGTCTGGTGATGTCTATGCGTTCCAGACTTCAGGCTGTAAATGACTGCAAAGGATTTGCAACCAAGTATTAAAAAGTGAAAGTTTGATTTATGATTGTTATTCTGTCCCATTACTTTTGGTCCCTTAACAAGTGGGAGGCACATATGCAAACTGTTGTAATTCCTACACCGTTCATCTGATTTGGATGTAAATACTCTCAAATTAAAGCTGACAGTCTGCAGTTAAAGCACATCTTGTTAATTTTATTTCAAATCCATTGTGGTGGTGTATAGAGCCAAAATTTTTAGAATTGTGTTGATTTCCCAATATTTATGAACCTGACTGTAGCTGGTAGACAACCTGCAAAAAAGGGAGCAAGGAAAAGACTGCCTCCATCTGTATATTAGTGCTGATTATACCAATTCCTATACCACCCTTACAAAATATAGAATAAAATATGAGGGGACATTGTACAATACAGTGCACTGACGACAGAATGGGTGACTTATCCAGAGGGTATCAGAACTACTACACTGTGGCCAGCACTGTAAGGGGTGCAATGATGTTGCTACTGTATTAGGGAAAGGTTGTTGTTCTTGAAGGACGTATCTAGCACTGTATGAAGGGCCCCTTATACTTGGTCCTGAAGCTCCTTGGTCACTTCTCTGTAATCTTATCATGCACAGTCATCAGGTATATAATCACACATACAATGTCAAAAATGTTAGTTGGCTCTTCCAATACATGGGCAACATTTTACAGTCATCTAGTAGAACCCAGGAGCCAGACTGATTTTACCTTCAGAGATTCAATACAAAGCAACTCAAAGAGCCATTAGTACCTTTTCAGGTCTATTGTCTGGGATTTGTCCAGCTCGGCAAGCCTACTTTAATGGTTAGTTGATGTGCAGTCTAACTTTCCATTTTATGAAGCTAACATATGGGAACGGGAGAAATGTAAACCTCGGCCACAAAGACATATGGTACAGATCCCTGCTGTAAACATCCGGTCTAAATTTTGGCCAGCGGGTCCAGCTGCAATCTAACGTGTATGGCAGCCTCCAGACTGTGCCCTGACAGTGGATGTCGGAGGAGATAAGGATCAGGTGGTTGGATTTAAACTGACCGATTCTTTTCTTTTCAGGAGATACGCTGCTCCGGTCTCTCGGTGCTGCCACACATTCAGGTTTTTAGATGAAGTTTTTGCAGATAAAACCAGGAGTGGATTAAAAAAAAAAGAGTTGTTGTTGTATCTATCCTTTATACTTTCTCTTATTTTATGATCCAATTGTGATTTTGACTTCTAATGCTAGTTTCATGTGAAAATCCGGCACGCTGTTTCAGCAGACAAATGGAGATTCATCCACAAACCCCAGCATGCAGCGGTTTGTTTCTGGCTGACTCTTTGCTTGTCTGCTGGAACAGCGTACGGATCTCCACTGGACCCAATTATACTTGATGGCGTCGGCTGGCATTCTGTTTGTATCCGGCAACCTGCTGGAATTCACAAGGAAGATGTGCAAGTAGCATAATACTGCATAAAAAAAAAAAACGAGTGTCAGCACCCAGAGAGCGGAGAAAGCATCTGGCAGCGATGTATCTCCCCGAAAACAAAAGGATCAGTCAGTTGAAATCCAACCACTTGACCCAGCGAAGAAAACATAGAAGGTGTATGAAAGGTCGCAGAGGTTTTCTTCTGGCCGAATCCCCGCATATACAGGCTGGGTTGTGGTCGGATCTCCGCCAGTCACCATTATAGTTAATGGGGGTGGGTGGAGACGTTCAACGCCAGAATGCAGAGAGATCGGAACAGCCTGCAGGATCCCTAGCGCTAGTGTGAAACTAGCCTAATGTGCATTGGCATTTCTAAATGGATTGTATCGCTTACATTGTCTTTATCCAATCTGTGTTTCTCTCATTCCAGACTTCTCTATTTTTTTTACATAGTTATGGGAGCCGCCATCTTGCTTTGAGCTGTGAATCACAGCTACAGGGACATAAGAAAGTGACCTGAATTCTAGAGGAAAGTTTTGTGTTCATTCCCTGCAACCAAGAGGAGGACCTGAGCTGTCCCCATCACCTTTTCTCAGTTCTGGATCCGGTTAGCTGCCTACAGCATTATAATAGGGGTGGCACCTGTCATTGGTAAACCTGCATGTGATGATTATGAAATGACTGCTGAGAAGTGATATCTACAGAACATGAACTGTCAGCCTATTATGAGGCTCAGCAGACAGTATGAAAACTGAACGGCATTAATTTTGCATTTATTTAAATGTACACATGGACATTGAGAATTGAGACATGCTAGGGGAGTCTGTCTGCAGTTTTAACCATGGAAATTGAGCTGCTTCACAGTAGCTCCCCTCTGCTCTGAAGAACACATGTAGCATTCAACCAGGGGACCACTTCAGCAATCAGGGCACAGAAGAGGGGCTGAGATGCAGCACAATGCAGAGAGCAGTTCATAGTGGAGTTTCACCTCCAGTGCACTTACAGAAGAAGAACCTGGCAGAATAAGAGTTCATATTCACACTACTCATGATAATAAAAGCTCCAGAAAAAGGTCTCCTCAGACCCTACCTAGTGATGTCAGAAGTTTAGCAGTGCCGACAGGCTCCCTTTACAGGCAATGCGTGTTCAGAAAATGACCCGTTATTTAAATCACATTTTTACTTTAAAGGGCTTCTGTCACCCCACTAAACTCATATTTTTTTTTGTGTACTTATAATCCCTATCCTGCCATATTGCCATACATTATGTTATTAATAATTTCCGCTCAGTAGATTTAGCAAAAAACTTACTTTTATGATATGCTAATTACCTTTCTACCAGCAAGTAGGGCGTCTACTTGCGGGTAGCAGCCGCAGAAAACCGCCCCCTCCTTCTGTTGATTGACAGGGCCAGCCGCGATCTCCTCCTCCGGCCAGCCCTGTCAGCATTTCAATAATCGCGTGCCTGTCTTGATTCGGCGCAGGCGCTCTGAGATAAGGAGGCTCGCCTCCTCAGCACTCCCTGAGTGCGCCTGCGCCGATGAGGTCTTCTCTTTCGGTGACGTCATCGGCACAGGCACACTGAGGGAGTGCTGAGGAGGCGAGCCTCCTTATCTCAGAGCGCCTGCGCCGAATCAAGACAGGCACGCGATTATTGAAATGCTGACAGGGCTGGCCGGAGGAGGAGATCGCGGCTGGCCCTGTCAATCAACAGAAGGAGGGGGCGGTTTTCTGCGGCTGCTACCCGCAAGTAGACGCCCTACTTGCTGGTAGAAAGGTAATTAGCATATCATAAAAGTAAGTTTTTTGCTAAATCTACTGAACGAAAATTATTAACAACATAATGTATGGCAATATGGCAGGATAGGGATTATAAGTACACAAAAAAAAAAAAAAAAAAAAAGAAATTAGTGGGGTGACAGAAGCCCTTTAAACATTTTTTTTGAATCTTGGCGATTTTGGTTTTAAATTTTCAAAGTCACATAACATGAAAAAAAAAGGCTTAATATAAAACTTTATCTAATAGGTAATTTTATGATGATACGTTCCCTTTAACACTACTTTCACACCTCCAGCAGACATATGGAGAATCGTCCAGACACAAACTCCAGCATGCAGTGGTTTGTGTTCGGCCAGTTCTCCGCTTGTATGCCGGAATGTGTAGGGATCTCCTCTGAACCCCATTATATATAATGGGACCGGCGGACATTCCGCCTGCATCCAGCAGTGCCAGATCCGGAGAGTTCCAGCAAGCTATTCTCTGCCGAAATTCAAACCGGAGGTGTGAAAGTAGCACAAGATAAAAAACCTGCATTAAACAATAGGCCATTTTGGGACGATACACTCCTTGTATTCTGATGAATGATTATGTTACACACGACAATCTCTTTACAAAGAAAGTAAGAGATCATACTTACTCGTTTTGCTATACACAAAGTACGTAATCCATCAACCGCATAACAGTTCAAGTAGTTTTGAGTTTTGGCTTGAATTCGTCTTTGGTACTTTCCCACAGAACTGTCTAAATAAAAATAAACAGGTCACTAAATGGTTAAGTCAGAGCTTTTTCCAGGAAGGCAACAGATTTACACTGTGGGGGAGATTTACCATCATCCCACACTTTCTTAGTCTGCTCCAGCAGAAAAACAGACTGCCGGAATTCACTGTATCTGGTGTACATGCCGGACACAGCATATATGCCGGATAGTGGCCGGATCTGATTACAGTGAATGGGGATCCAGCAGTGCACAGTGGTATCCGGCTATGCGGGATACAGAGAACTCCAGCAGTCTTTTCCTTTGCGCATATGCGAACCCAGCCTTAGATGTCATTGTCACAAGTGGTATTTTTATGCCACCCTCACCACTTTTCTGAAAGGGGGGCGTGGCAAGAGTTGAAAGGGGTGTGACCAGCGGCCACAACAAATTTATATCTGTATTTCCATCAGTTTTCTGGCGCAAATGAAGAGAGAAATCTATGGCAGCTCTGAGCTGCTGTAGAGATTTCTGTTTGGGCACATGAACAGCCAGAAGATGTGCCCGATATATGACAAGGCCCCTATAGGTATAGAAAGACCAGGTTGATCAACAATGTATGAGAATGGGGTGCTTAATCCTACGGCGATGCTTCATCAATATACTTTATGTCGCCGGTAGCCAATATGTCAGATCACTATGGCATTCCTCATCAAACTGGCTAAGCAGGAACCTGGTCCAGTCAATCAGGGGGGAGAGGCTGGAAGAATAAGCAGGAGAAGCAAGGATGCACAGAGTGGCATGGGCCCGCCTCTGGTGCACCATATGTAAAAAAGCAGTTAAGTGAAAGGTATCATTACATTGTTCTAAGCTAGCCCTTCAAGACACTGTGCCTGGTTTCACAGTGAATTTCCTGGTGACAGATTCCTTTTAATTTAAACCCAGGGTCTTACTCACCCCATGCCCCAGCCACCCAGGGTCTTATTAACCTAAGGCCCCAGCCATCCAGGGTCTTATTTACAGCAGGCCCCCAAGTAAACCACGGTCTTATTTTCCCCAGGCCCCCAGCCACCCTTGGTCTTATAACCCCAGGCACCAGCCACCGTGGATCTTATTTTGTACTCCTACCTGGCTCAAAATACTTCTCAAAAATGCTAAGTAGAATGTTTTTACTTTGGTGAAAAAACTGTAATGCAACCTCTATCCTCATATACATGTGCACTTGGCATATGTTCTAAGTGAGGATAGGGACACGAGCTATTGCCAACATGTCTGATCTGTCTTTCCTCTGAAATCGTCTGTCAGGGAGGGTAGAGACACCCCTGCACGAATTACATGGCTGGATAGTCATGTTTATAAAAATCACTTGTGAACAGTCCTATAGAATAAGAGATGAAAAGGGTCATACAGTCCTGATCAAAAGTTTAAGACCACTTGAAAAATGGCAAAAATCATATTTTACATTGTTGGATCTTAACAAGGTTCCAAGTAGAGCTTCAACATGCAACAAGAAGAAATGAGAGTGAGACTAAACATTTTTTAAGCATTCAATTTAATGAAAACAATGAATAAGCTGAAACAGGCTGTTTTTCAGCTGATCAAAAGTTTAGGACCACATGCCTTTAAAAGGCCAAATCTGTGCAAAGATGTGGATTCATTGTCATTTTCTGTCAGGTAGTCGCACGTTTTGATGGCAAAGGCAAAAAAAACTCTCCCTTTTTGAACGTGGTCGGGTTGTTGAACTGCATAAGCAGGGTCTCTCACAGCGCGCCATCGCTGCTGAGGTGGGACGCAGTAAGACAGTCATTTGGAATTTCTTAAATGATCCTGAGGGTTATGGAACAAAAAAGTCAAGTGGAAGACCCAAAAAAATTTCACCAGCACTGAGCCGGAGGATCCAATTGGCTGTCCGTCAAGACACTGGACGATCCTCGACCCAAATTAAGGCCCTTACTGGTGCTGACTGCAGCCCCATAACCATCAGACGGCATCTGAGACTGAAGGGCTTCAAAAACAAAAAACGTCTTCAAAGACCTCGTCTCCTTGAACGCCACAGAACTGCTCGTTTGGACTTTGCAAGAGAGCACCAAACATGTGACATTCAAAAGGTGGAAGAAAGTTTTATTCTCTGATGAGAAAAAATTTAACCTTGATGGTCCTGATGGTTTCCAACGTTACTGGCATGACAAGCAGATCCCACCTGAGATGTTTTCTACGCGCCACAGTGGAGGGGGCGCCATAATGGTCTGGGCTGCTTTTTCCTTTGGTGGAACAATGGAGCTTCAGGAAGTGCAGGGGCGTCAAAGGACGCTGGCTATGTCCAGATGTTGCAGAGAGCATTCCTCATGACTAAGGGCCCTCGTCTGTGTGGTAACTATGTGGTAACGACTGGGTTTTTCAACAGGACAACGCTACAGTACACAATGCCCGCAGGACAAGGGACTTCTTCCAGGAGAATACCATCACTCTTTTGGCCCATCCTGCGTGTTCCCCTGATCTAAATCCAATTGAGAACCTTTGGGGATGGATGGCAAGGGAAGTTTACAAACATTTCCAGACAGTAGATGGCCTTCATGTGGCCGTCTTCACCACTTACAGAAATGTTCCCACTCACCTCATGGAAACCCTTGCATCAAGCATGCCGAAACAAATTTTTGAAGTGATCAACAATAACGGCAGAGATACTCATTACTGAGTTCATGTTTGGAAATTGGATTTCTGTTTTTTTTTTTTTTTGGAGGTGTGGTCCTAAACTTTTGATCAGCTGAAAAACAGCCTGTTTCAGTTTATTAGTTGTTTTCATTAAATTGAATGCTCAAAAAATGTTTAGTCTCACTCCCATTTCTTCTTGTTGCATGTTGAAGCTCTACTTGGAACCTTAAGATCCAGCCACGCTAAATATGATTTTTTTGCCATTTTTCAAGTGGTCTTAAACTTTTGATCAGGACTGTATATGGTGGTTTTACAGCCTAAATACATTTTCACATTTTTACCTCCAGTTATAGATACCAATCAGAATCTCTCATCTTTTCAGGTACAAGTAAGAATATAAGGCAAAAGAACCGATTATCTGCTGTGAGGCTTGGCACTCCCTATTGGACTCATTTAATCACATGGGGCCTGTGGCTTCCAAATGATAAGTTGAGACTGAAACGACCATGCAGCGTTCCTTCAAATAGGAGAACGGGTCAAAAAGCCCAACATAGTCCAGAATGTTTATTTCACCCATTTACTGGAAATCTTGCCTTTTACCTGTTCAATAATCTTGTGTATTTTCTTATAACGAACATACCTTTATTTTTATTGAACCCAGCACTGCCGCAGAAATCCGCCCCCTCCTCTTGTTGATTGACAGGGCCAGCCGGGATCTCCTCCTCCGGCCAGCCCTGTCGGCATTTCAAAAATCGCGCGCCTGTGTTGATTCGGCACAGGCGCTCTGAGATGAGGAGGCTCGTCTCCTCAGAACTCCCTCAGTGCGCCTGCGCCGATGACGTCTTCTATTTCGGTGATGTCATCGGCGCAGGCGCACTGAGGGAGTTCTGAGGAGGCGAGCCTCCTCATCTCAGAGCGCCTGTGCCGAATCAACACAGGCGCGCGATTTTTTAAATGCTGACAGGGCTGGCCGGAGGAGGAGATCCCGGCTGGCCCTGTCAATCAACAAGAGGAGGGGGCGGATTTATGCGGCAGCTACCAGCAAGTAGCCGCCCTACTTGCTGGTAGAGACCGAATTTGCATATGATAAAACTTCGTTTTTTGAATAAACTGCTGGATCAATGTAAGTAACACAATTATATTTTCATATATCGCTATATAACTAATTTAACTAGCCCCAAAAAAAAAAATCACTTTAGTGGGTTGACAGAAGCCCTTTAAGGTTCAATGTTTTGTTATTCTGAATTTTATGTGATGGATCAGAACACAATAGTCTAAGTTGGTGAAGTGAAATTAGAAAAATATAAATAAAACTATTGTTTAGAAATAGAACACAGAAAATTGGCATGTGCGTATATATTCACCCCCTTTGTTAGGAAGCCCATAAAAAGCTCCAGTGCAACCAGAAGTCACATAATTAGTGAAATGATGTCTACCTGTGTGCAATCTAAGTGTCACATGATCTGTCATTACATATAGACACCTTTTTTGAAAGGCCCCAGAGGCTGCAACACCTAGGCAAGAGGCATCACTAACCAAACACTGCCATGAAGACCAAGGAACTCTCCAAACAAGTAAGGGACAATATTGTTGAGAAGTACAAGTCAGGGTTAGGTTATAAAAAAAATATCCAAATCTTTGATGATCAGCAGGAGCACCATCAAATCTATCATATCTAAATGGAAAGAACATGGCACAACAGCAAACCTGCCAAGAGATGGCTGCCCACCAAAACTCATGGACCGGGCAAGGAGGGCATTAATCAGCGAGGCATCACAGAGACCTAAGGTAAGCCTGGAGGAGCTGCAGAGTTCCACAGCAGAGACTGGAGTATATGTACATAGGACGACAATAACCCGTACGCTCCATAGAGTTGGGCTTTATGGCAGAGTTGACAGAAGAAAGCCATTACTAAAAACAAAAAGGCACATTGTCAGTTTGCGAAAAAACATGTGAGAGACTCCCAAAATGTATGGAGGAAGGTGCTCTGGTCTGATGAGATTAAAATTTAACTTTTCGGCCAAAGAAAACGCTATGTCTGGCGCAAACCCAACACATCACATTACCGAAAGAACACCATCCCCACAGTGAAATATGGTGGTGGCAGCATCATGCTGTGGGGATGGGACTGGGGAACTGGTCAGAGTTGAGGGAAAGATGGATGGTGCTAAATACAGGGATATTCTTGAGTAAAACCTGTACCACTCTGTGCGTGATTTGAGGCTAGGACGGAGGTTCACCTTCCAGCAGGACAATGACCCCAAACACACTGCTAAAGCAACACTTGAGTGGTTTAAGGGGAAACATGTAAATGTGTTGGAATGGCCTAGTCAAAGCCCAGATCGCAATCCAATAGAAAATCTGTGGTCAGACTTAATGATTGCTGTTCATAAGCGCAAACCATCCAACTTGAAGGAGCTGGAGCAGTTTTGCAAGGAGGAATGGGCAAAAATCCCAGTGGTAAGATGTGGCAAGCTCATAGAGACTTATCCAAAGCGACTTGGAGCTGTGATTGCTGCAAAAGGTGGCTCTACAAAGTATTGACTTTAGGGGTGACTAGTTATGCACATTGACTTTTTGTTATTTTGTCCTATTTGTTGTTTGCTTTACAACAATAATAATAAGAAAAACATCTTCAAAGTTGTGGGCATGTTCTGTAAATTAAATGATGCAGATCCTCAAACAATCCATGTTAATTCCACGTTGTGAGTCACCAAAATACGAAAAAAGTCAAGGGGGTGAATATTTTTGCAAGGCACTGTACAGAAATACATACTGACTCATGTGTACTAAAGCTGCCAGATAGGTCCAAACTATTTTCTAAAAGTTGTCAATTATCCAGTCGCTTCTTCATCGTCTATCAGTTTATAAAATTACAAGACAGCAAAATACGTGGTCCTTCCACATGTTCGCACAAGACATAGTAAGCAATTCAGCATCTTTTCGAACAATCTCTGAAATGCCCCTGACCCATCTATCACTACACTACAGGAACATGCTCTGCATACTATGCTGTAACAGATTTGCGTCTGACTACAGGACTACATTCTGCCCTTCAGACATATAGAATGCACTACTTTAATATCCTGCTCATTTCTAAGAGCTCATAAATTATCTTCTGAGTAATGTACACACACGTCAAGAACAGATATATGAGGCACTCTGAAAAATGGCTAACATCCGTGTGCATCGATAACCTACTTGACAATGATACGAATGTCACTTTCCTTTTATAGCGTCTGTTCTTTAATTTATAAGCTGGCATACATACTCAGATCCAGGGGAAGTACTGCCTTCATTTCTGGGATTACACCTTAGGTATCAGTACCAACTTTAAAAGGGCTTTTCCCACCTACACCTCATTTTTAATGGTAGAACAGTGCTGCACGTAGAGAAAAAAAAATGATCCACTTCCTCCCCTGCACCAAGGGCTCATTCAGTGCCCCTTCCGTCCCCAAGTGGCATGTCACCCAGCTGTAATGTGCCACTCGGGGAACTATCAGGGCTGAGGCCAGTGAATGGTAGCGCACATGAACCAGTCCAGACGTTTAGGGATGGGCAATTAAAGGGGTTGTGTCACTTCAGCAAATGGCATTTATCATGTAGAGAAAGTTAATCCAAGGCACTTACAAATGTATTGTTATTGTCCATATTGCCTCCTTTGCTGGCTTTTTTCATCACATTATACACTGCTCATTTCCACAGTTGCGACCACCCTGCAGTGGTCATGCTTGCACACTATAGTAAAAAGCAACGCCTTCCCTGGTGACTGGGAGCGTGCATATGCCAGCACTTTTATTCCTATAGTATGCAAGCACGGCCACTGCTGCTGGATTGAAGAGTGTCATAACCATGGAAATGAGCAGTGTATTTACATTTTCGTCAATTTTTTTTATTCCACTGACCTGTGATAATTTGATCATTCACACAATACACCTCCAGCAGGGCATAGTGTCTCCCAAGTATGGCAGGCCCAGGGGCCTTCGTTAAGAACCCATAAGCACCCTGTGATCGTGTTGTGGGGTTGCTTAATTCACTGTTTTTATTCATCTTCCAAGGACCGGCCTTGCTAACCACCTTCCTACAATATAGTGTCCACCACCTGGCTTGGCGTTTTGCGATAGTGGCAGGCAGCTGCTATGATCTATATCTTACCTTTACAACTTGGCATAATGAGATCCAGAACCACCGAGTCCGCTCCTTTAGTGTAAACAACAATTTCATCTGTAATTGGATGTCTAACCACAACAGACATCCTTTTCCTGGTCGAGTCAAACCCCAGGGTGTGCAAGAGTTCAAAGTTTAACCGCCCCAAATGGGGTAATTCCACCGTTACTTGGTCAGACAGTCTACCAACCAGAGAAAAATTATATGCTTTAGCAGCATATACAAGTGCAGCTTCATCAGGACTCTCTGCTTCAAAGCGCAACTCTCCTTCAGGTCCATCTTCTGTTCCTTTACTGCCCTGCTGAGATGTCTGGCCACTTACACTGATCTGTGGAGAGCAGGACAGTTGCCCTTCCAGCTTGATAAAATTGCCCTCAGTGGAGGTCGAGGATAAGATACTGGACCCAACCCTTTGCATAGATTTGCTAGGTGTAAGACTTAATGAACTGCTGCTGTTTGATCCAGAAGTAAGCCTGCTGGGTGTAAACCTCCGGATGAAGTCTTCAATGGTTTTAACTGGAGATTTCAGTTCAAATCGAATTCTCACCTAGAAAATTAGTACAGAAGTTTTAGCACTGACTGATATTTCTGGATTTCAAACTATGTTCACATGTATCCGGCAATTCCAAGTAAATTTCGGGAAGGGCTTGACCACATGAACTAAACTAACCATAGGCCTATTAAGTAAAAAAGTAAACCACTTTACATTGGAAACCTTTCCATCACAAGGAACTGATTTTGATCTATGCCCTCAGTATTCTTATATTCCATCTAAAAGATTACCAAAACTACCCAGAGTTCACTTATTCTTCAGTCAGTTTTGAATAGACTATCAGAAGTGTCTGGAAGTAGCTCATAACCTTATGAATTTTTTTTTCCTACCAATTATGCCGCCTGATTTTTGCCTACATTATCTGTATGCATGAACAGCACAAATAAATTCATCGGGAAGTCTTAAAGGTTAATTAATGAATAATTACAATGGGACTAGTCTAGTAGAGTTCACTTTAAGTTGATCCTACACTTTCATAAATAACTGCCCCATAGGAAGCCATGGGACCAGGACATAAGGTTTGTATATAAGCACTCATTACTGACTCACCGCACAGGGGTAGGACATGCTCAGACATCTAGGACATGCTTGTTGCATCTGCACTGCTGCACCCCCCCCCCCCCCAAGCCTTGGGGTACAGGGGTACCAACTGAAACTACAAAGAAAGGCCCATGATATCTTTTTTTCCTCAGAGTTAGAGCTCATGCCACATCAGTGTTTTGCGACCCGCAAAACACAGAACCCGGCCGAGTGCATACCACTATTTATTTTTTAACTTCTGTAGACATGTCATATCTAGGGATGGGCGAACTTGTGTAACTTATGGTCCATGGTAGCAGAACCCACAACGGAATTCTTAGATAACCCAAACCTTGTACGCTGGACTTGAAAACACAAGTTTGCTCATCCCTAGTCCTATTCCATCCTCAAAATGGACAAGAATAGGACATATTCTCTTTTCTGCAGGTCTCGGAACAGACGTGTGGATGCAGACAGCACATGGTGTGCTGTCCGCATTTTTTGTGGCCCCATTAAAATGAACGGGTCCGCATCCGTTCTGCAAAAAATGCAGATCGGATGCGGCCCAAACATACGGTGGTGTGCATGAGGCCTTCCTTATAGAAAACATGTATAAAGTGCTGCCACATTTACCTTCTGCCTCGGTTGATTTGGAGCAGTTACAACAACTGTGTTGCAAATAGTCAAGGCAACAAAAAAGTCAAGTACATCCATCAGTTCTGGCGTCAACTGGGAGAAGAGACCTTCCTTGTTTCTCACTATTTTCAGGGCTTTCGTACAATCATGGACCTTTTCCAGTAGCTTTGGGTCGGGAGTGATGTCCTTTTCCTAAAGACAAGTACAAAAAATAATAATGCATGAAATCAAAGTGTAAAAATTTGTTTTAAGACAATGACAGTGACATTTTTGACCCACAGCAGCCAAACATGGAAACAGATACAGGAATTCTCATCAGAAACCACTAACCATGGGACTACTGAATGCTGTGTGCTTGGAGAGGATGCTAGCTTTCATAGCCTCTGCTCTGCTGCCTGTACGTCGGTGAGTCTTGGTACTTTGACTTCTATGGATCACTTTAACACTGTGATGACTGCCACTGCTGTCCCGTCGCGGGAGAGTCCCTGATTTTGGCACAGCATCCTCTTCTTCAGATTCTACTTCCTGATAGGCTGCTAAACGTTTCGCTGTGAATGGAATTTAGAAATTTTTTTATTTCACTGAACATGTTCCCAACTTTTCTGTGCTGAATCTGTGCCCAAGCCTGCTTACAATATGCTTCCCATTGTTCAAATGATAAAACGCACTGCATACCGCACTTCTTGTTCCTGTGTGGGATTGAATCCCACATCGATGATCAAATAAACAATTCCTTTATTAAATCCAAAAAATCTAACAAAATCCCAATTATTATTAAAGGGGTTCTCCGGGAATGAAGAAAATGGAAATACGGAAATATTACTTTATTATAAATATATTCCCCAAACACCTTTCATTAGTTATAATGGCTGGCTTATTTCCTCTGGGGAGGAATCATTAGGAGAAACAAAATGGCCGCCATCCTATTAGTACACACAAAACCGGTCCTAATCACCCAGCAGGACAAGTTACTTCACAACACTGGGGTAAAGAGCTGCCTCATCCTCCTCTCCTACTTGTCAGGGATTAGGATCCTGAATACAGCTGATACGATCTTCAGTTGAATCTCTGGGGAATTTAGTTCATGAGGAGACATGAAGTACAGAGAGGATGGACAGGGCAGACTGTGGTAATGTAGACTGCATACGAGTATTGCTGCTCATTAGCCACATCTTCTCATGAGCTTCATTCCTACAGAGATTCAGCTGAAGCTCATATTAAACAGTATTCAGGATCATAATCCCTGACAAGCAGAGAAGAGGATGAGGCAGCTCTTTACCTCAGTGTTGTGAAGGAACTTGTCCTGCTGTGTGATTAGGGATTCTGGGAGATATATGTTATCCCAATCTGCTCAGTCCAAGAAAGCGGGGGATCTTACCCTATTCTGCGCTTACCTAAAGCGGAATAGCCGACCTGAAAAGAGCGATCCCACTGCCTTCAAATCTATCCCTACAAGCCTTAACCTAGCTAGGGAAATGATAAGAAGGGAACCACTCACCTAAGCCCAAGTGGAGGAACAGATAATCCAGTCACCAAGAGCAACACACTATACAGATCAACCATTAGTAGATATGCAGTATTACACCAGGTCTTCTCTAGATAGATTTAAAGGCAGTGGGACTGCCATATTCAGGGTGGCTATTCCGCTTTAGGAATGGGCAGAATAGGGTAAGATCTCCCGCTTTCTTGCTCTGAGCGGATTGGAATAACATATCTCATGCAGAATCCCAGTATACTTTAATAATAATCAGGGTTTTGTTTGATTTAATAAAATGTTATGTTTTTATTTAGGGGAGGTTATTTTGTTGAATTACCTATCCTATGTATTGGGCCTTACTGGTGGCGTGAAAACCAGTTCTGTGATTCGTCAATTAAACATTTGACAGGTCCATCTCAGATTTCTCCAGCAGGTTCCACATTAAAAATACACATTGTTGCTGTGTTAACCTGCCCTAATGTACGGTAATTCCTTTCCAATCACAAATTAGAGAAAACACGTCAAACTTAAGCTGCAAAGCTGGAGACCTCCTTCTTATCATCATACACTGTTGAAGTAGGTTTCACTGATTTACAAACGGAATCACTTTGCCTTCATTTACACATTTTGTATTCTGTGAACACAGTATAAGTTCTATTGCTTTTACTATCAAATCAAATCTACAATACGTGTGATTAGACATCAGGCGTAGACTATCCAAGTTTACAGTCTTTTACTTGTGCTTATAATAAGCAGAGGTCTGGTGCCCAACTTTCCTGGATGGAGGGTAACAAATATCACATTAGATTTTTACTAAATGAAACCTATAGCAATTCATACTGTACAGAAAACTGCAGTACAAGTTGCGGAGTGGGAACACCATTTCACTTGAGAATTAAAGGCTGCTGACAGATGGGTGACAAAGTAATGCCCTTTCCATTGCTGAAATATTTATTGCTACAGCAGCAGGGTCTAATAATTATGCTCCGAGCGAGCACGGCCATACCCTGGCAGCCAGAAAAAAAAAAAATTAAACAGATGCCCATCTCACAGGGCGCTGGAGTGTATGCGAGAGAGCTAACAGCTGAAACATTATATTCACAGATGGCTTTGTTTTGTCGATATTCGGGCTGCTCAGGTAGCAAAATAGGATTTGTCCCACAAACAGCATCCCTAAAGTGAGAAGTAAATTAAGGCATTCGTCATTTAGGGCTGCCTAAGGCTTTTCTACTTTATGGAAGGCTCCACTTATGCCAAGGATTTGCTGCAACCCCCATAGAAAACTTGTCTTATAGCTGTAGTAACCAACAAGTGCAACACAGTGTCTAATGCATACAGAAAGACAATTATGTAATGTAGTCCTGTTGGGGGTTAAACTGTAAGTGGAACGATATGGAAAAAAAGATGTTAAAAAGAAGAGCAGTTCCTTTCTGCACATAGGCTTTAAATGGTCACTAACTTTTCACACAACTTTGCATAAATCATTAGCACAAGCAACCACAAGAAACTTTGTAATATACAGTTGAAACCAAAAGTTTACATGTTTTTCTCAAAATCTGACATGAAATCAGAATAAACCTTCCCTGTTTTTGGTCAATTAGGACCATTATTATTATTATTTGCCAAATACCACAATAATGAGAGAGACTGTTTTAAGGCATTTTTATTACTTTCTGCAAAGTCAAAAGTTTACATACACGAAGATTACTATGCCTTTAAAGAATTCTGGACTGCCCATCTGTTTGGAAGCTTCTGTTACTTTTGTTGGCAACATCTGAGTTAGGCCGAATGCACGCGGCCGTGAGCGGTCCGTGGTAACACGGCCTGGATTCCTGCTGAGAGCAGGAGCGCACGGCGTCATTAGTTGCTATGACGCCGTGCGCTTCATGCAGCCGCTGCACTACAGTAATACACTGGTATAGATCATACGAGTGTATTACTGTAGTTCAGCGGCGGCATGAAGCGCACGGCATCATAGCAACCAATGACGCCGTGCGCTCCTGCTGTCAGCAGGAATCCAGGCCATGTTACCATGGACCGCTCACGGCCACGGAACACGGCCGTGTGCATTTGGCCTTAATTGGAGACACCTGTGGATGTATTTAAATGCACACCGGAAATACACTGCTGCTTTGTCTAGCATCAGCCAAGATATCAGGAAGAGAATTGTGGACTTGCACAAGCCTGGCTCAACCTTGGGTGCAATTTCAAGATACCTGAAGAGGCCTTGTTCATCAGTATAAACAATTATATACAAGTACAAACAAGATGGGAATGTCCAGCCATCATACCACTCAGGAAGGAGACTGGTTCTGTGTCCCAGAGATGATCGTGCTTTGGTCCGACATGTGCATATCAACCCAAGAACAAAAGCAAAAGACCTTGTGAAGATGATGGCAGAAGCTGGTAAGATTGTCCCAATATCCACAGTGAAACGAGTACTGTATCAACATGGGCTGAAAGACCACTCTCCTAGGAAGAAGCCATTACTCCAAAAGAAACATAAAAAAGCCAGATTAATGTTTGCAAATGCACACAGCAACAAAGACCTACATTTTTGGAGACATGTCCTGTGGTCTGATGAAACAAAAATTGAACTTTTTGGCCATAATGACCATAGTTACGTTTGGAGGAAAAAGGGAGAAGCTTGGAAACCTAAGAACGCCATCCCAACTGTGAAACACGGGGGTGGCAGCATCATGTTGTGGGGTTGTTTTGCTGCAGGAGGGACTGGTGCACTTCACAAAATAGATGGCATCATGAGGAAAGAAGATTATGTGGAAATACTGAAGCAACATCTCAAGACATCAGCCAGGAAGTTAAATCTTGGGCGGAAATTGGTTTTCCAAATGGACAATGACCCGAAGCATACTGCCAAACTGGTTACAAAGTGGCTTAAGGATAAAGTCAATGTTTTGGACTGGCCATCACAAAGCCCTGATCTCAATCCTATTGAAAATTTATGGGCAAAGCTGAAAAGGCAAGTGCGAGCAAGGCAACCAACAAACATGGCTCAGTTACATCAGTTTTGTCAGGAGAAATGGACTCAAATTCCGACCAACTATTGTAAGCTTGTGGAAGGATATCCAAAATGTTTGACCCAAGTCATACAGTTTAAGGGCAATGGTACCAAATATTAACGAAATGTATGTAAACTTTTGTCTTTCCAAAAAGTATTAAAAATGCCTTAAAACATTCCATCTCTCTTATTATTCTGGCATTTGGCAAATAATAATTATGGTTCTAATTGACCAACAACAGGAAAGGTTTATTCTGATTTCATGTCAGATATTGAGAAAAACATGCATGTGTGTCTTTTTATATAGTATGTAAACTTCTGGTTTCAACTGTATCAGACAGTAACGTCTAGTTCTCATGTTATCAGGTTTTTACTTTTCCAACCCCCAACCTCACCCCACACTAATTGTTTTTCTCTTTGAAATATGCTTCAAATCCATCCAGAATGGATCAGGTTCACTGAAGGATAATATTACAAATGTTATTATGGACAGGTGAGGGGGATTAGTGTGAGCAGGAGCCGGTGAGACAGGACTACAGGAGAGACAATAAAGAGACTGCTGCAGCTAAATAGCTAAGAAGATGAGAAGGTTAGGGAGCAGACTCTTCTACTTTCTGTTTGTACAGTGGATGGTAGCTAGTCTCCATCCACCATGTCTGGGAGAACTGCAAACTAGACATTCAGCATGTACACACGAAAGCTGCTAAAAATGCCAGATACAAGTCATATAATGGCCAGAAAACTATGTACACAGGGTACACTTTAAACAAATTGGATCAGTAGAATAGGGCTCCCAAGTCTCTTCTGCACCACACAACCTATGTGAGGAGGAATTTGAATGGATTGTCAATTCGTCATGTGCTGGTCGCTCCATTAACCCCTTAGTGACCACCCATAAGTGTTTTTTACAGCGGTCACTAGGGGGCCTTTGGCTGGGCCGCCGCTTTTTTATGGTGGCCCAGTATCACATGAGAGCCGCAGCCTTGCTCTAACAGCCCAGATCCAGGCTGTTAACACTTTATATGTGGCGGCAATGGCACCCGCTGCATGTAAAGTGCGGACAGAGGGAGCGACTCCCTCTGTCTCCCATCAGCACCCCGCAAATGCGATCGTGGGGTGCCGATGTGTGTGAATGCTACCTGGGGTCTGATGTAGGCCCTAGACCAGCCTCAGGTAATTTCCAGGAGGCTGCGCCTCTCTGGCGCAGCCTGCTGGTCAATGTTAGAATAGCATTGTCATTAAAATTCAATGCACTATAGGGATAGTGCATTGCATTTTAAAAGCAATCAAAAAGCTGTCTGTTACAGTCCCCTTGTGGGACTATTCAGTGGTAAAAAAAAGTAAAAACTCATTCAAATAAAAAAAAATACCCTAAAAAAAAATGTATGCTTTTTTTCAATTGAAAATACGCTTTTCAATGAAAAAAAAAAATCATATGTTTGGTATTGCCGTGTCCGTAACGACCCGGACTACATAAATATCATGTAAATTATACCGTGCGGTGAACACCGTAACAAAAAATAAAATAAAAATAATTGCCAATTTATTCTTAGTTGCCACCGAAAAAACTTAAGCAATTAAAAAGCGCCATTTACTCCAAAATGATACCAATGAAAAATACAAGTCGTCCCGCAAAAATCAAGCCCTCACATAACTCCATATAAAAAAATTTTAAAAAAAAGTTATGGGTCTTGGGAAGCGGCAATGCAAAAACATTTTTTCTCTTTTTAAAAAAAAGGGGTTTAATTGCAAAAAAAAGTAATAAAATGTAAAAACAACAACAAAAAAAAAAACAAACACTATGTATTTAGTAAAAAATATATAAATATTGTGACGCACAGGAGGAACCAGAGATCATATGAGGTGCTCTCAGTAGAGTAGGTTCACCCTATCTACTCAATTAAATGGCAATAAGAAAAAAATGGACTGGGCACTCTGATATCTCGACCAATACTGAATTTATTAGATATACCTAGTACTACCCAAATGGGGGGTAAACTAAGAACAATAAAATATTGGATAGAACATAAAAATCGAGGACATCTACAATAAAATAATATCACAATAAAATCGATAACAATCGATAAAAATAAATAAATCGCTGTATGAAACAAAGTGCATATACTGATAACTCGAACAATTGGTAAAACAGCATACACAATAGCAGCAATCAATGGTGTGGAATGAAAAACCTCAAGATCTTGAGGATCGATGCTTGTTCGATTATGAATTTAAGCATGAAGATAAAAGTCTGAATCCCATAAGAATCGCTATTTGATCGAATGAGGTTGGTTAATGGGAACTCAATCACATATGAAAACTTGTATTAAGCTCTTCCCCAACAAGCAGTACTAGCGGCGTCCCGCTATGTTGAAATCTCAGCGGCGTCCCGCTGAAGCAATTAACTGTGTGTTCCCAGCACACATAAGCCGGCATAAAAAAAAAATCTAACGATCTTACCATTCAATGGAGCAAGTGCCCAAAAATTGCTCTGGACCTTGGTCTTTAAGTATAATCGACCGTAGTCTTACGAACTTTCTTCAGTCTAAACTCCCACGACGGCGACTTGTTTGCACGTGGACCTCGATAGTTGTACACAGTCTTTAATTCAACAAGATTTTAGTCACCTACTGCGCGGCAGACGGTATTAGGTGGGCACTTTCGTATAGATTTTCTTCATCACACTTGGCAAGAGATCCTTTGGGGGATTAAAAACAGACGTGTTTTGGGGGATTGGATAACTCCTTCCTCAGTTATCGATTTTATTGTGATATTTTATTGTAGATGTCCTCAATTTTTATGTTCTATCCGATATTTTATTGTTCTTAGTTTACCCCCCATTTGGGTAGTACTAGGTATATCTAATATATTCAGTATTGGTCGAGATATCAGAGAGTGCCCAGTCCATTTTGTTCTTATATGTATTTGGTATCACTGTAATCTTACTGACCGAGAGAATAAAGATAATGTTATTTTTACAGAAAAATTAACACCGTAAAACTTATAACTTAAAAACGCAGTGGTAGTACTGCTGTTTTTTCCCCATCTTCCTCCCAGAAAGAGTTAATAAAAGTTAATCAGAAAGTTATGTGCACCCCAAAATGGCACCATTAAAAAATACAACTTGGCCCGCAAAAAACAAGCCCACATAAAAGCTATATAGACGGGAAAAAAAAAAGAAAAAAAAGTTATAGCTCTTGGAACGAGACGATGAAAAAGGAAAGAAAAACGCTTGGTCAGTAAGGCCCAGGGTGGATAAAAATCAATGATTAAATTTTTTTTTAAATAATAATAAAAAAATAAAAAAATCTGAATTTTTTGATTTAAATCGGATTTTTTTTTTATATAAAATGCTTTTTGGAGGAAAATATATTACCATCCAAAGGTTATTCCATCATGAAATAAAGATTAGTTTTTTAATTATGTAGAATAAGGCTGTACGTAGACTCCCATATTGTTGAATGGATTAGGCAGTGGCTGAGGGACGGACAACAGAGGGTTGTAGTCAATGGAGTATATTCAGACCATGGTCTTGTTACCAGTGGGGTACCTCAGGGATCTGTTCTGGGACCCATATTGTTTAATATCTTTATCAGCGAAATTGCAGAAGGCCTCGATGGTAAGGTGTGTCTTTTTGCTGATGACACAAAGATTTGTAACAGGGTTGATGATCCTGGAGGAATACACCAAATGGAAAAGGATTTAGGAAAACTAGAGGAATTTAAACAAGGTACCAAGGATAGTGGGCATACCAGCATTTACCTCTTACTTACCACTCCATTCCCAGTGATTATACACCGCCCGCTCACTCTCAGTCACTGATCACATATCCCGATTCATTACGGTATTTACCCACACTTTGACAATACCTATTTGTGCAGCATAATCACCCGGTTATTCACATTGGCACCAAACTTAGTGCCAACTCTCTAGGACTAGTTGAATTTGATTGTGTTCCAGCGCTTATGTCCTATATCCCCTACGGGTGATATATCTATTCCATATACCTCAGGGATCTGTTCTGGGACCCATATTGTTTAATATATATTGCAGAAGGCCTCGATGGTAAGGTGTGTCTTTTTGCTGATGACACAAAGATTTGTAACAGGGTTGATGTTCCTGGAGGGATACACCAAATGGAAAAGGATTTAGGAAAACTAGAGGAATGGTCAAAAATCTGGCAACTAAAATTGAATGTTGATAAGTGCAAGATAATGCACCTGGGGCGTAAAAACCCAAGAGCAGAATATAAAATCAGTGATACAGTCCTAACCTCAGTATCTGAGGAAAGGGATTTAGGGGTCATTATTTCAGAAGACTTAAAGGTAGGCAGACAATGTCATAGAGCAGCAGGAAATGCTAGCAGGATGCTTGGGTGTATAGGGAGAGGCATTACCAGTAGAAAGAGGGAGGTGCTCATGCCGCTCTACAGAGCACTAGTGAGACCTCATTTGGAGTATTGTGCGCAGTACTGGAGACCATATCTCCAGAAGGATATTGATACTTTGGAGAGAGTTCAGAGAAGAGCTACTAAACTGGTACATGGATTGCAGGATAAAACTTACCAGGAAAGATTAAAGGACCTTAACATGTAAAGCTTGGAAGTAGAGTTGTTGCGATACCAAATTTTTGATTCGGTTTCGATACCATGAAAAAGTATTGCGATACTCGATACCATTCGATACCACGCGAAAAAAATAAACAAAAAAAGCCACGTGCATTCCTCATTTTTAAAAATGGCGAACCGCGCAGTTTTTATTTTATTTTTTCTGTTCCGGCATTCACCACCTAGATTTTTTTTTTATATTTTAATAGTTTGGACTTTTCTGACGTGGCGATGTAATATGTTTATTTATATATTTTATATGTGAAATTGGGAAAAGGGGGGTGATTTATACTTCATATTTTAGTGTTTTTTTTTTTTTTCACTTTTTATTTAATAACTATTTCCCCCCTTAGGGGCTAGAACCTGGGATCTTTCATCCCTTTTCCTATTCACCCTGATAGATCTCTATCAGGGTGAATAGGACTCCACACTGTCCCTGCTGCTCTGTGCTTTGTGCACACAGCATCATGGATGTTACCATGGCAACCAGGGCTTCTGTAGCGTCCTGGCTGCCATGGTAACCGATCGGAGCCCCAGGCTTACACAGCTGGGGCTCCGATCAGAAGCTGCCACTGCACCACCAATGAGGGGGAGTGGAGAGGTCCCTGTGGCCACTGCCACCAATGATTTTAATACTGGAGGGTTGAGAGGGGCCGGCGCACTGTGCCACCAATGATTTTAATGGGATGGGGGGATGGATGGGGGGGGGGGGGGGGGGCACACTGCACCACCAATGATTTTACCCCTTTATATAGGAGGCGGGTACTAGCAGATCAGCGGCAGTTAACTGCCGCTGATCGCAGCTCCCTGTCAGGGGCAGGGTGCCGGCAATGCGATTCTGCTGCCGGCACCCGCCTCCTGTATGTGTTAAAGACTGACTACTGTATATGAGTCCAGACTTTCACTATTAGGCCACACAGAGCGGCGCCCAGCGATGTCTCAGCACTCACCATTTAGTCCTGGGCGCCGCTCCGTTCGCCCGCAGTGCCCCATTACTGTCTCCTCTCCTGCTCCACATGCTGCTGATTACTATCGGAGCGATGGGAGGAGACATCAGCTTCACTAGTGGGCGTTCCTTCTCCCTGGCTGTAGCGCTGTCCAATCGCAGCGCAGGGAAAAGGAACGCCCACTAGTGAAGCTGATGTCTCCTCCCATCGCTCCGATAGTAATCCTATCATTGGTGGCGCAGTGCGCCCGCCCCTCCTCCGCCCCTCTCTTCTCATTGCCGCCCCTCCTCCACCCCCTCTCTTCTTATTGCCGCCCCTCTCTTCTCATTGGTGGCAGCGGCAGCAGCACAGGGGGAGGGAGGACAGCTTCCTTCTCCCCGTGCTGCTGAGAGAGAACATGAGCGCGCCGATAGCAGCGCGCTCATGTTCAGAGATACTAGACTGCGCAGAAGCGCAGCCCAGTATCGAAAAAACGGAAATCCCGGTATCGTATCGATACCGGGACAAAAGTATCGATTAGGTATCGAAATTTCGATACCCGCAACAACCCTACTTGGAAGAAAGACGAGACAGAGGGGATATGATAGAAACTTTTAAATACATAAAGGGAATCAACAAGGTAAAAGAGGAAAGAATATTTAAAAGAAGAAAAACTGCTACAAGAGGACATAGTTTTAAATTAGAGGGGCAAAGGTTTAAAAGTAATATCAGGAAGTATTACTTTACTGACAGAGTAGTGGATGCATGGAATAGCCTTCCTGCAGAAGTGGTAGCTGCAAATACAGTGAAGGCGTTTAAGCATGCATGGGATAGGCATAAGGCCATCCTTCATATAAGATAGGGCCATAGTATTCAGTATATTGGGCAGACTAGATGGGCCGAATGGTTCTTATCTGCCGACACATTCTATGTTTCTATATGTGTAATTTTTTTGGTAAATAAATTCCATTAATCCATTCACAATGTCATGCTCTTCCAGAGGTTTTTGTAAGATTATTGGGCAGTTTCTCTGCCTACAAGATATTATCACAGATGCTTGGTTTACTTTTGACTTTTGACTCAGCAGAGATCACATGCCTCTTCTTCACAGCAAAAATGTTATAACATGAACAGAGTTGAGAAAAATACCTTAATCCTAACTTCTACAAACCTATATGAATGCAGAATCAACCTAATCAAACTAATATGAAAAGTTGTTTAAATCTTCATCTACTTGCATATTATAAGTTATACCAGCAAAAATTAGTCTTTATGTAGAAAACTATGATTTAAATCAAATCCACCCTGGTAAGGCCCAAAACAGGCTGGTCACTAAGGGGTTAAATGTCCACAGGACTGATGGAAGCAGCCGTGGTAGGGGACTGTATACATAATATAGTGATATCACATTTTGCTAAGCTGTACAAACATAGTAAAGACTCCTATCAACCTGTCTCTTATACATACATACAGTAAAACAGGACTCACCATTGGCATCATGGGAATACTCTATTCCAGAGACCGTGCATCTTCTAAATACCATTTTATTCTCAGTTAGTGTTCCAGTTTTGTCTGAGAAGATGTACTGTATCTGACCCAAATCCTCAGTGATGTTCAAAGCTCGACACTGAAGACGAGAGTCTGTTTCTTCATCATATAAGTCCTTATCTTGGTGAATAAAATATACTTGGCAGATTTTAACAATTTCAATGGAAACATAAAGAGACACTGGAATGAGCACCTGTTTAAGACAAAAGTAGTAATGTATGGTTGTATAAAATAGCAGCATTTACCAGGAGCCACTGAAAGCTACAATAAAAGTAATAGCTGCATATCAACTCATGGTTTGCAGAACTGTGCCTTACTTATTTTGTACTTAGCCTGCATATGATTTCCACCCATAAACAAGTAACCGCATTTGCAGTTTCTGGCAATCTTTGCTTGATTCATGTCTGCACAGACATCACGTCAAAATGTAGAGTCTGCCTGCATCAGAGTTTCCCTTCATAATAACGTAGATACATTTCCATTTCTTCCTAAAGGTTTTGATGTCCTCCTTGCAGCATGCATGAGCAACTATTTTGTTTTTCTCCTGGATATAGCCCACCTACATATTATCAGGGACAAACATTCAATCTGAAATGTGCTAATGCCCAAAGCTCCAGCAAATGGTGTTGCACAAGCTAAGAAATACTGAGTGGGCCAAAAGTGGCATGTATGGTAGGCTTAAGCCCATAGGGATGTGCCTATCAAGGTCCTGATGGGTAGATTCTAAGCCATAACCAGCAGAACTCAACATGCAAATCAAGATATGACTGGCATACTATATATGCAATATACAAAAACGGTTTGGCAGCACTACTGTCCCACATAAGGGAAAGCCATTCAGGAAAATACCTTGAAGGTAGTGGTGCACGCAGATGGGGACCCTGGCTGATGATCCCAACGTCAGAATATATATACAAGAAATCCGCAGCACTCGTCAATGTGATAAATCCAAGGTGGTTTATTCCATATACAGCAAGATGGTGCGACGTTTCGACCTAACCCGGTCTTTTTCAAGCAAGTTGCTTGAGAAAGACCGGGTTAGGTCGAAACGTCGCACCATCTTGCTGTATATGGAATAAACCACCTTGGATTTATCACATTGACGAGTGCTGCGGATTTCTTGTATATATATTCTGGCATACTATATATGACATGACAGAACAAGAAAAGCAAATGTAAAAGGTAAAAAACATTAACATTATGCTCAACAGTAAACCAAGTTTTTAGTTTTTCCAAGATCCTGATATCATTGACCTAACTTCAGCATACCGCATTTTTCGCCCTATAAAGACACACCTAGGTTTTTGAGGAGGAAAATAAGAAAAAAATATTTTGAACCAAAAGGTGTGCTTTTGGTGGACTTTGAATTAATGGTAGCCTGTGAAGGATGGCCCTGTCATGGGGGCAGCCTGTGAAGGATGGCCCTGTCATGGGGGCAGCCTGTGAAGGATGGCCCTGTCATGGGGGCAGCCTGTGAAGGATGGCCCTGTCATGGGGGCAGCCTGTGAAGGATGGCCCTGTCATGGGGGCAGCCTGTGAAGGATGGCCCTGTCATGGGGGCAGCCTGTGAAGGATGGCCCTGTCATGGGGGCAGCCTGTGAAGGATGGCCCTGTCATGGGGGCAGCCTGTGAAGGATGGCCCTGTCATGGGGGCAGCCTGTGAAGGATGGCCCTGTCATGGGGGCAGCCTGTGAAGGATGGCCCTGTCATGGGGGCAGCCTGTGAAGGATGGCCCTGTCATGGGGGCAGCCTGTGAAGGATGGCCCTGTCATGGGGGCAGCCTGTGAAGGATGGCCCTGTCATGGGGGCAGCCTGTGAAGGATGGCCCTGTCATGGGGGCAGCCTGTGAAGGATGGCCCTGTCATGGGGGCAGCCTGTGAAGGATGGCCCTGTCATGGGGGCAGCCTGTGAAGGATGGCCCTGTCATGGGGGCAGCCTGTGAAGGATGGCCCTGTCATGGGGGCAGCCTGTGAAGGATGGCCCTGTCATGGGGGCAGCCTGTGAAGGATGGCCCTGTCATGGGGGCAGCCTGTGAAGGATGGCCCTGTCATGGGGGCAGCCTGTGAAGGATGGCCCTGTCATGGGGGCAGCCTGTGAAGGATGGCCCTGTCATGGGGGCAGCCTGTGAAGGATGGCCCTGTCATGGGGGCAGCCTGTGAAGGATGGCCCTGTCATGGGGGCAGCCTGTGAAGGATGGCCCTGTCATGGGGGCAGCCTGTGAAGGATGGCCCTGTCATGGGGGCAGCCTGTGAAGGATGGCCCTGTCATGGGGGCAGCCTGTGAAGGATGGCCCTGTCATGGGGGCAGCCTGTGAAGGATGGCCCTGTCATGGGGGCAGCCTGTGAAGGATGGCCCTGTCATGGGGGCAGCCTGTGAAGGATGGCCCTGTCATGGGGGCAGCCTGTGAAGGATGGCCCTGTCATGGGGGCAGCCTGTGAAGGATGGCCCTGTCATGGGGGCAGCCTGTGAAGGATGGCCCTGTCATGGGGGCAGCCTGTGAAGGATGGCCCTGTCATGGGGGCAGCCTGTGAAGGATGGCCCTGTCATGGGGGCAGCCTGTGAAGGATGGCCCTGTCATGGGGGCAGCCTGTGAAGGATGGCCCTGTCATGGGGGCAGCCTGTGAAGGATGGCCCTGTCATGGGGGCAGCCTGTGAAGGATGGCCCTGTCATGGGGGCAGCCTGTGAAGGATGGCCCTGTCATGGGGGCAGCCTGTGAAGGATGGCCCTGTCATGGGGGCAGCCTGTGAAGGATGGCCCTGTCATGGGGGCAGCCTGTGAAGGATGGCCCTGTCATGGGGGCAGCCTGTGAAGGATGGCCCTGTCATGGGGGCAGCCTGTGAAGGATGGCCCTGTCATGGGGGCAGCCTGTGAAGGATGGCCCTGTCATGGGGGCAGCCTGTGAAGGATGGCCCTGTCATGGGGGCAGCCTGTGAAGGATGGCCCTGTCATGGGGGCAGCCTGTGAAGGATGGCCCTGTCATGGGGGCAGCCTGTGAAGGATGGCCCTGTCATGGGGGCAGCCTGTGAAGGATGGCCCTGTCATGGGGGCAGCCTGTGAAGGATGGCCCTGTCATGGGGGCAGCCTGTGAAGGATGGCCCTGTCATGGGGGCAGCCTGTGAAGGATGGCCCTGTCATGGGGGCAGCCTGTGAAGGATGGCCCTGTCATGGGGGCAGCCTGTGAAGGATGGCACTGTCATGGGGGCAGCCTGTGAAGGATGGCACTGTTATGGGGGCAGCCTGTGAAGGATGGCACTGTTATGGGGGCAGCCTGTGAAGGATGGCACTGTTATGGGGGCAGCCTGTGAAGGATGGCACTGTTATGGGGGCAGCCTGTGAAGGATGGCACTGTTATGGGGGCAGCCTGTGAAGGATGGCACTGTTATGGGGGTAGCCTGTGAAGGATGGCACTGTTATGGGGGCAGCCTGTGAAGGATGGCACTGTTATGGGGGCAGCCTGTGAAGGATGGCACTGTTATGGGGGCAGCCTGTGAAGGATGGCACTGTTATGGGGGCGTCTGTGGATGTGCGTCTTATAGGGCGAAAAATATGGGTAGGTCATCAATATCAGATTGGCGAGGGTCCAACTCTCTGAACCCCAACTGATCAGCTTTGAAGAGGCCGCCATGATCCGGTGAGCGATGTGGCCTTTTTCTATGTCAGTGATGTAAAGTTCGCCAGTCATGTGGCCTAGGTGCAGTGAAGTCACATTCAAACACAGCCACTATCCAATGGACGGCTAAATGGCTGGTTGGCAGGGGTGTTGGGAGTCGGAGACTGAGGATAAATTATCATCAATATCTAAATACCCCTTTAAACGTCAGAACCCCAAAGCAGTGAGTGAATTGCTTTTTTGCCATCTGCCCTTCGGATAATTAAAATTTTTATTGTTACCTGTAAAACAATGATCATGGTGAAAAATAAATATACTGCAGATAGAAGTGGCTTCACATAATTCCCATCGTTCCCCAGGACATCGAAAACTGGTCTTTTTTCTCCATACTGCCATACCCAAAGTGCATGACCTAAAAGAGAATATATTATGTTATCATGGTTTGCATCTGAAGGGTATGAAATCCTCAAAATATCCTCTAGTATAAAAATAGTAAGGAAATATTAACTGGTCCGATGCATAAATCTGCTTATGTGATTATTATATCATCAGCCATACATGTGCATGCATAGGATGATGTGTTAAAGGGGTTGTCTCACTTCAGTAAGTGGCATTTATCATGTAGAGAAAGTTAATACAAGGCTCTTACTAATGTATTGTGATTGTCCATATTGTCTCCTTTGCTGGATTCATTTTTCCATCACATTATACACTGCTCGTTTCCATGGTTACGACCACCCTGCAGTCCAGAATCTGTGGCCGTGCTTTCACACTGTAGAAAAAATCAATGGCCTGTCTGGTAGTAAGGACCATAGGAGCACACTTAGGTCGGCGCTTTTTCCTATAGTGTGCAGGCACAGACACCTTGATTCATTTTTCCATCACATTATACACTGCTCGTTTCCATGGTTATGACCACCCTGCAATTCATCAGTGGTGGTCCTGCTAGCACACTATAGGAAAAAGCACAGGCCTCGCAGGTGGTCGAAACAGTGGGAGCACACATAGGCTGGTGCTTTTTCCAATACTGTGCAAGCACGACCACCACTGATGAATTACAGGGTGGTCATAACCATGGAAACGAGCAGTGTATAATGAGATGGAAAATTACAAATTCCATGGAAACGAGCAATGTACAATGTGACAGCCATTGGCTGCTCTCCCCCCCCGTGTGCAGGGAGAAGCAGCAGCGGTGGTGTGGGGATATTACCGGTGAGGGGCCCAGCGGGAGTTAAGAAAATGGATAACCCCTTTAACTTTTTCTACATGAGAAATGCTATTTGCTGAAGTGACACAACCCCTTTAAGTGCAACGAGGGCAGCCTTGCTCCTCCTGCTTCTCTGCCAGCTCCTCCCTTTCCAAATGAGATGAATATGCAAGAACCTGACCCCATCAATCAAGGAGCGGCTGGCAGAGGAAGCAGGAAAGACAACTGTGCATAGAGTTGCTTGGGTGCATTTAACATCTCATTTGCATATGGATTAACAGTACTTTTTCTCCACAAAGAAGCAGCAGATTACTAATTGAAATATACCATTATTATATTTAGCTAGCCCTACAAGACATTCAACACTGACTTTACTGGTGACAGATTCCCTTTAAATTATATACTGGTAAAGTGTTTCGCATATATTTATATTTTTTATTTAGAAATATGTTCCCAAAAATATAAAGGAATTTAATGTTGCACTAAATCACACAGACAGGAAGGTATTTGCTATTAAAAAAAGACAAAAAAACTAATGAAATAATGTGATACTTGAATGGTGAAACATGTCAGGACAGGGTGTAATGTGTTTATGAGAAACAAAGCCGTACTGATGAGTTCATTTATCAGACAGGACCATGCCCATGAGAAGTGCCAGCCAACGCACGATCATAGCACGGCCACACAACACATAATACAGAGAGGAGATGCCAACTTCTAGTGTACATGTCAGGGATTCACAGCCACGGACAGGACGTGGATCCATTGCGTTCTAAAGGTTTATTCGGCTGATCGTTGGTCCACAGGAAAAATATGGAAGCATGCACTAGTTTGGTCCATTTTGTGATCGTAACAAGCGCCTTATGGTTCCATGTAAAGTATGGACAACTCATGGATGCCATCCAGCCATTGTACAGAAAATTTATAAAAAAAAAAGATATAAAAAATGGTCGCTGCTTTTTGTGGATGTGAAAAACTGATCAACCATGTTGAAATGTCCTAAACCTGGACTTTTGCGTTTATGGACAAATGATGCAAGGATTTGTGTCTGCAAAACGAACACGGAGTTGTGAATAAGGGTATGGCTACATTGGTCAAGTGACAGTCGCAGCGGCCAGGATCACAGGGGTATTTCAGTGTAGCGCTGATCACACAGAAATGAATGGGGTCGCAGGTGTGCAAGCAGTGTGCGACCCTATTCATCTCTATGGGATCGGTGCTACACTGAATGTTAGTGATCATGGCGCGACCAGTGTCACTGTAACCTTAGCCTTTAGGCTGCAATGGCACATGCATTTTTGGGCGCAATTTTTCTGAACCAAAACCATATGTGGATTCAAAAGTCCATGGGAGGTTTAAAGGAAATACTTCTATGTCTCCTTCCTGCAACATTCACTTCTAGATTTGGCTAAAAAAAAACACTGCATCAAAAAAACTGCATGTGTGCGAGACCAGCCTTCTGATTGGAAGGTTACTTTAATGAAGATATTGGAGCACATTTATTAAGACCGACGTTTTAGACGCCGGTCTCAATAAACCCCTAGGCTGGCACCCGTTCCGCCGGAGTTATGAAGAGTTGTCTTACCTTTAGACCTTCTTCTACGCCTGTTACAGCCGTAGAAAATCCATCCCCGCCAACTTTTTAGTTATTTTAAGAGCTGGCGTGATCGGGGAGAAGTTGAAGACTGTGGCCCAACTAGTAGTTCTGCCGCAATCTGCGCCTGAAATATACGCCTAATATAGACGTACTTCAGCTTAATAATAGTGAATGCATGATGTAAAAGCTACTGTCTACATGTACGTTCCTCCAGGCTGAGACAATGTGCTAGTGACTGCCATGGCACGAGACAGCTTGTGCTTCCTATATATACTGAAGCATAACACAACGTGATCCGTATAGAACGTGCTAGTCACTTTAGGGCTAAATGCACACGATCAGGATGGCGTGCGGATTTTCCACGTGGATTCGCGTTCGGAAAATCATGTACATTGTATTCTATGAGAATTTGAAATTCTCAATGCACACGATGCAGATTTTTTCCGCATGGATTTTGACCTGCGGTGCGAATTAAAAAATACGCAGCATGTCAATTTATTTTATTTTTCCAGACCGGATTTTCTTCATTTACTTAGTAAAATCCGCACCGAATCCTGAACGTGTGCATGTACCCTAACTGCTCAATGCCAGGAGTAGGTCCTACTTACATTTCCATCCGAGGAAATTATGCCATGATTTTTTTTTAGAATACTTTGATTAAAAAAATAAAGCTATAGGGTACGTTCACCTGTGGTGGGTACAAACTAGATTTACCATCGCAGATTTCCGTGCCGCTAATCAGCAGACTTGTAAGGTAGCAGGAAAGATGAGGAGATTTTAAAGAAATCTCATCCACGCGCCACGTAAAAAAAAAGAAAGTATGAATTGACCTGTGATGTGGATTTGAAATCTGCAACACGTCGACTAATGCTGTGGATCTCCACCGCAAATCTTGCCCTATGCAATGGAGAGGGTAAAACTCACAATTTCAGCTGTAAAACATGTAATATAGGCGTTTTTTGTCGTGGATCCAAAGTGGACTTTTCTGTTGCATGTAAAGCTTAGATGAGCAATTCTTACCGATGGCAGAGAGCAGGCACATGACTAGGAGTATCAGCACACACCAGCAGACGTCTGTATTCATCTGCCTTTCCAGCTTACTACGTTTATAGCGAGGTCCGTTGTTGTTTAACAATGCTTTGGTTTCATGGCCTACAAGACATAATAATTATATACCTAAGACCCAGATTATGAAAAAGACATATACAAATATGGAAAATATTTATATATTGAGGCTCACCCGGCCTAAATAATGCAGTGGTGCACAAAGAACTGAATTGACCCGCCTAGTCAACAAGAGATAAAAATACTCAATTGTGATATAGTCCGAGCACTCACATACGGGCATATGGAACAAATATCATAAATATGAATAAAAACATTTAATAAGCACCAGAATACAATACAATATAAAAGCTGGAAGCAAAAAATAAAACTCTGATAATAAAAAATCCGATTAGGGGGGCTTGGTTGGAGATATACTCTATATAGAGTGCTTGTGCTTGAAAGTGTGTTTCCTAGGAGAATAAAATGCCCTGAAGACGATGAATAAAGTCAATACAACTTCAAACGGACTAATGCATATAAAACACCACGGATGTGCACAAATTGACTCTGAAGAAACCTGCCGGTCCGAAGGACCCACAGCAATAGTTAAATCCAAACACACTTTCAAGCACAAGCACTCTATATAGAGTACATCTCCAACCAAGCCCCCCTAATCAGAGTTTCATTACCTGAGTTTTATTTTTTGCTTCTGTTCATTTTGCTTCCAGCTTTTATATTGTATCGTATTCTGGTGTTTATTAAATGTTTTTATTCATATTTATGATATTCGTTCCATATGCCCGTATGTGAGTGCTCGGACTAAATCACAATTGAGTATATACAAATATGTGCTATCAGGCTATGTTCACTAGGCCAAAACACAGGATAGAGGAACTCGTGGCAGCAAAAATGTGTTCAACTGTAGTAAGATTCCACGTCAAACATACGTGAAATAAGCTACGTAAAAAAAAAATTAAAAAAAATAATTCAATGGGAAGGGGTTGCGTTTTTTCTGCACATTACGCAAAAAAACAGACGTTTGACATGCTGGAATACACCATATATTTTAGCTGTATGAGAACAGCCATGAAGGGGGTTGTCGTGGAATAATTCGTTTTTATCCAATGCCCGCAGCCTGCCTCCTGAAATAGAAAATTCATACTTGCCTGTTCCCCGCTGTTCAAGTTGTCTGCACTACCCCCGATGCGTCCGTGTTCTGGTCCCAGGGGCGTTTACAACCGGTGCTGCATGGGCATGGTCAGAAGATCTGCTGCAGCAGGCTTTAGCAGTGACGTGGCCACAAGCAACAAAAACCACTGAAGCCAGTCATTGGCTGCAGCAGAGCAAGTGACTATGCCCATGGAATGTTGGATGCAAACACTCTGGGACCAGAACATGGACAGGCAGGAGCCAGTGTGGAGGACTGGAGCGACGAGGGGCAGGCAAGTATGCCTTTTCTGTTTCAGGAGGCAGGCTGTGGGCATTACATAAAAAGCAATTATTACCAGAAAACCCATTTAAGGCTCCATTCACACGTCCGTAGTGTGTTGCGGACCCGCAAATTGCAGATCCGCAACACAGCCGCCCGGCACCCCTATAGAAATGCCTATTCTTGTCTGCAACAGTGCCATCCACAGATCCCCCTCCCCATAACAGTGCCATCCACAGATCCCCCTCCCCATAACAGTGCCATCCACAGATCCCCCTCCCCATAACAGTGCCATCCACAGATCCCCCTCCCCATAACAGTGCCATCCACAGATCCCCCTCCCCATAACAGTGCCATCCACAGATCCCCCTCCCCATAACAGTGCCATCCACAGATCCCCCTCCCCATAACAGTGCCATCCACAGATCCCCCTCCCAATTACAGTGCCATCCACAGATCCCCCTCCCTATAACAGTGCCATCCACAGATCCCCCTCCCTATAACAGTGCCATCCACAGATCCCCCATAACAATGCCATCCACAGATCCCCCCTCCCCATAACAGTGCCATCCACAGATCCCCCTCCCTATAACAGTGCCATCCACATATCCCCCTCCCTATAACAGTGCCATCCACATATCCCCCTCCCTATAACAGTGCCATCCACAGATCCCCCTCCCTATAACAGTGCCATCCACAGATCCCCCTCCCCATAACAGCCCCGGCCCCGTCGCTAACAGCAGTATTTCTTAACCGGCAGTAACTTTTACTTTAAGGCTACGTCTGCACGACAACATTTGGTTGCACTAATGTCGCGCGACAATTTTTATAATGGCAGTCTATGGTGTTGCACTGCAACATGCTGCGACTGCGACGCAACAGTCACAGAAAATCCATTTGAGATGGATTTTTCTGCGACTGTTGCATCGCAGTATGTTGCATGTTGCAGTGCGACACCATAGACTGCCATTATAAAAATTTTCGCGCGGCATTCGTGCAACAAAATGTTGCGCTACAAATGTTGCAGTGTAGTTGTGCCCTGTCGCGCGACAAATGTCGTCGTGTAGATGTAGCCTTAATCACTGCATCTTTATTACCTTACAATGAAGCTCCAGTAACAGGCAGAGCGGGCAGCGGCGTAACGTCACTTACTCACAAGACGCGCCTGCTCCACCCACTTTATGAATGGAGCAGGCGCAGCATGCGCATCACGTGAGTAAGTGACGTTACGCCGCCGCCCGCTCTGCCTGTTACTGGAGCTTCATTGTAAGGTAATAAAGATGCAGTGATTTAAAGTTCAAGGACCCGCAGGCATAGCACCTGACCGCCCGCTCCTGCCCGCATAGCCACGAATCAGCCGATTATTTTTTAGTTTTACAACGAATCCAGTTATCGAATATTATCGATAACGTTGATTAATCGTTGCAGCCCTAGTCACCATTGACTTACATTGCGAGTCATGATGGATCCGTCTTGCAAGACGCACTCAAAAACGCTGTTTGCAGCACTTGTGTGCATCGTGGGAACACAATAAAAAAAGAACGGACTGCATTCTGGTGCACTCCGTTCCCTTCAGTTCATTTGACAATGAATGGGGACAAAACTGAAGCGTTTTCCTCTGCTATTAAGATCCTATGTACTCATCTGTATTTTCAGAATCAAAACCCTACTACAGACACAACATCAAAGGACTTCTCCGGGACTGATTTCCAATGGCCACCAGTAACCTGTTCTAGAATGTAGGCAGGACTGGTTGCCGTCATTTTCAGAGTTGCCAAGGGAGGGTGAAGGGCCTCACTACACTCTGGCACTTGATTATACCACATGTTGGTAAGTTTCCTTTCAGACTGCTCAGCCATGATGGCATATCGTAGGCAGGATCCCATCATTACCATCTATGGTAGAGCAGTGTAGTCTGTAGTGAGGCCCATGCACCCCTACCCCCCAGGCAGTTCTGCAATAGATGGCAACCAGTCCTGTTTACATTCTAGGAAAGGTTGCTGGAGGCCATTTTAAATCATTACCGAAGAAGCTCTTTAGTGATTTATCCCACTGATATAATGTACATGAGCCTTTACGTCTTCTACTATATGCGCTCTTAGTAGATGACTATGGAAAGGGGCTTGGTGAGAAGAAATGGGTAGCTATATGGAGAAAAAAGGCATTATTAGGGATGAGATATATTACAAAGTTTCTTATAATCACCTGTACTATTGAGTTGTGCAAAACAACATTTAAAGGGGTAGTCCGGGTTCAGAGCTGAACCCGGACATACCCTTATTGTCACCCAGGCAGCCCCCCTGAGGCTAGCATCGGAGCATCTCATGCTCCGATGCGCTTCCTTGTCCTGCGCTAAATTGCGCAGGGCACGGGCTCTTTTGTTTTCAACAACACACGGCCGGGCGGAAACATTCGTCCTTCAGTGTGTTCTGTGACGTCACCGAATCTGATGGGCAGGCTAGGGCAGCACTAAATCCCGCCCATCAGTGCCGATGACCTCACCGGGGTTCCTGGCAGCCCTATGGAGAGCCCCGGTACGTCACCGGTTCTCCAAAAAATGCCTTTGCCCTGCGCGATTTAGCGCAGGGCAAAGGAGAGCATCGGAACATGAACTGCTCCAATGCTCATGTCAGGGGGGCTGCCTGGGTGAAAATGGAAGTATATCCGGGTTCAGCTCTGAACCCGGACAACCCCTTTAAGTATTTTAATCTGGATGACTACAAAGATTAGCACCTTTAACTAGTGGAAACATTGGAAGAAATCAGTACCTGCATAGACAACTATTCCGGAGACAACTTCTGTGTTTCTAAGTGTACATCCTCTTAACAGAAGATTCTCCTTGTAAAGACCAGATTTCTTCCCATTTTTATGGACCCTGCAGAAAAAGAAAGTCAGCTTTTAAACAAAACAGCAAACTGATGTGGCAGAGTTATCTAGCTGGAGACATCGGTATCCATCTTCCGTTACAGACATTTGACTTTGCTATAAAAGTTTGCACCAATGGTGAGTATACATCAGAAAATAATACAATACTAAGCAGAAAAAACAAGTTACACTGTCCCTTTGCCTCCTGATTGCAGTGTTGTTTAGCATAAAACGTCCCTCTTCTTGTTTCCTTTAAGGAAACAAGACGTGCCTTAAAGGGATTCTGTCAGCAGATCTGTACCTATGACACTGGCTGACCTGTTACATGTGTTCTTGGCAGCTGAAGACATCGGTGTTGGTCCCATGTTCATATGTGATCACATTGCTGAGAAAAATGATGTTGAAATATATGCAAATGAGCCATTAGTAAGTGGCTTGTATTAACTTTCTCTACATGATAAATGCCACTGCTGAAGTGGGACAACCCCTTTAATTCTCATGAACTGCTATTCATATGCTATTAGTTTGTTTTGGTATGAGTTTTTCACACTTCTAATCTCTGTTCAGCCAAGTCATTCAAAGTTCGGTCTTGATTTTCTGCAGATCCATAGCACTTTTCCAGGAACTAGCAGTGCTATATATTGTGGATGGTGGGCGTAATTACAAACATATCTAGTTTCCAACAATACTGTTAGCTTGTGTTGGTCCTAGCACACACAATTGTTCTAGAGGATATATTTCTCAGGACAATCTGTGGATTGGGTGGAAGACATTATTAGGAATCTCATCCTTCTGCATTGGGCATACAAGACACATTGGGCCAATTTAACAATACCATTTACTTTTTAGACTAATAAATCTGGCACAGTTTGACAGTTATCACACTGTTTTTGTCTTTATTTTGGAGCAAATGGCGACTTTTCTGTCCATTTATTTACAAATATATCAATAGTCTGCAACAGACCAATGTTATTTTTTTGCTCCTGCTCAAGTCACTTTCAGAAATCAGCTGTTTGTCAGCATTCCTGTGGCGTTCAGTGGTTTTTGGTCTTATTTATCATGGGGATTGTCTCAAAAAATTGTCTCAGCTGTTCTCCACTCCTGACCTGTCTAAGGCTACTTTCACACTAGCGTTCAGAGAGGATCCGTCTGGGGTCTGCCCAGACGGATCCGCTCCTATAATACAGACGTTTGGATCCGTTCAGAACGGATCCGTCTGCATTATAGTTTAAAAAAAAATCTAAGTGTGAAAGTAGCCTGAGCGGATCCGTCCAAACTTTATATTGAAAGTCAATGGGGGACGGATCCAAGCCATACTGTGTCATCTTCAAACGGATCCGTCCCCATTGACTTACATTGTAAGTCTGGACGGATCCGCTTGCCTCCGCACGGCCAGGCGGACACCCGAACGCTGCAAGCTGCGTTCAGGTGTCCGCCTGCTGAGCGGAGCGGAGGGTGAACGCTGCCAGACTGATGCATTCTGAGCGGATCCGCGTCCACTCAGAATGCATTAGGGCTGGACGGATGCGTTCCGGGCCGCTTGTGAGCCCCTTCAAACGGAGCTCACAAGCGGAGCCCCGACGCTAGTGTGAAAGTAGCCTTAGGCTACTTTCACACCTGCGTTAGGTGCGGATCCGTCTGGTATTTGCACAAACTGATACGCACCTATAATGCAAACGCTTGTATCCGTTCAGAACAGATCCGTTTGTATTACCATGAAACAAATTTTATATATATATATATATATATATATATATATATATATATATATTTTTTTTTTCATGATAATGCAAACGGATCCGTTTTGACTTACACTGAAAGTCAATGGGAGGCGGATCCGTTTTCAATTGCACCATATTAGGTCAGTGAAAACGGATCCGTCCCCATTAACTTACATTGTAAGTCAGGACGGATCCGCTTGGCTCTGCATCGTCAGGTGGACATCAAAACTCTGCAAGCAGCGTTTTGGTGTCCGCCTCCAGAGCGGAACGGAGGCAAACTGATGCATTCTGAACGGATCCTTATCTATTCAGAATGCATTGGGGCTAAACTGATCCGTTTTGGGCCGCTTGTGAGAGCCCTGAAACGGATCTCACAAGCGGACCCAGAAACGCCAGTGTGAAAGTACCCTTAGCTGTGGCAGGTGAAAAAAAAAGTCAAATGCCCTTTTCACGATCCCGATAGGCACGCTCGTTAGCGATGATCTGATGGTGTAAATGTACCACCGATTACACCATGAACGAGCAAAATGCTTGTTCATCGGGTAATTCGATCGTTTGTGCGCACACAAAAATCATCGTTTACTGGCAGTAGATCATGGTGTCTAATCACGGTCTACTGCCGGAAAACAACGAGTTAGTAAGGGGAAAAGCAACGGCGTTAGTGATCGCTCCTCCCTATACTGAGGAGGAAATCGCTGCATATAATAGCAGCCGTGTCCCCCGATGACGAGCAGGCGATTGTCGGGAAGGAACGCGTCAGACTGTCAGAGTTTGCCTGGGCTAGATTCAACAAGTAAATTTTATAAATTTTTCTCAGACTGTTTGCACAAATAGACACATTTTAAAAAAGGTAAAACTAAAAACTGTCCCGTTGATAAATAAGGGCCTATGTCTTTTTCTTGTTTATTGTAAAATATGCAATGATTTTTGCTTTAAAAAAACAAAAAAAAAAATTGTAGCGTGACGCCAGCCTTCGGGTTCATGCCCGTTCCATGTATTGGGGACCATAAATGCACAGGCACAGTCTGTGTGGCTGGCGCACACCCTTTCAACTTCAATTGGTCCGAGATCTGTCCGCACTGCAAAAAACATGGTTCTATTTTTTGGCGGTGAGGAGGCACGAACAGAAAACTCACTGAAGCACTCCGTAGAGCTTCTATATTGTGAACCTGCTATTTACAGGCCATAATACAGGCTCTGGCCAACAACGGTCATGTGCATGAGCCCTCGGGGCTCATTCAGACGACAGTCTGAATGGGTCAGCAAAAGATGCAGACAGCACATTGTGTGCTGACCGCATCGGTAGTTCCGTTCTGCAACCCGGCAAAAAACAGAGTATGTCCTATTCTTGTCCGCAATTGCGGACAAGAATAGGCATTTTCTATCAGAGTGCTAGTCATGTGCGGTCTGCAAAATGCATAACGCACACGGGCCGGTATCAGACTACGGCAGTCTGAATGAGCCCTTAGACTATGTTCTTCCCATCTGCTAGTTGCTGGAGCAATTTTGGTGCACAGTGTCAAATAATGGGTCACATCCACTTTAAAATGAAGCTACTCGTGGATGTGGACAATAAGTACATACCATAAAGAGATTTTGGAAGGCAACAAAATATATTGTGCATTATGGATTGAAAATCTTACATATTCTTAAATAAAGATACTCACATGTAACCACGAAATCTGCTCAAATCATTATTTGGTTTCTCACATTCAATAACACTGTTAAACTTCATAGGATCAAACTCTGATTCCTGAAACAAAAGCAGAACACGCAGATGTTCAGCAGGCAAATGATGTGTGAAAACAGAAGCATGGAGGACCAGGGCTCCATTAATCGTAGAAGAGCGAGCTGGCTTCCTTCCGAGCAGATCTTATTTTTAGGCTCCTGTACGTTCTGATGTCTGGGTTTCTGTATTTGAACGCTATGTAAACAAGAGGACCTGAAATAGAGACGGGCAGCAGGAAATGCCACTTTTGTTCTAGTCTTCCCAAATTCCACAGTAAAAAAGTAACAATCATCTACAAATATAGCAAACTCACGTAGATGAACGAACGGTAATTTTCTCAGAAACACAAGACGTGCATTTACCTTCCGGAAGCTTTTATCGCTTATTCATATTCTTCTCATACAGATTTCTACAATGGGTCAATTTGCTCGCTACGAGTATGTGGGTGATGCGAAAAGCCACAGAAAAAAAGGTTCGTAATAGCCGACTGTGTGACAGTGCCTGAGCAGACGCATCACGTGGTTGAACATTACTATGTTGCTCATCACATAATGTAGGATAGGAGATGCTGATGAACACCAATAAGGTACGCCTCCTAAAACAATTGCTTGACACTACGTTGCACATGATCATATTCTTGGTCTGTGTCTGATCCGCAGTTTGAGGCTACCACAAAGAACAAACAGCCCCCTAATATCAGCGTGAGGGAGCTGCAAAAGATGCAGACAGCACACAGTGTGTTGTCCGCATCCGCACTTCTGGTCCGTGGCCCCGAAAAAAAATAGAACGTGTCCTATTCTTGTCCGCAGACACGGACAAGAAAAGGAATTTCTATTATAGTGCCGGACATGTGCGGTCTGCAAAATGCAGAACACACATGACCATTGTCCGTGTTTTGCGGATCCGCATTTTGCGGATGTGTGAATGGACCCTAAAGATTATTATATTTTAAATCTTAGGGATGTGTGGCTTTTTATATAGTCCTTTTATACTGTACACTACACCATACTAGTAACATCTAAGGCTAGGTTCACACGGGCGTCACGTTTAGGCTCCGGATGCGTCCTAGGTGCATTGCTGCAAACCCGCGCGAGTAGGTACGCAATTGCAGTCAGTTTCGACTGGGATTGCTTTCCGTTGTTCAGTTTTTATCGCGCGGGTGCAATGCGTTTTGCACGGGCACGATAAAAACCTGAATGCGGTACCCAGACCCGAACTTCTTCACTGAAGTTCAGGTTTGGGTTAGGTGGTGTGTAGATGTAGCTATTTTCCCTTATAACATGGTTATAAGGGAAAATAATAGCACTCTTTAATACAGAATGCTTAGTAAGCATTGAGGGTCAATTGAGGGTTAAAAAAAAAAAATAATAATAATTAACTCACCTCCTCCAATTGATCGCGTAGCTGCCGGTCTCCTGTTCTTTCTTCAGGACCTGTCAAAGGACCTGTGGTGGCGTCACTGAGGTCATCACATGATCCATCACCACGGTGATCGACCATGTGATGTGACGTCACCACAGGTCCTTTAGCCGGCAGCTCATGATTAAAGAAGTAAGAAGAGATCGGCAACTACGCAATCAAGAGGAGGAGGGGAGTTAATTTTTTTTACATTTTTTAACCCTCAATTGACCTTCTACTAAGCATTCTGTATTAAAGAATGCTATTATTTTCACTTATAACCATGTTATAAGGGAAAATATTTCAGTGAATAGACTGTCATCCTAGCAACCATGCGTGAAAATCGCACCGCATCCGCACTTGCTTGCGATTTTCACTCAGCCCCATTCACTTCTATGGGGCCTGCGTTGCGTGATAAACGCACAATATAGAGCATGGTGCGATTTTCACGCAATGCATAAGTGATGCGTGAAAATCACCGCTCATGTGCACAGCCCCATAGAAATGAATGGGTCCGGATTCAGTGTGGGTGCAATGCGTTCACCTCACGCATTACCCCCGCGCGGAAATCTCGCCCGTGTGAACTCAGCCTTACATTGATGAGGACTAAAGACTGAGTAAGAATATTCATATTTTTATTAATATACAAAGCTGGAGCTCCATATGCTTTACCATTCTGGCATTGTTAAAATGAACTGAGGTCTGACCACAAGCCTTTATACTAATCTAATAGTTTATATCACTCATTTCTGTGCCTATTTGTATACCAATATGGTATTCCACACAAAATAGGGCAATAAAGTGCAACCTATTATGTTATTTGTACTGTACGGACTATTTCAAATGACAGTCGTGTCACATTTCATACAGGCAAAGCTATCTGAAATATGGAGGCTATAGTTCCAATTGCTGCTGACGTTAACAAAGTCACCCTAGCGTCTCCACAAGGTGGGAGTTTATCTGATTCTCCGAGTAACTGCTCATTTTACTAACAAGTAGAACACAAAATGCTGATATGGCTGGTAGTACACTAAACCGGTACCCTGGGATTTACTCTGCAAAGACTTTCCCATGGAACGCAAAACATTCCTGCCAACATTTGTCACACTATTTTCCAAAACACTCTTCCCCGTAATTTAAACATTTTGGTTAATCCAGTTTTAATTCCTATTATTTGATCATGACACAAGAGTCAAATAGTGCATTAACATAACTTGTAGGATTTAGGAATGCATTTCACCAAGGGTAGGTTCCTTTTAACCGATCTCCCTGAAAGCTGCCGTTCACCGCCAGACTGCATTGACTATAATGGGATCTGCCTGCCTTCCCCAAAAAAATAAAAAATAATAATAATAATAATAATAAATATCACTGCAT